>NC_045596.1:55970772-56273799 GCF_009762305.2 Zalophus californianus | reverse complement strand
TCAGTTTCTGAAGAGGCATTGTTCTGTTTTCTTTTTTTTTAAAATGGTAACAGTAATTTTTCATAATTTCCACTGTGTTCATACTGATTATTCAGTGTTGGGGATTTTTGTTGTTGTTGTTTTTGGGGGGATAAAGCTGGGACACTCTCATGCTTCAGTAGGAATCATAGTTGATGCACTAAAGTCACATCATTCTTGACTAATCTAGTGTGTGGTTTTGGCCAAGTTTTTGAATTTTATTTAATCAGTCAACATTTATTAAATATCACATGCAAGGAACTATGCTATATTTTTTGGTGATTAAGCTGTAATAAGTGCCCTCAAAACAGTCATCACCACTCACTCCCTAGACATCTGCTCAGTTGTCATCTTCTCATGAAGCTCACCCTGTTTTTAAAAACTGCAAACTCTCCTTATCCTGGTTTATTTCTCCCCATGTACTTATCACCCTCTAGTGGACTATACAATTTACTTATTTATCATTTTATGGTTTCTCTCCCCCACTAGAGTGTAAGGTCCACAAGGGCGGGCATTTTTATTTTGCTCAGTGATGTATCCCTAGCACCCAGAATAGTGCCTGGCACAATGAGATGCTCAATACATATTTGCAGAATGAATGAACATGAATACAGCTTACTTGAGGAAACAAGACATATGCATAAATAATGACAATCATTTGACAGAATCTCATAAAGGCCAACAAATAGGGTCCAAAGTGTTGTGAGAATTTATGGGGGACTTCCTTTTGGGGAACGTGATCAAAAAAAAATGTGACCAGTGGCGCCTGGGTGGCTCAGTTAAGCGGCTGCCTTTGGCTCAGTTCATGATCCAAGGGTCCTAGGATCGAGCCCTACATCGGACTCCCTGCTCGGCGGGAAGCCTGCTTCTCCCTCACCCACTTCATCTGCTTGTGTTCCCTCTCTCGCTGTGTCTTTCTCGGTCAAATAAATAAATAAAATCTTAAAAAAAAAATGTGACCACTGATTGACCCATGAGCTGGACCTGGGCACTTAGAACCTTCTCTACCCCTCCCCTGTCTTTGGAATGTGGGTTCCTCTAGCCTTTCTCACTCCTGGAGGCTGCTCCAAGGACATTGCCTTGAGATAGTGATGTGGTGTTGAAAACACCTGCATGGTATACATGCTTGAGCCCAGTTAAGGCCTCTTTATAAGATTTTAAGATTTGGTGGGCAGGTGCGGGGATCCATGCATCCTGTTGCTGCCCAAGACAAGCCTCGTATGTAAGTTCCCTTTGTTGTTATTAAATTGCCACCTACCAGCATGGAGTGGCCTGCTTCCTTCTTTGGTCTATCCCTGACCTCTGTGTCAAGGGGCTGGTTTCAGATTATACCAGGAAAGTTCCCCCAGAGGTCTGTGAACCTACATTGCTGCCCTCCCCGCCCCCAGTTTTATTGAGCTATAATTGACATATAACACTGTATAAGTTAAGGTGTACAGCATAATGACTTTGCATATGTATCTGCTGTGAAATGATTATCACGATTAGTTTACATCGTCACCTCATACAGTCACAAAAAAATTTTTTTCCCCTGTGATGAGAAGTTTTAGGTGGAGACTGTTTCTGTAGATGGTCCTTTGCTCTTTCCCCATCCTTGCTTTAGTTTTTCTGCATACCCAATAGAAAACATTTTGGGGGGACGTCTGGGTGGCTCAGTTGGTTAAGCATCTGCCTTTGGCTCAGGTCAAGATCCCGGGGTCCTGGGATCGAGTTCCACATGGGGCTCGTGCTCAGCGGGGAGCCTGCTTCTCCCTCTGCCTGCCACTCCCTCTGCTTGTGCTCTCTCTGACAAATAAGTGAATAAAATCTTAAAAAAAAAAAAAGGAAAGCATTTTTGGTTGTTGTGGACATTGCTGCCATAAGAGACTCTTAACCAAAGGAAACACTGAGGGTTGCTCGATGGGAGGAGGGGTGGGGAGTTGGAGTAACTGGGTGATGGACATTAAGGAGGGCATGTGATGTGATGAGCATTGGGTGTTCTATGCAACTGATGAATCATTTAAAGTCTACTTCTGAAACTAATGATAGACTATATGTCTATATGTTAATGAACTGGATTTGAATTAAAAAAAGTTTTTGTTCCCATGTTGCAGATTCTTGTAAGAAAGACTCTTATTCCAGGGTTATTGCCTCATTAAATGACAGCTGAAAGGACTGCAGACTTACAGTTCTGTAGGTCTTCCTTCTTTCAGAAGTTCAGTTAAACTCTAAGACCCAGCGTTATTAATAACAATTTGGCCACTTACCATGTGCTAAGACACCAATCTAATGGTTTTATTGAGCATTAACTCACTCAGTATAAATCCAGAGCAGCTGTTGGCTCTTAAATGAGAGTTGTTAAAAAAAGATTAACATTCATTCATACGTTTGCCTGTATCAGTGGATACTTTAGCAGGGAAACACAAAGGAATCGGTGTAGAAGAGGCAGCTCTGAAAAGAAGACGCTTGGCTCTTTGCAGGACACTTATTTGACTAATGGCTCCAGTATGAATTGCTGTGTTTGTATGAGAGGTCCATGAGCGTCTGCTCTCAGCCAATAATGATCGAGTATGGCAAGAATACCAAGATGGGCTCGTTCCTGGGAGACACAGGACTCCCGTGAGGGGTGATTGACTCGACTCCCCAGTCAGCTTCACTAAAAATTTCTTGGCATTGCACCACCATTAGATATCATCTACCCAACCTTCCTTCCTATCCTCTTCCGTCCACATGGGCCAGACCTGCATCAGGGTCTGATAGTTCTCCCAGTCTTCTTGGGCTCCCACCCACATTCTCTTACAGGTGTTTTTTCTAATAAATGCCTTGCACCTTTAATCTCATCTTGGATTCTGCTCCTGTGGGGCCTAAATTAAATTAATAAGGCCAATTATGAGGTATCTGATCTAATGATGGTGCTATTGAGCATTCTTCACATGCCAGGCGGTTCACCTATGCCATCTCGTTTAATCCTCACACTAACTCTTTGGGTGTTACTTTTATATTCTAAACGAGAAAACCAACTCAGTGGGTAATTAACAATTTGATCGGTTCATTTGTCTAGTAAATGGCAATGAAAACTGAACCACTGCTATAGTCTTAACAAATATTAATAGAAGCTCTCTGGCAATCATTTATTCCCTCTATAACATTTTCTTACAACTCATGAAGCATTTCGAGGTTAATGTGACCAATTCATTGACCTGTCAAAAAGTCAATTATTTTTGTACTTTTTGTCCTTTCTTTTTAGTTTGAATTAAATGGATATTTTTAAAAGACAGGCATAAGTGGGTATTATTGGTGAGACTGTTTTCCTTCTGTATAGTTCTTGACAGGTTAGCCATTTACCTAATTGAGCACATTCAGCACCAATAAAGAAAAATTACGCTAATTAACAGTAAGAGTAATGCTTTTTGGTACTAAGCCCTTAGAAGCCAGTAGACCCAAGCCAAGTGTTTAGTTTTCACTTTAAGACTATTATCATTTCTAATTGTTTTATATAACTTGATATTCAAAATGAGTCATAATTACAGTACTGCATCATAAATACACCAATGTATACACATTCATAATCAGACATGTAGGGACTCCCTAACCTAGAAGCAGTGAGATAGGAAAATTAACCTTTGATATATTTCCCAGGTCTTGGCTTTGGGGTGGCAGTGTAGTATAGTGAGTAAATCCATGGCCCAGGTTGAAATACAGACTAAGTGACTGAATGACAGGTCAATAATGGTAAGTTCATTGAATCTAAGATTGAAAAATGGGAGTAAAAATTAGTGTCTTACAGTTTTTTTAATACAAAACCCCAATATACATAACGTATGTATATCACTTAGGTCAGCTGTTGCAGCATTCACTAACCTTCTGTAAACTGCTGTGGTTTTTGTTTGTTAATTGTTTTTTGGCTCTTCTTTCTGCCCAGGCAACAAATCAGGGGAAAAATGTAAACATGTATTAGATCAGTGATTGCATGAGACTCACTTGGAGGACTCATTGTAACAGATTGCTGGACCCCACCCCAAGAGATTCTGATTAAGTAGTTCTCGGATGCATCAGGAGAAATACCAGGTGTCAAAAATTCCCAGGTGCGGCTGTTTGGGAATTGCTTAGGAACCACAGCGTTAACATTCGAAACCTCCGTTGCCCCCTGGTGGTTGATTTATGACATACAACGCATATGCATTTTAGTACACCTTTCATTTAATGCTCGAAACTGCCCTATGAAATAAGGACTGTCTTCATTTTACAAATCACCAAACTGAGATAGTAAGAGATGAAATAATAAAATAATCTTTTTAAGATTTTCATATAGTATATGGAGAACCTATAATTGGATCCAAGACTCTCAGACTCCAAAGCCAGTGCTTTGGAGGTTATCCCGAAAATAAAATACATTTTCAGACCGTTTCCCTCAATAATTCCACTTCTGAGGAAATAATAAAAACTATGGACAAAGAGGTATACAGATATTTATCACAACATTATTTATGATAACGAAAATTTATAAGAAACTTTACATCTAGCATCAAAGGGAATGATAGTATAGGTATATTTCTGAATATTTCACAGACAATGAAAATGAAGCATTAAGTATTTTTAATTATATAGAAATTTCTTATATAATGTGAAGAGGGAAATGTGGGATATTTCATAAAAGAATTACTTTAAGACCCCTGTCTCTCATACACATATATGAAAGAAAATAGGACAAAATATTAACATTAGTTGGTAGGATTATGTATTTTTGTTTCCTTTTACTTTTCATTAGTTGCCAAATATTCAACAGTGAGTGTGTATTTTGTAATTAGAAAAATATTAATCATTATTAATTTTTATTTTATATCAATTATATTAAAATTTGGGAAATTCTGAATTTCTATTCATTTATAAAATGTATTCAAAGAAAAAGCGATGTTTATTTAGCATCCATTCTGTGCTCAGCACAGTGCCAGGTGTTATGAGGCATACGCAAGAAGGATGAGAACTGGGCCTCGCTTTTTAGGAGTTTTCTTTCTCCTTCTGTAGGCAGAACTAACAGGAAAAAAGTAATATTAAATATAAAAGATGATGTGCTGTGAGCCCTCAGGGGAGCTGGGGATGTTGGGGCTGGGGTAGTCTTGGAGGAGATATTAATGAAATAGAACGGAAGTAGAACTTCCTAGAAATACAGGAGTCATGCAGAGACAGGAAGAAGTATAAATGTAGCCTTGGCCTGCTCCTCTTTCTCTTTGTGTTCTCTATTCCAATTACATGCTTTATTTATGCATGTCCTTTCAAGTTGGTAATATTCAGTTTTTTCAGTGGTCAAGACCTTTCTGTTCCCACCCTGGTGAGTGTGCAGTTGTCCCTTATTTATAAGAAATAGCCTAGCACTTTGCCACTCCAATTTTGGTCTGCCCACTGGCTAATTCATCATCACCTGGGGGCATGTTTATAATACAAAATCAAAGGTCCCACTCCAGATGAGGAAATCAAAATCTGCATTGTAACAAGATTCAGGTGCACATTAAAGCTTGCAAAATGCTGGTATAGCATGCGACACTGTGTCAGAAAGAGCCTGAGTCCTCTTTTGGAGAGACAGCGAGCGGCCTGTGTGGTTTTATAGCTAAGGGACAGACAAGGCCCTACCCAAATAAAATTTCCTACCATTACCCTGTTATCCTTCTGGAAATATGCCATGATTAGATTCACTCTTTAAGGCTGTGCTGACTGATCTGGGAGGACTGCATTTTAACCAACATTTCGGAAGGAATCTTTTTGCCAAGTTAGCCGCAGTCAATACCTGCTTTGTGCAGTGCAGAAAGGAATGAGGCATGGTTTTTTGGATAAGCTCAGAGGAAATTGCTGTCCAAATTCTGATGAAGCACAGAAAGGGAGGGTGCTGGGTCCTCAGGCAGGGGGAATAGAGCACTCTGAGAGCAGAAGACCTCGCTCCAGCGGGTGATGGGATGTCTAGGAGAGCTTCATCAATTTCACAATTTTGTCCATGTCAAATTATAGCTCGGTTGCATCCTTCTCTATTTAAAGCGTTTTCCTCTGCCAACATGGAATTTTTTTTTATAGATTTTATTTATTTATTTATTTGAGAGAGAGAGAATGAGAGAGAGAGAGCACGAGAGGGAAGAGGGTCAGAGGGAGAAGCAGACTCTCTGCCGAGCAGAGAGCCCAATGTGGGACTCGATCCCGGGACTCCAGGATCATGACCTGAGCCCAAGGCAGTCGCCCAACCAACTGAGCCACCCAGGCGCCCCTTTTTTTTTTAAATAGATTTTTTTTTTTAATTTGCCAACATGGAATTTTGTTTGTTACCAGCTGACATTTGTTTCTAAGTGTCATTGGCCATGAATTTAAAGTGAGAGAACAAGGTCCAGTGGCTGTTATTATTGGGTTAGGGGTGAAGTGCAGAGGCAAGGAAGAACAGGTAGCCAAAACCAAAAGCTATATTCCGTTGTGAAATGGTGATGACCTACTTCCCATCAAGTGTAGTGTTCTGAGTTTTCATTGGGAAGTTGGCCTGAGTCACAGTGAAATCCTTGAGGTTTTGTGAAGGAGAGACAGAGCTGTTGATTTTAAGTCCAACATTTCTAGTTCCCCTTTTGGTTTTTAGAAATGAAGTTTGGTTTCCGGAGGGCAAGATAGATCTTCTTTAGGGTCTTTAGGGTCATGACTGAAGGAGAGGGGGCTAAGGAAAGGCAGAGATGTGCCAAAGCAAGCAATAGAAGTAACTCAAAGGTCATGTCTCATGAATTTTCTTTAAAATGTATAAAGTTGGGACTCTGATAGGAGTAAAAAGTAAAACACGTTCAGGGGATCTGAAAACCAGAGGAAGGACCTCCCTGACTGTGGCTACTAGGCCAAGTTTTCAGATGTAGCTGCCCCCACATTTCATCATCATACTTTGCTTTCTATTTAACGTGAAAAAGTGTAAGAGCTCCCCCAGCGAACTGGATCTATGGCCAATACCCTCTGGAGAAATCTATTGCAGGCTGCAAGACAGAAAAGCTTATAAAGCAATTGTGTGTTTGTTTTGCTGGATTATCTTCCCTGTTTGTTATCCTCAGGTATCATTTTCTCATTCTCTATTTACTTATTGACAAAAGACACCACCAGGCTATATCCAGTCATTTTAGAACCAGCAGGTGACAGCCTCTAGACATAGGAACTCCACCGTAGAGGTGGGGCTATGGTGGTGGGGTGTGGGTGCTAGAGAAGAAGGGGATCATGCTCAGAGCCTTCGATCTTCCCATGTGCACCTTGACCTTAGAGCTTATTAATAAATTACCAATGGCACACAGAAAAATCACTTTACTATAGGGAACTCAGGCCTGGTGTCCAGGTTTGTACAAGGATAACCGAGCTGATGAGATAGAGGGATTTTCTACATGAACATTCCCCACCCTCTTGGTTTTTCACTCTCTATCTCAAATTCAATAGATATTTTTGTCCCATGTGCTTTTACATTTTATATTATGGATGTCTTAGATGAGAATTTACACTACGGTGCCTCATAGACAAAGATTTGTCAATACATCTGCCAAAACAACTATAAGATTCATATGTTTTATGAAATATTGAAGCGAATGCGGATTTTACAAAGAAAGTATTCATATCTAGATTAAAAATCAATTGGAAAGAAAGTAAAACAAAAAAATGTAGTTTTATTTTGATGAGGATAATTCTTGAGACAGTTTTGTATAGAAAAAGTTAATGACTTTTTAGTGTGTGATTAAAATATAAAAAGTGTGGGTGGGGGATTTTGGCAACTAGTGGATGGCCTAAATCATCTCCCTCTAAGATCCCTTCCTACCCTGAGATTCTATGTTCTGCAAATGTGGCTGAGTATCTAAAGCTATAGAGTATGACATGGCTAATTCAATATCCCGTATAGTAGAACCCACAGAAGAAGCACACCACAGGATTTTCATGGGAGCTTTGAAAGCCGTTTTAAAATTGGTCAATCAATAAATATTTATTGGGTATCTACTATGTGCAAGACACTGTGCCAAGAAATTCAGAAGTCTCAAAGGACAAGATTCCTTTCCTCTTGAAGTTTTCAACATAGATATTCTCAAATTTCTGAGATCTTCTTATGAAATCTGTACCAGGAAATTTTCTCCTAAGAAACTCTTTAGATTTGGAAGTAACTTTCTAGATAATTCCAAGAATTCTTCCCCTCTAGGAAGGAATATACAGATAGTAGGCCAACACGCCATTATTAAAAACAAAAAAACAAAACAAAACCCCTGGCTGTATTCTAGCAAGGCAATACAGAAACATCTACTCTACAAAATAATTTACACTATTTAATCAGGATACAAAGAAAGTATGTCTGCAAGTAATTCTACCAGGACATGAAAAATAAGACTTTATGTTGGTAGTAGCATACGCTGGTAGAATCACTTATATTATACTATTGAGGAAAACTGGCCATGGAGTGTTTCTCTTATTTGATTAGGATAGTGTTTCCTAAAATGTACTCTCTAGGTCCTGCAGAGTATGAATTGGTGATAGGGTGTGGCAAGTCCCACATTGTTTTCTGGATGCTCAGTCCCTGTGTGGCAGTGTTTCCCTCCCCACATTCCTAAGCCTTGTCTCCAGGCTGCTAGTTCTAGGAACTAGCCTGTCTTCCCCCACACTTCTTGAATGTATTCTTCTGGCTAAGCTGTATCTACCTGGTAAAGGCCATGAGAAAATTAAAAACAAAAGTAGGTACCAGTGTCTACTATTTCTGAAATATATTCTACAATGATGGTTAGACAGAGTCAAAAAAAACTAGCATAGGATTTGGAGAGTAGATACAAAAAGGAAGAGAGGTCTTAAGATATGAAAATGGTGTAACAGGGAAAAAGATAAATTGAAGGGAAGAAAAGAAAAGGATTGATTGACAAGTGATCCATTAGGAGAGAGAACAGAAAGATGGGAAGAGGGGAAGACATAATGAAGAAGGTAGAGGTAAAGACTAGTGATGGATAATAGCTTAGGTTGTAAAAGTGACAGAAAGCGGGAAAGATGGGAAAGAAAAAATAGGAAGCTAAATACAGAATAGTGGACAGAAAGAAAACACAGAAGGAAGAAGGGAAATGATAGAGCAAAGAGAGAAGTAGTGGGAGATAAAAGATGTCAAAAGAATATTAGCTAGGAAAAAAAACTGACAAAGACCAACACAAGAAAAAACTGTACAATCATCTGGATTATACTGATATATAGATCTCCATGCATAAAATGGAAAGTTCATCTGCCTTTCTGTCTTGCAAAACCAGAGAATTTTGCAAGTATGGAAATTTGAAAGAAAAAGGAAGAATCAGCAAACAAAGGGAAACTAACCCAGACAAGTGGCTTCCAAGTTTCAAGGTGATGGAGGTCATAACCTTTCTGCTTCTTTTTAAGGTCTGTGTTAATTAGTGACAATACTGAATCTAGCAACCCCCAGAGGCTCAACCTCATCAGCATCACCTGGGCCACTACTCCTATTGCTGGAATGGGGAAACACTTAAGGATCACCAAGAGGGTCAGATACTTAATTGAGTCTGGTGAGGGGTGGGGGGATGTTGGGGAACCACTGTAGAATATCAGGTATTTTCCTTCCCCAAAGAATGTTTGGTTGCGATAATCCCTAGGCCTGAAGTAGTAAGCAGTCTTGTACATGGTCCTGTGGATTGGTTCCTAATTGAAGAGAATCAAATGGAGTGTGTTCATCTGCATTAAGTGGGTCTACGTTTATACTCTGAAACTGTGCCCCAGTAGCTAACCTAGACAATGAGTTAGGACTTTCAGTAGGCATAACTGGATCTTCATCAAATGGGCCTTGCCTTCCAACGCTAGATGGAGTTCCAGTGCTGGAGGAGTGATACTTTGCTATTTTGGAGCCAAAGCATGGTAACTGTAGGATGCTTGATGGTCTTTGTTGTTGCCTTTCACCCTCATTTCCTTGCACTTCACTTTGGATTCCTTCTGGCTGAGGGCCTTCTTCAGGTGTACCGATAACAAGCTGCTCAGGAGTAAGATCAACAGTTCTTTCGTTGAACTGGTTTGCCTTCAAATATTTGTTCCAAAACATTGTTCTCATCTCCTCCAAGGTCACTTGTGAGACAAGGCATATTCTTTGACTGAAGGGGACTGGCTTCAGGAAAGGGCATAATTCCCCTCTGGCTCAGTTGATTCTTCATCGAACATGGTGTGTTCCTTCTCAGAGTGGACACATCATCTCTGAAAGGACTTGGGTTTTGACTTTCTCCAGGCAGTCTTTTCTCTGAGCTGTTTCTTTGGTCAGGCAGGTTGCTTGTAGGGGAGATGGTATGTCTTACATGTTCAGTGTGGCTGTCTTCTGTGTACAGAGGGCTGGTGTCTTGATTCTCCCCTGGTGCAAGACCAAAGGATGGAGTGTAGTCCTGGAGAGCAAGTGGATTCTCCTTGTGTCCTGTGGAGTCACCAGCACAGCAAGGGCCTCTCTGGCTTAGGTGAAATGCATGTGCTTGCTTTTGACCTGCTGGGTAACTTGGAGGAATCGAGTCTGGGAAAGCCAAATGTTCTCCCTCTGGTGAATTTAACCTGATAATTTTCATGCCATAATTCAAATTCTCACCTTCATGCCATGTTGGATTTTTTCTGAAGCCCAGCTGGGGAATTACTAGGGTAGTGCTGGTTTCTCTCTTGGTCTGGTGGACTAGCGGGTGCTTCGTGTAACGTTGTTGGCTGATCCCAGAAATTTCTGTTAAAATATGGCCGCCTTTCTTTCTGCCCTTGGGATTGAATCCTGTGGTCCCAGGAGTTCCAAGAAGGAAACAGAGTGCTTTCTTCTTGTCCAACAGCATTATTAGCATAATAGCCCCTGCTCTCCACAGGTGGTGGTACAGTGGGGGGCTGTATTATATGATGGAAAATTTTCATCTGGGTTCCAGGGGTAAAATTCACCATAAGGGAAATCCTCCCTGGGTTTTTTGATGGATTATCTAAGGAATAGGGAAGGTATTCCTTTCGTTGATTTGAGGTATATTGCTCGCCTTCATAGTGCCTAACTGTTGGACCTTCTTTAAAGCTTGGCTCCTCCATACCCCATCTGCTTTGTCCTGGGAAATTTTCATCTCCAGTTGGATCAAACTGGGTCTTCTTCATTATAAGGGACTGTTTCTTTCGGCTCTGGAGTATTTATGGGGTACAGCGAATTTTTGGGTTGCCCTATATTATTGGGAGAATCGTCTCTCTCATCCCACATATTGCTTCTAAGATATGGTGAGTTTTCCCTGGGATCATAAGAGTTATAGTAGGGTAGTAAACACCTCCCTAGAGCTATGAGAAGGATGAGGTAAGTGTTCCTCCTGCTCCCAGGATCTTCTTAAAGATGGGGAGATTTCTTGGTGATTCCAAGTATTTCTTCCAGCAGGAAAATGTTCTCTTGCAGGGGAAGGAATTTCCTCAGGATATACAGGTTGATACGTACTGTGCTTTAATCCTGGCTGATTAGTTTCTGATTCATATGGGTTTCTTCTTGGCTCCAAAATAATCCCTTTGGGCAATTTCTGGTTTGGGGTTTGTCCATCAGAATTTGGGGCTCTTCTGGAATCTCCTCTTGGGTAATAAGAGTTTTCACGTTGATCAATAGAATTAAAATTTGGGACTAGCATGTTACTCTCAGGATGAGGCAGTTTATAGTTTGATTTATTAACTCCATAATCTTGAGAGTTTCTCCAGGGACCAGATGGATCCCTTGTAGGAACGACTATTCTTTCTTTCGGACCTACTGGTTTCTCTCCTGGATTTTGGATTTTTTCACTGTGGACAACAGTACCATGTTTGGGACCCAGAGGAGCAACATTGGTTCCCACAGGTTGTTTATTTGGTCCCTGAGGCTTTCTTCTGACATTTCCCAGATTTCCTGCATGATTGGGAGAATTCCCTCTTGCAGTAGAAGCATAAGCCTTGCGATAAATTGGATTTCCTGGACGAACTGCTTGTTTGCGTTCCAAAGCAAAGGAGTTCCACCGAGGACCCCTTTGAACCTGTTGATTTCGGTAAAAAGGCCCATTCTGTCTGTGCCCCATGATAGGACCAGTGGGACGCCATT
The DNA here is from genome assembly GCF_009762305.2 of Zalophus californianus. Classification (NCBI taxonomy): domain Eukaryota; kingdom Metazoa; phylum Chordata; class Mammalia; order Carnivora; family Otariidae; genus Zalophus; species Zalophus californianus. The sequence continues at coordinate 56,261,741 of NC_045596.1, read as the reverse complement.
GTCTCCGTGCAGGAAAATTTCGGATGTTAGGATTTGGATAATTTTCATGAATATTTGGCTGACTTGGTCCCCATGTGATTTGAGTTCTTGGTACTCCCTGGCCTGAAACATTAATGGTAGAGGGTGAGATAACCCCGTTTTGAGCTGTGTTTGGGCCACTATTTCCTGTTGGGCTGGTGTCATTTCCGCTCTGACTCCCTGCAGGATTGTGTGCGTTGGGTTGAGTAGAATTAGTCTCAGGACCTGTTGAATTACCCGAGGGCTCAGTGGCCGGACTCTCTGTTTTAGGAGGATCTTCTTCTTTGGGTTTTTCAAAATCTTGTTCAAACATCTCTTCTGAATAATAAGGAGGACGACCCCCAAATGCCTGATATCCAAAATATCCAAAGTAAGGATTCTGTAGGAAAGAAGATGGAAATCAGTAATTACTCTTTGTTTCCCACCATGCTGTTGCTCAGAATTTTTTAGTGTAATAGGGAAATTAGCCATATGCTTCTTTTAAAACCGTTAGCTATGCTTTCTTTCTTGAAAGTTAATTCCTCCTTGGTTTCCTTGACCCTACTCCCTTCTGGTTCTCTCTTGGGGTGCTCTTTCTGATGTTACCGCTCAGTTTTCTCTTCCTAGGCCTGGATCCTAAATCTGAGGGGTTTTTTGTTTGTTTTTATTTTTTTAAGGATTCCATTTTCTAGCCTTCTCATTCTTCTGTTCTCATTTTACACACCTGCCTTGAGCAATCTATTGCAGGCCCATGTTTTCAATACAGTATAAACCAGTGACTCCCGAAGCCATAAATTTGGCCCATGACACTCTCTCCTGAGGCTGAGGCAGCAAGACTTCATCACTAAAGATCTCATGGGTACCTCCAACTGAATGTTAATTGGACTTATCACCCCCAAACTTCCTTCTCCAATATTCTATATCTAAACAACATTCACCACTATCTACCCAGTTTTCCAGGTTTCTACTCTCTTCTATTTCCCCTAGACAATTAATAACCAAGTCCTATAAAATCTAAACTTCCATCCTGTCCCTCCTCCTCTATCTGCGGTACCCTTGAACTATTGCAATAGTTTTCTTGCTGGTTACTCTGGGTGTGATTTTACTTTCCTCTAATCTTGTCTCTCCACTGCCATCAGAACAATAGAGTTTGGGGGTGGGGGTTGGCAGAACTTCTGTCACTTTCCTCTTTAAATATTATTTAAAGTTGCCCTACCTTACAGGATAAACTCTAAACCCCATAGCATAACATAAAAAGCAAGTCTAGAGAGTGGAGCTCTACACAGATATGGGTTAAAAATCCCTGTTCCATCAGTATTAATAGTATGACTTTGGGCTAACCTCAATTTATGATAACCTCAGTTATTTGTAAACTCAAGATGACAAAATAATATCTAACTCATAAGTTGTCATGAGGGTCAAAAGAGATAACATCTGTAAAGCTCAGTGCCTGGTACTTAGTAAGTACCTAACAAATGTTATACATTATATAACACCGCCACCGCCACCACCAGCATGCTAATAATTCTTTTATAATCATCTGGCCCGTAACTATTCCATCCAGCCTCATTTCCTCTCCCTTGTACTTTATGCAGTTGCAAATCACAACTACTACTTGCAGCACTATTCACAATAGAACCTAAATGTCTATCAACAGATGGATGGAAAAGGCAAATGTGGTAAAGACACACCACGGAATACTATTAAGCCTTAAGAAAGAAGGAAACTTCAATATATGACAACATGGATAAACCTTGAGGACGTTCTGCTAAGTGACATCCCAGGAGGAGGAAAAACAGACTTTTTCATGCCTATGCTAACTGGGCCATTCTGCTTTATTTTCTCATATTATTTTGAAAATTCAAAGTTCCTGTTTCTGGGATGCATACAATTATCTGAATCATTTTTATCTGGTAATTTCAATCTCAGAAGGATATTTTTATTTTATTTTTTAAACTTTTTAACCTTTTAAAAAGTTTTTAAAAGTTTGTTTGTTTAAGTAATCTCTACATCCAACATGGGGCTCAAACTCACAACCTGGAGATCAAGAGTTGCATGCTCTTCTGACTGAGCCGCCAGGCACACCTTTTTAAAAGCACCTTATGCCATTACTGACATAGTAATTTCCAACGTCATTATTTTAACTCCCTCCTTGCTCCCTTTCTCATCCCCTCATTCCCCAGAGCCATTTCACCGAGGACATATATATTTAGGGGAAAAAAGGAAGTAAGTTCCAGGGGTGGAGTCCCATGCCAGAATCACTATAATGACTTTTCTGATGACACAGGGAGCTAGAATATTTTCACAGTGTATCACTCTGTGACATGCATTTGGCTCTTCTAGTGTGGTGTGGTAAAGAAGCCATTGGACAGGGTGTCAGAAGAACTCTAGGTCCAGTTTATCCACTAACTCAGTGGCTGAAATTGAATAGAATTTATCTATTCAAGATAGAAATTATCTTCTTTGGGCTTCAATTTATCTGTACAATGAAGGAGTTAGATAATTACTTAATACCCTTCTGGGGATAACTTTCTAGGTTGCATTTCCTTCCTTCTCTGCTTTTTAGTTGCTCCATCACTGTCCAGAGTCCAAAGACTCTGGAGCAAAGATTATTACGTTAGTCTTCTTAGAGAGAGACAGAGAATAAAAGAGAGAAAGAGGGAGGGGGGAGAGAGAGAGGGAGGGAGAGGGAGGGAGTGGGGGAGAAAGGGAGAGAGTTCAGCATATGTAGAGGAGAAATGATATATCACATTTATTTTTGTTACTGGCTCCTTTTCTTATATCATGGGCACTTGAGCTACAAATTCATGTGTTGAATTTTAACCTTTTTATTAGATAGGAATAAAAAAGCAGAGGCTAATGGATTGTTATTCCTAATGGGGAATGTAGCTTTACTTGTACTCACCCCGCCTTCTTCATTGCTGACTGGTGGATGTCCATAACCTGGTGGTACCCTCTGAAATGTGAAAAGCATAATGAACTCAAGGGAAAACCACGTTCTAGGCTGCCATTTGTTTGCCCGACTCATGGCGTCTTAAAATAGTTCAAGTCAGTGATTGGGTATTAGCATTGTTCGTTTTTAGCTTCTGAGTCATTAGCCCTCACAATCTATTAATTACAATTTTTATAATTATAATCCATCAGTGAATACTGTAAATACAAAGGCTTCAACTGGATTCTAGATTATCCTACTCAGAATACCATGTATGGCTGCATCTCCTAGCAGTCACCCCATCACCCCCAACACACACACACACACACACACCCACCCACACACACACAGATAGAGAGAGAGAGAGAGAGAGAGAGAGATTTGAGTGCTGTTATGATCTAAACATCCATATTAGAACATGTAATAATGGAGATTAAATAATGATGCTATTTTTAGAGAGTCTATGTCACATTTAGGATGACAAATTGACAATTTCTCCTGGATTATTACTATAACTTTTTTATTTGAGCAAGGTTTATTTTCCTAATCAAACTTAGAGGCTGAGTGTTTGCTCAGGGAAGGGTTTAGGAGATTGGTCCAACTCCCACAGACCTTAAGGAAGTTCTATGTGGATGAGATCATAGTTGAACATGAGAATCATGCTTATCTGCTTTTTGAATCTTCACCTGGTACAGCCTTAGTTTCCTGAGTTCAGAATGGCCAGTGAAAGGAAGTCAGTCTTTTAAAGAAAAAAAAAAAGTAAGGAACTCTTACTCCTTGAGTGAATTGTTCCTTATTGATAAGAAGTCTTCTTGGTTATAGAGTTATAGACAAGAAAAACCAATGCCATAGCTGAATAAAAAGTCATCAAATATTTGATGCTTCTGTTAGTTTAACAGCAATTGGCTTTTAAACTTTTCTTTAGTTCAAATAATTTATTTTGTGATTTATATTTTTAATGCCTGTGATGCAATTTCAATATTATGTTTTATTTTAATGATTTTAAACTTTAAATGATTCTCATAAATATTATTTTGCAAGATTCTTTATAATGAAACATCTGTGGCTTGAAATAACAAGATATCATGGAAAGATCTTAGTCTAATCATAGCTTATCTTATGATTTTCAAACTCCATTTTGTCTCAATTTCCCCATTACATTAAATGAAGATAATTTTTGTATTTTCTAACCTCTTAGGAAAGCGGGGAATAGTAGCGAAATAGCACAGTCCTTTAAAATCAATTCATTAAGTTATTAGTGGTTGTTTGGCGATTTCAACTGTTCATGTCACAAATTTGTCCAAGTAAAAAATTCATTAAACCATTTTTTCCCCTACATGATTACTGATGTGATGATTTTTTTTCGTACTCTCCACTGATTGGCATATGGCATTCCATTTAGAGAGTATGAACTCATACTAGTTTGAGATATAACATGTTAATATTATTTTTCACTTGTAGTATAAAGAAAAAAACTCACATGTGGGACTTGCCAGGGTGGCTGTTGATAGAGCCCATTGCCGAATGGTGGGAATAGCCCATTGCCGAATGGTGGGAATGCCTAAAGAGAAAGAAAGAATCACAATGATGCAGAAGTGAGAAGGATAAATGGAAAACAAAACAAACCTATTAAATACAATGGTCTGATACCTGGGAGTCTGCATCTCCTTTTGCATTAAACTGTGATTTCCTTTTTTTAGGGCTGAGATGATAATAATAATAACAACAATTAGTATTAGTATCATTGAACACTTATGTTCTAGGTATTGTGCTGTGCATTTTATTGAGGTAAACTGATTGAATACTCATATAAACACAGAAGACATGTGCCAAAGACATTATTTCCTTTTCACTGAAGATTCTGAAGTTCAGAGAAGTTGAGTCATTTGCCCACAATCTCTTAGTTGATAAATGATCCAGGAGTGTCTTTTTACTCAATTTTGTATTCTCTATATCTGTAATGGCGTCTGATAATAGTGTCTGTTAGTTGATGAAGAGACAGCATTTTAGAAGCTCCACACTGGATAATATCTTGAGAAACCATTTGCACATCTTCTCATTTTAAGTCAGGACTACTTATGCCACACAGAAGTACTGGAAGCAGTGTTACCTTTCAAGTATTTTGGATCATCAAAGCATAGATCTGGAAGAGACTTAGAGAGCATATCTTTACTCGTGGGGAAACTGCAGCCCAGAAAGTTTAAAGGGACTGCTCAAGGTCATTCAACAAATAAGGACTGGAGATAGAACTTGAATCTCTGTTCCCTGACTCTTCTGTTAATGCTCATGTTATAATACCATGATGTCTCTGCATTTTAAAAGGAACCTCTCTAAGGCAACAGTATTTTGGTAATTATTTTTAATTGAAAAAATTTGAAAAAATAATCTGTACACCAAATGTGGGGCTCGAACTCATGACTGTGAGATCAAGAGTCACATGCTCTACCGACTAAGCCAGCCAGATGCCCCTATTTTGGTAATTTTTAATCAAACAAAGGCTGGAGGTAACTTGCAAGGCAATTTTCAATACGTGGTGCAGCATCATCTGAGAAGAATGTAAAAACTAAAGATTCAGTTTCATACATAGCAGTACCTGTATTGAGAAACACTGGAGAAAGAGTGTATGTGGGGAGGGTATGGCTCTCCAAATCCCTCGGAGACAATTTATGGACTCTGGTTCGGAATTTTGCTGGGCAAGCCTCACCTGAGGTGGCTGGGTTTCCTCTTCTGGCTGTGCTGGGGTAGGTGGTGGCTGCTTTAAAGGCCGCTTTGGTGGTGGCTTTTTTGGTTGAGGCTGGTTGGATTTCTGAGTCTCTGGGGCTTGATCAGTCTTGCTCTTTTGGCGTTTGGGTGCTGAACGGGATGAGGGTTTCTGTGGGTAGCCTGTGTTGGGTGGTGGTTGAGGCCACATGGGCATCTGGTACTGTGGGAAGAGCTGAGGCATACCATTCCCATATAAGGGGCCCAGCTGTGCCATCTGCAAGGGTAGCAAATAACGGTCAAATTGTAGGAGGACCAAGATTCCAGCTTTCCTCATCTATTAATGTTAGTCTCTAAAACTCAGCCAAGAATCTTAAAAATTCTATGAAATTTAACTCAACCATGGAAGCCTCAAGATCTTTAGCATTTCTTTAAATGTTGTCTTACAGAAATGAATTTCAGTCTTTTAGAAAATCAACCAACGAAGCAAAGCAAAAGACAGGATTAGGTGAGAAATTTCATTTTAAGAATTTGGCTAATAGTTTTCTAATTCTAAGAAGTGTATGAGTCAGGTTACAGAGGTGATGATGTCAAATTCAAAACTCCTGTGACTTGTTACAGGCTGGAAAGGGAGAAAAAGCAGAAAAGAAGGTAAAGGAAGTGAGAGTGACAAACAGGAAAAACAATGAGAGAGAGAGAGAGAGAATAAAAATTCTCTGTGTGAACATCCTTATATGGTGCCTATGGTTTTTGGTTGCTACTGAATTTTCATTAATTCCATCTTCATTATCAAAATCTCCACAATTTCAAGGTTGGCAGGGAAGCAAAAGTAGTTATAATCTGAAAAAGCTAATTTATGAATTGACCTCCTACAATGTCAGTTCCCATTCAAACATTCCTGCTCTGGTTTAACACCAGCCTCTATCCCCAGTCTTCATTAATCAGTCTCTCGCTGTCTGTTGGGTGATGCACACAAATACAGAGCAAACGTCATGTGGATCAATGGAAGGTGAAATTGTGAATCTTGCATTAATGCAGAATTTCATGATCATTAACTTGGTGAAAATTTCAAATCACAGGCAAAGTCTCTAAAACCGAGAATGAGAGTTTGAAAGAGTTGGGCCAATCAATAGTTGAAGAGAAAATTGACAAGGATGATGATAGTGGGTGAGAAGCTTTCAAAGAGAATGGCTTGAATAAAGGATTAAGAAAAAATTGATGAAGTCCTTGATCTTTCCTCCCAATGGTTCTCATGATCATCACAAAAATCAAAAGTGACATATTGTATTGCTGTACTGTCATATAATTTTGTCAGAAAAATGATGCCAAAAGATCCAACTGATACATGATTCATTATTAGTTGCTTATAAGAGTTGGCACTAGTGCTAGTTATAACCTAAATTTATTTAAATAAGATAAAAACTTATTTCATAATTTTAGTGTTATCTTTCAAGATAATCCAAATAAAATTTACCCCCCACACACATACAACTGGTGTATTTACTATGCTATTTTTTGTCCTCATTATTTGTGAATATATGTTGTATGATCTTTTCCCAGAACCAATTTCTCTTGAACATAAGGAATGTTGGTAATTAATAAATGCTTTTTATTTACATAAGAGAACAGTAGTATAGAACAAGAAGAAAATTTGGGGTAAGGAGACAAGGTGAAATGATTTTTCCCCTTTGAAACTCTTATAATGATTGCATTGTAATTAAAACACATGGATAGCTATTGGTATCTTTAGTATCTATGACAAGCCTTATAATGTAACTATCTGTATATAAACAAGAAATTGTCAGAAATAATACAAAGCAGAACTTACATGTGGCGAGTTCATAAAGTTGAATTGACCATATCGCATCATCTGTGACCAAAGGAATCCAAAGGTACAAAATGAAAACTTTTTATCTAATCAATCTACAAATCACCAGAAGTAAGTTGAATTTCTGATTTTAACGTACAACAGTCATAATGTCTTTTACTAGTTATGCATGAATTTAAAGTAAGTGTGCAATTAAAACCCTAAGTCACTTTAATTTTTAAGTCAGAACTTTATTTTGAGAAGAATCAATATAGAATAACAGAGAGTAAAAATCTTGTCTACTTTGAAGTTTTTGAATGTTCTACTCAATTTTTGAAGTTTGGGATTTGAGAATGTGATAATTCTATGAAAAGATGATTCTCCTTTCTGATGTATGTTGAATTTGGCTAATGATCTTGGCTATGAGTCATGTAGAAGATACTATATGCTTATGTGTCTACCTTCTAAAAACCCTTGATACAAATGTCTACTTTTGCTAGCTTGAAAACTTAGCAAAGAAGCTAACATTAACTATACTTGAACCCAAATTCACATTTACCTTGGAAAGAAATATTGAAGTATGTAGGTGGTATAATGCTGGGGAAATTACTACTTTGCCTTGATTTGAGAGTTTAAGTCTTTCAAATTTCCCTCTCTCTGTCTATTTCATAAGAAATTTTATATATCAGAAAGTTTTCTTTTTTTTAATGGACTCTCAGTACAGGGCTTTGGAAAACTTCTCCCCAGAGACTTAATATACATACCTCCTCACTTTTACTGCTAAATCCAGGCATTCGGGGCATTTGCATCTGGAAGTAAGAGAACAATAATGACAAATTCAGAACATCAGTTGAGATAAACCCAATAATTATCTCTACACTATGCAACAATAGAACACAAAGAAAAGTCCTAAAAAATTTTTGATACTCACTGGCATAGCAACAGAATTGCCAAGCAGACCTAGAAAGACCAGGAGAATCTTCATTTTTCCACTTGGTACCTGGAATACAAAACTGGATTTTATTTTTGGACTGTGAAATAATTCTGCTGGAGAGCACAGAAACAGACCATGATTGGGGCCTTGGCCGCCATTTTTCCTTTACATTAAGAAACTACTCGTCATTACCTGACACTGTTCTAAACTGTGAAAGGGGTCAAATTAAACAGGAAAGATAGAAGTGAGGGAGGGAGAGAGAAGATTGATACTTGAAAAGATGGGAGATGGTTCATAGCACTGGAATATGACATTAGAAACTAGGAGTTTACCTGAACAATATGAATATTGATGATTTTGAGGTGCTAGTTGCTAGGCTGGTTTAGAACAGCATAGTAATGTCCGATTATAATCACCATTCAGAATAATCTCAGTTTCAGTGAGGGTGCAATACAAAATCAACACTTTGAGCTACTTTCTAAGGTGCCATAGACAACATGCCATTATATAGAGGCTAATTGAATAAGCTGGAATATTCCAGAATTCTACCCTTTTATTCTTTCCTCTATTGTTTTTATTATTATTATTGCTTTTATTATTATTTTATCTTTAAAATATCACTTCTGCTCAAGGGCTGGTCAGAGAAATAGAAAAATATAGGCAAAGGTGTATTTATCTTTTTGTTAGACATTTTGATTAAACATATAGATGAAAAGATTGAAGACTGTAGATTTACATGTGAAGTTTGAGAATGTTTTCATGGATTTCATTTATCCCACTCTAGTTAATTATGTAAGCCTTGTGTAATTAAGACTTGTAGTTACATTTTTGAACAAGGTTTTTTTTTTTTTTTCTGAAGCATTTACTTGTGTAATTCCTTAAGAAAACTCCCTTCTATTTGCATATACAATAGAGGAAAGTGAAAGTTTTAATCAGAATGAATTAATTTCATGGTACATCAGATACAACACAATTCCTAGCAGAGTAACCAGCATGTAGACACCAGTGGTTGCTCAGTCTTTTTTGTTCCTCTTTCCTTTTTCTGGGCATGAAATGCATCTAGAAGTATTTTGAGCCAATGCTTACCCTTCTGTTTGCTTCCCGTAGGAGCAATATAATTAAAGGACACTTCAGCATTTTCTTAAATTATAGGTGTAATCAATTACCTTTTATGTATCAGAGGAGTCAGAGAGTTTAATTAAACAAAGGAAGCAGTAATATGTAAATGCCTTTCCTGTTAATTAAAGATTTTCAGAGTCATGGCATTGTAGAAAATTAAAAATAACAACTGAAGCTAATGTCTTCAGTACAGGCTCACAAGAACACAAGGAAGCTGATATAGAGAATATTGGTGAATGCTTTCCTTTCTAAATCTACTTCCTAAGATTAGGGCCCAAGATTTTGGGGAACTATTGGACATTTAATTTCTCTCTTACCTAATCATCCCTTTAATCTCTGTAGCAGCTATCACTGAGATTCTTGATAATGTCACACACTTAAGTAAGAAGATGTAGCCTTTTGCTTTGCCAATACAAAATGCCATCTCTAGAGGTTCATGGTTGGATGAAAGTCTATGATTAGCTTTTTTTTTTTTTTAACTGAAAATAACACACATAATGGTTGCTATAGAGTACAAAGTCTATGTAAGTACTTACTTCTTCATCCCATCTTTGTTTCTTCTGACATATTTAATAGTGTTTTACCCTCTCAAATGTACTTCTGACTATATTTACTTGATATATGACCTGTATGTATTATAAAAAATGGATGAAAATACTCACCAAATTATCTAGCCTAGGAAGAGGGGCTCCATGCCTGTACTGAAGCAGCATTTTTTCACCAAAATTTTAAAAATACAGATTTGGCATGAGAAGAAACTCAAATATAGAAATGAAACAAGTAAATGAAATGAATAGCAAAACTTCAGCTCTAAGGCAGTGCATGTTATGTTAATTATTTTCTCCAATCATAGCCTCATTAGAGGGACTTCAAAATCAAGCCAAGTCTTCTGTTGCTTTAAGAGAAGGGTAAAAGCTAAATCAGAGAGAAAATGACCCAGGAACGGTATTTTGAGATATTTCTAATGCAGTGTTGATAAAACTTGACTGCTCTATAGGGAGATGTACAAAAGCATAGTATTAAATGAGATCTAAGTAGGTTGGAAGAAAAGTTAGAAGAAAAACAATCCACCAAATAAACCTAGTTTAAAGTTTTATCAGAAGATCATTCTACAAACAATGACTATATAACCAACATCAAAGAATACAATAAGGAAGTCAACCAATATCTGTGAATTAAGTTCATTTTTTGACACTATATTATTTACGCTGATAATCTCTAATACTCACCCAATGCTGGTTAGTAGCTCCAATATATAACAAATAACTTTTACTTGAACTTTGTTAGCCTGTCTTTGTAATATATTCTTACTGGTCTACAGTGGAAATAACTACAAGTTGCTGAAGGCAAGGAGATCTCAAGGAGCAAGACACATTTATTTCCTAATAATAAAACAAAAATTCTTCACGAAGATGTCATGGTGTGTAACAAAAAGGCTTAAAATAAAAAAATTCCTCCTGTAAGAAAGCTTGGGATAGCAAGGTCACATTTAAGCTCTGTTGTAGACCTGCACAACCAATCAGCTTTGAGAAAAATGGTTTTGCCATCACAAGAGTTTAAGGTAAAAAAACACATCCAATGTAAATTTATAATGTGTTATTATAGGAGCTGTCAAATCAAGTCTGTTATTATGTATAATAACAGTCCAGGAAAATGAGCTTACAGCTGTAAGATTTAGAAGATGCTTTCTTTGATGAATTTGGGGGTTTTTCAAGTATAGAAACTTTGTTTTTGCAAAGATATTTTGGGAACAAAAGTGAATATTAACTATATCCTATTGTGATAAATCATGGATTATCATCGAAATGCAGGCCAACATATACTATAATTTAATATATTATTAATTAATATTTATTTAATATATAATTAAAATGAGCTGTAATGTTATCTCCATGGACAACTCAGTGACTTCATTTGGTTTGTATTACATAACGCTACCAGGACATAGTGTTGTTCTTTTTGAAGTCAAATATAGTTGATTCACTTGGGATTCAGAACAGACAGGCAAAATGATAAATGAACTCTCAGCTATTTGTGATGATACAACTTCATGAGGCCATGAGTTGAGGAACTTACTGAAGGGGTTATGTGATGGATGATTTTTGAAATCTGACTTTATATAATAAAGATTTCCCTTCTAAATAAACGGGAAATTTTTACTTTTCATTCATGAGAGCAACTTTGCTCTCTTTGCTGTCCTTGGGTTCTGCTGTTCTCTTATGGCTCCACAAGAGAAAAAAAATTGTCGTGGTGACCTTTGCTTATTTTCTTGTCGGCATTTAAAAATTAAGAATGTTTGAACTTGATGCCCCAAACTGGTTCCTACTCGGTATGATTGTGCACATCAGTTCATCCAGTGGTTCTACAGAGCGCTGCTATTCTTCCAAGGCACCTGGGGTGCTATGTCCTCCCTCTTGGGCCAAATAACTTCTGAGCACCCACTCCCCCTCCCACCATCTCCTTGAATGTAGTACCGCAAAGAATACAATTGCACCAGAATATTTGATTTTCAATGAAGTTCTAAAGATCTTTTAAGTCTGTCTCCAAGATGTACAAAGGTCTATCTGCTGCAAGTGCCTGTGTGTCTTTGATTTTGTAGACATTGAGTAGCAGCTATAATGCTGTTTGTACTGTGTGTATGTTGAGATGAATTTGCAAGTGGTAGGACATGGAGGGGACAGTGTATTCATGTAGGTGAAACGGGGATCCTGAAGCTGGGTGACGCTGGCCTTTGCCTGTGCCCTTCACAGACAGACTGGAGTTTTGATGTTGGCCCGAGCCATTTAGGTTATTTCGAGGCCACTGAACTTCACTTTTTTTTTTTTTTTTTTAAAGTAAGCTCTAGGCCCAGTGTGGGGCTTGAACTCATGACCGTGAGATCAGGAGTTATGTGCTCTACCGACCGAGCCAGGCAGGTGCCCCTACTTTTGGCTGCTTTCTTTATTTACCCTTGTTCCCTCTGCCACAAGGCTGGTTAGTGGTCATGAAATAATTCATGTTTTAAATATCCAGCTGAGCTATTGAATGGGAATTCTTAGTAGTGGTGGGTAGGATCGAGGAAACAATCAAGTCTCTTTTTTCTTTCAAAACACTGAAGGAGTGCTTAACTTGGTAAAATATCTTGAAACCAGTCCTTTGTGACCTTTCCTTTGACTCCAATCATCTCTGCTGATTTTATAAATGATTTTTCCCTCCAAACAATTACAGCTACTAGTGAACATGTTAATGATTTGGCTTTTAAAAAAAATTTAGTGTTTCTCCTCTCTTTTTTCTCTGTGTTCCCCCTCTTGTCCATAAAACCAGTCTTCTTAACCTCTTAACTGGGATCTGTAAATGTATGAAATTGTATATAAGAATTTATGTGTTTGGGTGTAAATGCATTTTTTTCCCTGAAGGAGAGCCCATATCCTCCAAAGTTCTCTGACTTCCCCACTTTTTTTGTTGTTGTTATCTTCAATTATTAAGATTCTCTCATTGTCCTAGATGTGAAGCCAGTAGGAACAGAAAAGTCTTTCGGTTTCCTACTGTAGATATGGTGGAAAGAGTCCAGGCTTTGGAGTTGGCAGGCCTGAGTTTAAACCTTCCACAAATATCCGGTTGTTTGTTTCTCCATTTAATAAAATGGGGATAATATGTTTCTTTTAAGAAGTAGATTGAATAATGCATGCCAAGGGCCTAGCACCTAGTAGACATGGAGTGACAATCAGTGACAGATCAGTACATGGTTCCACATTACACCTTGTAATGATTTATTTTAATTTATTTTATTTTAATTCTACTATCATTAATATTATACTTTGTAATGATTTGCTAAGGAGTCAAGGAATAAAGGCAGTCATAGTTCTCAGAACAAAGATTCTCCTCTCAGCACAACTGTGGAGCTGAAGTTTTATGGATTACTATTAATAGAACACTCTCACACTGCTGGATTAGTGAATGAAACACTTGAGATGAATTGTGCCTTTGGAATTCGTTACTGGGGGCCACATAATTTCTAAGTACCCATAACCTTCACTTCTCTCTGGAACCCTTCATATAGCATATCCACAGGTTCTAAACATGAGACAGAAGTGAGACACTCTTCTGTCGTAGGAGAAGGGGAGTTGCTGTTGAACTCTCAAAAATTAAATGGTTGATAGTGTTTTATTCTACAAACATTTCCTGAGTGGCCTCTTCATGTGAAGGCCCAGCTTAAGTGCCCACTCGTTCTGCACAAGACACCAGGGTAGGAAGTTTTCCGAGTCAGAACTCAGCGTTGGGTTCGAACTTCCAACTTCCATGACTTTCTTGTTTTAAAATCTTGGTCGATTGAATTAATCTTTTTAAGCTTCAGTGTCTTCATTTGTAAAGTAGAGGATAATAATAGTATTTCCTTCATTGGTTTGTTAAGAATTCAGTGAGATAATTCATTTAAAGTTCATAGCATAGGGGCGCCTGGGTGCCTCAGTGGGAAAAGCACCTGCCTTCGGCTCAGGTCATGATCCTGGGGTCCTGGGATCGAGCCCTGCATTGGGCTCCCTGCTCAGTGGGAAGCCTGCTTCTCCCTCTCACACTCCCCCTTTTTGTGTTCCCTCTCTCACTGTCTCTCTCTGCCAATAAATAAATAAATAAAAAATCTTTAAAGTTCATAGCATAGAGCTCAAATAAATCTTATAAATAGATAGATAGATGTTATCCATGATTATGATTAGATATTGCTTAATAGCTGCTTTAATACTGACCACTGATATATTTCCTGAAGATTTTTTGAGGAATGTTTCATTCATTATTCTCATTATGCTTATTCATTAAAAAACAAAACAAAGCAAAAATGGAAAACAAATACAGTCCCCCCTCACTTCGCTGCCCCCGGAGCAACAAAACGTACATAAATAGAATACAGAAAAAAAGAAACGGGATCATAAAGTTGATCAGATTTATCCAGTTTAAGTCCGGCTTTTGGCCTGCAAAGACAAAGTTATTCTGGGATGTCCGGAAGTTCCTGCTGGTGGATGGTTATTTATTTGGACCACCCTCAGAGGTAGTGTTTACTTCTTGGAGCTCTGAGTCATAACTCTCTCGTAGGTACTCAAGATCAGTTTTAAAATGATTTGGAATCGAGGGTAGACTATCTTTCCTCTTCACCCGGAGAAGAAAATGTAACCCAGTGGCTAAGAACACAGGCCTTGGGGTTCAGAATACTGAGTAATGTCTACACTGTGCTTAAGAACAGCACCTGTTCAGCACTCCTACCTAAGTCCTTCATGTGGGTTAAATGTTTTTCTACTTCTTACACCTCATATAAGCTGGTTGTGATTTCATCTCAGTGTAGAGATCATTTATTTGTTGACAATTTGCTGTGTATGTTGAGAGCTGTTTTAAGCACCTTTTATGGATTAACTCATTTTTTTCCTCACCATAACCCTACGAGATAGCTTCTCTTATTACACATATTTTACTATAAGGAAACCAACATGCAGAAAGATTATATAGTTTGTTCATGGTTCCGCAGCTTGTAGGTAGCTAAAGCTGGGTAGTCTGGTTCCAGAGCCCCTGTTCTGTCCTCCACTCCATGCTGCCTTGGCCTGAATTGAAGCAATAGTGGGAAGATAGAGTTTTTTAGCTTTTCCTTTCAAAACAGTGGTTGCCAATATTCCTATTTTGGTGTCTCAATGTTAACTGTGGAGAAAAGTCACAGGAAGTCAGACTATCTAGCTTCTAGTTCTTGATTGATGACTCACCAACCTTGGGACATTGGGAATGCCATTAGACTTCACAGTGTTTTAGTTTCTTAAAAAAAAACAAAACAAAACACCTGTCTATTTGTTTTCCCAAGCATATGATATTATCCTTCTGCAGTAGAGTAGAATATTAGTGGGCTGGACTTTCAGTCTAAGAGAATCCTAAAATATTTGTAGTTCAGTTCTGATGAAATGCCTAATTGAGGAAAGTGGTTTTGGAAAAAGAGCTATCGAGGCCCCTGGGAACTCCAAGGTCTGTCCCTGGATCAATCATACTATCAGTAGGCTATACTTTTAGATTAGCTTAGCTCCTTTAAAAAATCACCTTCATTAAGTAACACTAAACTCACAAATGAGATAGGCATAGGAAATCTGCCTTTATTAAGTGACCATTTATATTGGGCACAGTCCAAGTGAGTGGTGTTAGAATGGTGAACACCATAGATAGTCTGTGCCTTCACGGAGCTATTTATCCAACAGTGGATCTAGACATTGCAATATCAGGTGGAATACTGTGTAATAAGGAATAAAACTGGAGAAGTTCAGAGCACGTAAGAGTGATTTTATGGAAAACATCCCAGAGGAAGTGAGATAAAAGCTGTTACCTGATATCTGAGTTGAAGGTAGCCAGAAGAGCATAGAAAAGGATGCAAGGCAGAGAACAGCATTGGTGAAGTCTGGAGGAAGAATGAGAAAGCTGAATCTCCACAACTTAAAAATATCTAGAATGGCTGGGAAAGAACTCCAGGGCTGAGAGTGGTGAGGGGCGAGGCTGGAAGAAGTGAGCGGCGCTAGTCAAACTGATGGCAAGCTTGGCAGAGGACTTTTCCATAAGATAGTGCTGAAAGCTGCATTACATAAAACTCTACAGAGAAAATTTCTTCTAGAATTTTATTTCATGAAAAACCTTGCTGTCCTTGATATATATTATTTTTCTGGAGTCACATTGCTACTGGGAGAATCCAGACCAGTGATTTTCCATTCCATAGCTTTTTTGGAGGAATACTGATTTCTTTTCCGACAACTACCATGATGATTTATCTCCTCTCTTGCTATACTTATAAGTATGTAATATTCTGGTTACTAGGAAACTCAGAGCTGAATTTGTTGTTTAATTAACGGTGGATCCCAAGTATAGGAGACCTAAGCTAGAATAATCTTGGGCGCTTTCTTTGAGGAAAAAGCTCACACAATTTAGGTAAGAAAGTAAACATTTGTTTAGACAAGAAAAGAAATTGCAACCAATTTCAGATTTTAAAACAGTAACAAATAGTACAAACATCACAAAACCTGGAAAAAATATTTTTACGAACTGCCTGGCCTCTCTCATAGCATCTGTATGTTTCAAGACCTGTTTCTCCTTCTCCACATACATATTTCTAGTGTCAGCTGCCAGAGACATATTCCTATCACAATAGTCTCTGGTCCTGCATGTTTGGGTCACAGGCAGAATGAGTGGGTGTGAGAAACATGGGAAGTAGGAACCTTTCCAGAAGCCATTTCTACATGAGGGTGGCTAGCAATATTTTAAGTATACACAAGAGTTGACTGTGGATCACATCTATATGCTGTGCTAAACCCAAACTGAATGTCTCCCCATCGCAACTTCCCCCGAATGTCCATGGCTATTCCAGTGCTATTCGAATTTAGGAAAAACATAATTGAGGGACCACAGGAGTCCAAAGAAACAGCAGTTTTAGCTAATTGTGGGCATCTTTTACAAAAACTCATGGTCATGTGAACATGTTGCCTGGGCCCCTCTAAGGGGTGCAAGGGCCCTGAGCTTCGTAAATGTAATGGTGAATCTACCTCTGACCCTATATTGAGCCTGTCTGTATTTCCTTTCTGCTTGTGCCTCTACCTTCTAATTTTACTAACCTTCCTACTATTTCTTGCTGTTGTCTAAAGTATCTTTCAAGAAGAGACAGTTACATCAATTTAGCTAATGAAATAAAATAGTGACCACAAACCCAGCCTAATTACCATTCTTTTATAGTAACAGAACCTTGAAATATAGATAACAGTAATAACTTCACTTACTATGGGCTGGGCACTGTGCTAAGTGCTTTAGAAGATTTTTCTTATCTAATATTCACAAAAACCCTACATGATAGAAACTATGATCCCCCCACCAAGAGTTTACCATTGAAAAAATGAAATCTTAATGAAATTAAATAACTGGCACCAAGACTAAGTGGTAGAATGGGGATTTGAATGCAGGTCTGCCTGTGGTTAACCCTGTCACTCTAAATAGTGTAGACTTACACAGTATGCATGTTTTCACCCGTGGTGTCAAGACACCAGAACCAAGATTTTATAAAGGACCTTCTGCAAAAATGAAGTGGGATGTGAACTTAAATGAAGTGGGTTTGTGAAGTTTCAATTCCAAACACCAACACAAATTATGGCTTTTTTGTTCAATTGCATGGAAAGTAAAAAAAAAAAAAAAAAAAAAAAAAAAAATCTTCTTTCTCCTGAAAGCAAGAGGCTGTCTCTTCATATTGGGAATGTTGCACATGATGGGCGAGATGAATCACCTTTTAAATGAATAGTTAGAGCAGACTAGATAATTGAGTAAGTTGAACCTTGTTGAGCCTATCACATCATTTCTTACCAGACATCATCTAATCACTTTTTCCAGAAAATGCTAGCATCTACACTGACTCAACTACACTGAAACGGTGCACACATTTCAAACTCTTCTCCCTAAACAGGCCCATATATATGGGGTGCAGCCCTCTGTTTATGGCTTTTGTATAGTGTGGGTTCCCTTTCCCACCCATCACCACCCACATTCACCCACCTATTCACAGCGAATGAATCTCCTAAGCCCACCCACAGGATGTTAGATCAGCTCCTTGGATCTCAAGGGGTTAACCCTCATTTGTTTAGCATGCGACTTAGGGATAAAGTTATGTACTTCAGATATATTGTTTTCTGCTCAAACTCTGAGTGGTAGATATTTAATGATTGCGGGGACTGAGGCTCAGGGTGATTAAGTAACAAACATGGGCTGAGGCTCCACAGGCAGAGCGTGGGTTTGCACGGAGGTCTGTCCCCGTTTTCCATTTGCCACAAACCAACATCACAGGGCTGGGCAAACAGGCATAAACAGCGGCACCACTTGACAGGGGCCACCGGAGTTAGTGTCACCTGCATGCCATTTCCCCGTTTCTAGCCTCAGGCCCATCTTGGTTCTTTTACTTTCCTCTGATGATGAGATCATTCTGGGCCCAACAGCAATTCAGTATTTGCCTTTCTATAAGAAATGTAGGGACCCAGCATCATTCAGTGTTCCCAAGAAAGTAACTGGAAGGGACTGGGGTTTTAAACAATGGACATTTTTCTTTCGTTATTTTTAAAGAAAGGTTTCTGTCACAGATTTTTTTTATTGTAAAGCTTTCTGAAGAGAGAAAATAATTTAAAAGAGATACCATATATTTTCAATTTTTTAAGAACGAGTTTCTAATTGAGTGGAAGTTTCCAACCACAGAAAAAAGAGAAGAAGCTTCTCCAAATCATAGGGTTTCAGATACTTTAGAATCAATCGCCTGAAAGGATGTGTCTGCATCTTCCTAGGTTCACAGACCTAAAACCTTGGGGTCACCCTTGACTGTTCTCCAATTCCTGGACAAATCCTGTCAGCTCTACCTTCAAAACAGATCCAGAATCAGACATTTTGCACCACCTCCATCCACTGTGGTCCAATCTTACCACCTTAGTAGTTGCTCTGCTTCTTGCTCCTCTTCAGTTTATTCTCAAATCAACAGCCAGAGTGATACATTACATATATACCTCAGATCATGACTCTCCTCATTGCAGCCTGCATTAAAAATAGTCTTAAGTGGCTGCCGGTTCTTATGTGATCTGATCTCACTTGATGTCCATCTCCTCCAGCCTTCTATCCTTCCTCTGCTCCAGCCATCCTGGTCTTGTTACTTTATCATGATACCGGGTGTGCTTCTGCCTCAGGACATTTGCATTGGCAGTGCCCTTTGGTTGGAATCTTTTTCCTAGAGTTGACATGGCTCACACTTTTGCTTCCTTTAGGTCTTTCACTCAAATGTTACTTTCTCAGTAATGCTTAACTTAATGAAAATTGTCACACCATCATCTTCTTTAATTCCCTTTCTGCTTTATTTTTTTCTTTTGCACTTATCATCAATTCACACATATTTTCCTAACTTAAATTTTGTTGTCAGTCTTTCCTTTACAATTAAGGCAGGGACTTTTGTCTGTTTTTCTATTACTAAATCCTTAGCACCTAGAACATAGCAGGCACTCAGTAAATACTCATGGAATTAAATAAAATCTAGTAACGAGGGAACTAAGGCCAAAGAGATTAGGTGATTTTTCCAGGGTTTCATTGCTGGTTAGGCTCCGTGTTTGGGTGCATTGATTTTCACTTTGGTGCCCATTTCACCACATGATATTTTGTTTTGAGCAATTCCTAGCAACTGATACTATATTCTGTGTTTGAGCCTCAGTACATCAAATAATGACAATGGGAGAGACAAAGAGAGAGGTGGAGAGAGAGCAAGAGAGGGAGAGAGAGAATGTGAGAGAGAAAGCAGAGAGCCAAAGAGAGCAAGAAGCAAAGAGAGATATACATCCCAGGGTGTGTACACACACACACACACACACACTCACAAGCACACGTTAGGAAGACAGAGAGACCAGAGACAGGAAGAAATATTCAGATGACAGAGACAGCCCTAACTGGATACATGCCTCCAACCAGGCCCCATCCAAGGACACTCTCCAGCCCACCGCAGAGCTATCAGGGTTGGTTGCACTCAAGCCTGTTCCTGTCCTTTAACACCCTTCTCTGGGAGCTACAGAACAAAGTGTAAACTCCTTAGCTTGGCATAAAAGTCACCATCTGCCTTTTCCTGTTTTTCCTAACATAGCACTGCAGAATTTTTCCTGACATCATGACACTTCTCGCCATATTGTTCGATCTCCCCTCTACAGATTCCCCAGATCTTTCCACAGATTTGCCCATCTGCACATGTGGTTTCCTGAGCCTAGAGCTCCTGCTTTCCTTCTTCCACTTCGAAAACTGTATCTTTCCAAAGCCAGCTCACAAATCCCCTCCTCTGTGAAACTTCCCTCTTCTCTCCCAGCAGAGTCCACTTTTCTATCCTTTGAGTCCATTTCTAGTTGGGAGCATTTGCCACAGCATCTGAATGGCCTATTCGTCTTGGTGCCATTGTATCTCTAGGGACTAGACACATGCCAGAGCCTAGCAGGTGCCCAAAACATATACCACATCTTCTTTATCCATTCATCTGTCGATGGACATCTTGGCTCTTTCCACAGTTTGGCTATTGTGGACATTGCTGCTATAAACATCGGGGTGCACGTACCCCTTCGGATCCCTACATTTGTATCTTTGTGGCAAATACCCAGTAGTGCAATTGCTGGATCATATGGTAGCTCTATTTTCAACTGTTTGAGGAACCTCCATACTGTTTTCCAGAGGGGTTGCACCAGCTTGCATTCCCACCAACAGTGTAGGAGGGTTCCCCTTTCTCCGCATCCCCACCAACATCTGTTGTTTCCTGAGCAAGTCATTATCTCTTTTAACCTTGATTGTTTTATTTTGTTTTTAGATAAGGAAGTTGTGGCACAGAGAGGTTAAGTAATGGGGTCACAGCAAAGAAGGCCAGAATTGGGATTTAAACTACTATGTTATATTGCTCTATAGTATTTGTGTAAGAAATAATGTTTTCAAGTTCTAATGAAATCCAGGCATAGAGTTAGGGTTAATTTATGTGTTTTCTTTCATCTGTGTAACACCAAAACTAAGAAGGTGCCTCAGACTGTGGTAGAAGGTAGCAGAGAATACCAGACTGGAAATGCTTCCTTCAGGCTGGCTTCCAACTGTGGGTCCCATATTCTTCTCTGTGTCACCCTGAGCAAGTTACTCAGCTTATTTAGAATTCAAAGTTCTATTTTAAAAGATTCGGAAGTGTGTATATGGCTAGTTTTTCTCTAAGGACCTTTCAGTTTTGAAACCATTGCATTCAAATGTCACCTCCTCAGGGAGTTCTCCCTGACCGCCCTGTCATCCCTTCTTCCTCTTTCTTCCCTCACCCTGCTTTGGCGTTCATCACAGGGCTTATCATTATGAGACACTCTACCACACATTTGACCTTCGGTTCACTGCTGTTTTCCTAATGCCGAGAACAGTGCTTAATGCATGGTGTTCACTTGAATCCTTGTTGAACAAATGTGTTTTCCAGGAGACTGGGATAGGTACTAGTCCTCAGACCTGCTGTGGTATCGTCCACAAAAATGTATGCTTTGTGCTAACGTTTCTAAAACTGAAAAAAAAAAAAAGGCAAATACTATGTTTTTAAGAATCTGCTGTTAAAGGGAAAATTACATTTCATAAACTTGGCTTGAAATTAGCTCACTTGGCATATTTGGGCACTGGGTGGATGCGAAAGAAAGTCTTAGAAATGCAAGACAGAGAGACAATCTCAGTCAGGATTTCTTCCCCTCTCCCTCCCTCCCTCCCTCCCTCCCTCCCTCCCTCCTTCCTTCTCTCTTTTTCCTTCCTTCCCTCTTTCTTTCTTCCTGCCTTTTTCTTTCTTTTTCTTTCTTTCTTTCTTTTCTTTCTCTTTTCTCTTTCTTTCTCTTTCTTTCTTTCTTTTTTCTCTTTCTTTCTCTTTCTTTCTTTCTTTCTTTCTTTTTCTTTTTCTTTCTTTTTTCTTTCTTTTTCTTTCTTTCTTTCTTTCTTTCTTTCTTTCTTTCTTTCTTCTTTCTTTCTTTCTTCCTTTCTTCCTTCCGGCCGTCTTCCTTCTTCCTTTCTTCCTTCCGGCCGTCTTCCTTCTTCCTTTCTTCCTTCCGGCCGTCTTCCTTCTTCCTTTCTTCCTTCCTTCCTTCCTTCCTTCCTTCCTTCCTTCCTTCCTTCCTTTCCTTTCTCTTTCTTTCTTTCTTTCTTTCTTTCTTTCTTCTTTTTCTTCTTTCTTTCTTTCTTTCTTTCTTTCTTTCTTTCTTTCTTTCTTTCTTCTTTCTTTCTTTCTTCTTTCCTTCTTTCCTTCTTTCCTTCTTTCCTTCTTTCCTTCTTTCCTTCTTTCTTTCCTTCTTTCCTTTCTTTCCTTTCTTTCCTTTCTTTCTTTCTTTCCCTCTTTCTTTCGCTCTTCCATTTTTGCCAAGGCTGCTGCCAGCAGAATTGCTATAGCTTCCTTTCTCTGGGACTCAACCCTCCTCACTGCACGGAGACAGCGTAGTCCTAGACGGTCTTATTGAAATGATGTTCAAAGTGTGCTAGACACTTAACTCTAGGGTTGACCTTTTTTATGTCAGATTTTCCAAACCCATCTTTAAATATCACCTGCACATTTCTAGTTTGTGAATAAATTAGAATGTAAATCCCCATCCACTCTGGGAAACCCACAGTCATTTCCTTCCCTGCTCTCACTGCAGCTAATGTTTAAGTCATTATCAACCTGGTTGTTAGGTGGGTCTCCGGGTGGAAAGCTGCTGAAGCCTGGGGAAAGATGAAAGTGCAGGGGAGAGCTGAAGGCATCAGCAAAGGTGTTATGAACAACGGCCCCATAATGACCATTTCTCAACACTGGGGATTGTGTTTCTAACGTCTGGCTTCCGTGCTGTGTGGTTGCCATGTGGTACTTCTGCTCTCTCTCCAGTCTCTAATGCTTATGGAAGAAAGGAATTGTTTAAACTTCTGGTTTGGTCTCCTGCTTTGCCCAAAGCAGCACCGTCTGTGTTGACGTCATTTGGCTGGTCGCCCTATGTTGTCTGTATGAATCAACCCTTTAGTGCTGAGCAGTTTCAGATGGAAGTGGAATATGCTTAGGGATTCAAAGCTTTTATGTGTTTGAGACTTATTTTCCCAAAGAGAAGCATATTCAAGTTCTAATGACATTCAGATTGTGAGTCTGGGTCGGTGGGAATATTTGCTTCAGCTCATGCACTACCAGATACCTAGTGGGTATTTGAATGATTACACTTTAGGCCATCTGAGTAATCATTGAAATTTTTTGGCAGAATTTTATGCATTCTCTCCATTTACCTTTTTTTTTTTTTTAAGGAAAAATGACTCATAGCTTTTGTTTGATTTTCAAATGAATGCTCAACTGCTCTGAGGGACCTGTGTGGGAGAGCACTGAATGGGGCATCTGAGGGCCTGGGTTCTTCAGCCTCTAAAAGCAGCTAGAACTTGAAAAGAAAACATTACTTTTCTGGGCATTGAGTCGTCTCATCCATAAATGAGAAAATTGAATTAAATCAGTGTTTTCCCAAACTTTATTCATGTACATAGTCATTTATGTACTGCCTCCGTGATTATTATCTTATTATAATCTGTACTATTTATTTAATATTTTTTATTTGAACACTGAAAACATTTATTTTTAAAGGAACCTCATTTTTGCATCTGTAAACAGGAAACCAGCATTGCTTGATATAAGTAAAAATATTTATGTACTACATAAAAATTATTGTCTTTACACTGTTGGCAGGGGTTCTCTCACTGAGACACATGGGCATAATGGATCTGTTATGTTTACCACTCCAGATGAGCTCTCTCTCCTCCCTCCTCTCTCCAGGAAGGCCCAGAAAAAACACTTCCTTCACTAAGTCATAATGAAGACCTCTGTGGTTTTATCGCCTGGAGGGCATATATGATGATGGGGGTTGCTGCTTTGGAGTCTCGATGCGAAATATAGGATTCTGTGATAGGAGAGGGCAGGTGGTGGTGCTTATCCCTCAGACAAGGAGGATGTGATTATCACAATAGGCCACAGGATGGAATGTAATCAGAGTGCTTTGATCAACAGGGATTTGTGATGATGACTAGTAGATCATGGGTTTCTAGATAAAAACTGATGGACATTCTGTTAAGATGCTGCTTGCCATGAAAAGACAAAAGGATTCTATTCACTGAGCTTAACTCAAGTCACCTGGTGGGATTCACAGTGTCTTATCTAGTTCCCAGACCTACAAC
This sequence comes from Zalophus californianus, assembly GCF_009762305.2. Lineage (NCBI taxonomy): Eukaryota > Metazoa > Chordata > Mammalia > Carnivora > Otariidae > Zalophus > Zalophus californianus. The sequence goes on along the minus strand of NC_045596.1, from coordinate 56,237,552 downwards.
TCCCCAGCTGAGGGGACACCTGGTCCCTGTGAGAAAAGACTACATATATATGCCATGGAAGTTTCCCTAAGCCTTCTCCAGAAGAACCTGAGGCAGTTTCCTAGGGTGTATGGGATGGAGTGGGGGAAGGGAAAATACCCAGACTGCCAACAGGTTATTAGATGGTGGTTCTGAACCTGCAAAGCCTTCATAGTTTACCAGCTCAAGCTTAAGGAAGTCAGATGACAGATGGAATCTTAGTCCATGTCCGTCTGACAGTGGATCCAATGGATCTAGCTTATAATTATTTTTCCAGTCCCAGAATGTATAGTGAGAATAGATGTATTTAATAACTGGCAGAACCTACATAGACTCCTACATATGGAATGAAAACCATCATGGTAGGAAGGAAGGTCCTGGAACTGTACCCCTTCTTGCAATGCCCCCAACAAGATGGTAAGTCCTGGAGAGGGAGTTGCAGAGATTAGTGTCACCACTGAAGACTTGAGGGATACAGGGAAGGTATCTTTCCACATCCCCATTTAACTCACTTGTTTGGCTGTTGCAAAATGCAGATGGGTCATGGGAAATCATGGTAGATTATTGCAAACTCAGTGATGATGCCAGTTGTAGCTGGCTGTAGAGATGGCACCTTTATTGGAGCAAATTAGCATAATCCACGGCACCTAGTATGTAGTTATTGATCCAGCAGATGCTTTCTTTCTATTCCAATCAGTAAGAAAAATCAGAATCAGTTTGTTTTTAAAAGGCAGGGATGATATCATAAAAGCCAGCTACAAAAAGCTCACAGCGAATATCATTCTCAATGGGGAAAAACTGAGAGCTTTTCCCCGAAGGTCAGGAACACAGCAGGGATGTCCACTCTCACCACTGTTGTTCAACATAGTACTAGAAGTCCTAGGCTCAGCAGTCAGACACCAAAAAGAAGTAAAATGCATCCGAATCGGCAAAGAAGTCAAACTCTCACTCTTTGCAGATGACATGATACTCTAAGTGGAAAACCCAAAAGACTCCACTCCGAAATTGCTAGAACTCATACAGGAATTCAGCAACATGGCAGGATATAAAATCAATGCACAGAAATCAGTTGCATTTCTATACACTAACAATGAGACAGAAGAAAGGGAAATTAAGGAGTCAAGCTCATTTATAATTGCACCAAAAACCATAAGGTACCTAGAAATAAACCTGACCAACGAAGCAAAGGATCTGTACTCAGGAAAACTATAGAACACTCATGAAAGAATTTGAGGAAGACACAAAGAAATGGAAAAACGTTCCATGCTCATGGATTAGAACAAATATTGTTAAAATGTCTATGCTACCTAGAGCAACCTATACATTCAACACAATCCCTCAAAATACCATTAACTTTTTTCACAGAGCTGGAACAAATAATCCTAAAATTTGGATGGAACTAGAAGAGACCCTGAATAGCCAAAGGAATGTTGAAAAAGAAAACCAAAGCTGGTGGCATCACAATTCCAGACTTCAAGCTCTATTACAAAGCTGTCATCATCAAGACAGTATGGTACTGGCACAAAAACAGACACATAGATCAATGGAACAGAAGAGAGAACACAGAAATGGACCCTCAACTCTCTGGTCAACTACTTTTCAACAAAGCAAGAAAGAATATCCAGTGGAAAAAAGACAACAAATGGTGTTGGGAAAATTGGACAGCCACATGCAGAAGAATGAAACTGGACTATTTCCTTACACCATACACAAAAATAAACTCAAAATGGATGAAAGAGCTAAATGTGAGACAGGAATCCATTAAAATCCTAGAGGAGAACACACGCAGCAACCTCTTTGACCTGGGCTGCAGCAGCTTCTTGCTAGACATGTCCCAAAGGCAAGGGAAACAAAGCAAAAATGAACTATTGGGACTTCATCAAGATAAAAAGCTTTTGCACAGCAAAGGAAGCAGTTAACAAAACCAAAAGACAACAGACAGAATGGGAGAAGATATTTGCAAATGTCTTATCAGATAAAGGGCTGATTTCCAAGATCTACAAAGAACTTCTCAAACTCAACAACCAAAGAACAAAGAATCCAATCAAGAAATGGGCAGAAGGCATGAACAGACATTCCTGCAAAGAAGACATCCAAATGGCCAACAGACACATGAAAAAAATGCTCAACATCACTCGGCATCAGGGAAATACAAATCAAAACCACAATGAGATACCACCTCACACCAGTCAGAATGGCTAAAATTAACAAATCAGCAAGTGACAGATGTTGGCAAGGATGTGGAGAAGGGGAACCCTCCTACACTGTTGGTGGGAATGCAAGCTGGTGCAGCCACTCTGGAAGACAGTATGGAGGTTCCTCAAAACGTTGAAAATAGAGCTATCCTACAACTCAGCAATTGCACTACTACATATTCACCCCAAAGATACAAATGTAGTGATCCGAAGGGGCACCTGTACCCCAATGTTTGTAGCAGCAATGTCCACAATAGCCAAACTATGGAAAGAGCCAGATGTCCATCAACAGATGAATGGATAAAGAAGATGTGGTATATATACAAAGGAATACTACTCAGCCAGCAAAAAAAGAAATCTTGACAGTTTCAATGATGTGGTTGGAACTAGAGGGTATTATGTTAAGTGAAATAAGTCAATCAGAGAAAGACAATTACCAAATGATCTCACTCATATGTGGAATTTAAAAAAAACAGAAATCAGAGAGGGAGACAAACCATAAGAGACTCTCAATCATAGGAAACAAACAGGGTTGCTGGGGGGAGGGGAATGGGGTGTCTGGGTGAGGGACATTAAGGAGGGCTTGTGATGTAATGAACACTGGGTATTATATAAGATTGATGAATCACTGAACTCTACCTCTGAAACTAATAATACACTATATGTTAATTGAATTTAAATTAAAAATTATTTATTTACAAAGCAAAAAAAAAGGCAGGGACAATATCAATTTTTACGGTCTTGCCTCAGCACTGTGTCACTTTTCTTACAGGCTGTCATAATATAGTCCTAAGGGTGCTGGAGCATCTTCATATCCCATAGGAACCATGCCAGTCCCTTACACTGAAGGCACGGTTCATCAGGTTTTAGTTAGCAAAAGTCACAAGCCAGAAGGTGGAAGACAAATACAACACAACTTCATGGGAATGCTGACATTTCTAGAGGTCTGGTGGTCTGGAACATGTCAGGAGAGCTAAAGTGATCAAGGCAAGCTGCGGCTGCTTCCACCACCTGCAAGAAGAGAAAAGCACATTGCTTGTTGGTCTTCTTTGTGTTTTGAAGATTACACATATCACTGCATTGCTTGAAAGGCTACCAGTTTTGAGCGGAACTTAGGGCAAGAAAGGGGTGCATGCTGTAGCCTAAGCTTCCTTGTCACTGGGGCATTGTGACTCAGGACCCAAATGGATCGGAACTATCAGTGGCTGTAGGGAATTCTCCACCCTGGCAGGAGAATAACAGCACAGAACTTTGGGGTTTTCGTTGTGAAAAGAAGTTCTTGCCTTGCTACTGGACCCTGATAGAGACAGTGTGCCTGATTATGGGATGTCAAGTGATTATGCTGAGTTGCCTATCTTGAACTGGGTGATATATGCTCCACTGAAACCATAAATCTGAATATAAGCAGCAGCATTCCACTGTAAGTGGAGATGATGTATATGACATCAGGTTTCAGCAGGCCTGGAGAGCTCAGCTAAATTGCACAAGCAAGTGGATCAGACTTCCATGTACTTCCTCTTTATAACTTCGATGCCTTTCCCTCAATGCTTCATGGGGAGTTCCATAGGACAAAAAAACCAAAACCAAAATAAAAACCAAAAAACGGATGTCCAGTTTTGCCCTAGGTAGTGCTCATTTATACCCATTGTCAACATTCATTTATCATTCATGACACCACTTTTCTTTTATTTTTTTTAGAGATTTTATATATTTACTTGACAGAGAGAGATAGAGAGAGCACAAGCAGGGAGAGTGGCAGGCAGAGGGAGAGGGAGAAGCAGGCTCCCTCCTGAGCAGGGAGCCAGATGTGGGGCTCGATCCCAGGACCCTGAGGTCATGACCCAAGCCGAAGGCAGACACCCAATGACTGAGCCAGGTGCCCCACAACACCACTTTTCATTGTCAAAAGTGTCCCAGTTTGGAGAATCATTTTCATGGCCACCCCATTGATGATCAGTTAATGGAGAGGAAAGAATGTGTCCCTGGTTCATGGATTTCTGTATGGGATTCTAGCATCAGCTGGAAATGCACAGTCAGGGCCAGCACAATCCTGCTCAGTGGGCAGGACATTCAAAGGTATGTCTGGTTGTCTATTTTGTTTGGAAGGAGAGATGGCCTGAGATACAGATTTATACGACTCAGCGTCAGTACCAGATTGGTCAGCTGGTTAGGGACTTAAAAAGAATAAAATTGGAAAATTGGTAATAAGGAGGTCTAGAAGGCAGCCTATCTGCATAGGCCTCCCAGGACAGGATGTACTATGAAGATGTTTGTTTCTCACATGCATGCCCGCCAGAGGGGAGGCATGGTGGAGGAATTCTCAATAATTAAGATGGCTTTTCCTATGGGTGACATTTAGCGTCTTTCCCTGGCCACCTTGGTGTTTGCTCACTGGACCTGTGTTTGAGGTAGACATGGTGGCAGGGAGAGAGGTCATTCAAGGGCTCAACAGCACAGTACCCCCCTTGTCAACATCGATCTACCTATTAACGCTGTTCAGTGCCCAGCCTGCCGATAGGGAGGCCACCTTTGAGCCCTTGCTACGTTCACCAGGGAAACCAGCACGTGTGATCTCACAAATGCACAGCCTCAACCGTAAAGAAGAAGCCAAAAGACAGTGTGTGGAGTGTAAATGGAAACGCACAATTCATCGGATGATGGGAACAATTCCACTCTTTCCTCAGTCATGCTGTTTTGCTTTATGAAAAGGATCAGTAGGAAGAGGAGGAAACTGCTGGAACTCAGCAATTTTCTCTGAGAACTTTATGTCCTATAGTTCTCACAACAACCTTGGGAGGTGGGTTGGGTTGTAACTACGTTACAGAAATGAAAACACAGGATCAGGGAGATTACGTCTCACTTCCAAAGACTCATAGATGACGGTTGAACCCAGATCTGTCTGTATGTCTTTTACCACACTGCTTGGTAAGAGACCGTCTGGCTTGCTAAGGTGGGTCGCAGTGGGCATCTGCTGGCTCACGTGGAGCTCATTTCCCTACCATCGCACCTCTGCCAGAGCCACTACAAGGTACACACTGAATTCTCCTGCCGGTCTCCTTAGGCTCCGGCCACAGAGTGGGGGTGAGCAGAGCTCTGCCTGAAAAAAGGGAGACAACAGGGGGTGGCTTCGTGCTCCTGCTAAGACTCCTGAAGTACCCAAGTTCTGGAAGCATCAGAGCTCCTTTCCTGGGCTGTATCCCCAGAATCTCCATAGGGGATGGAGGGGGGGCCTGAGTTCCATAGAGTCTCAGAGCTGGCCAGGCAAGTGGGGGAGGAGGCAGGCCGAACGGGCCAGGAGGCTACTTTCCACAGGCGACCAGACCTGGTCTCAGAACCTCTTCATTTAGGCGCATAGTCCTGACTGACACATACCTAGCTTTGGGGACAAGTAACGATCATTTTCTGGTTCCCTTTTTACACGGTGTAGTTCACAGGAATGAGCTAATTCTCACATGGCACACACATGACTCTTCTTGGGTTTCTTCCTCCTGGAGGCCTTGCTCTGAGAAGGCTTTCAATACTGTTCTGAGAAAACTCATCTGATCCCTCCCAGGCCCTCCAATGCCCCTTAGGCTGGGTGAGGTGCCTCTTCTCTGTGGCTTCAGGGGCACCCTGCGCTCAGCATTTTCACAGGACTTTTCACACGCGTTGTGGGTTTGGGAGTATCTACTTTGCAGTGTTGTGGTGAGATAATATATGTAAAGTACTTGAGTTGGCCCAGAGTGGCTGTTTTTATAAGACAACAAATTGTGGCTGTGTGTCTACTTGTCAAACATCCCCATTGTAAGCTCTGAGGGAAGGGACTGTGTCCCTGTTGCCTAGCCAGTGCCCAGGACATTGGTTGATACTCAATAAAACTTCAAGGAAAGAATGAACAAATTAAGTAAAATGGGTTAAAGAGTAGCAAGGGTAGGGAATGAGTATGCCTTTCTTAACCATTTGAATATATGTAAATAATGAACATATAATTCCTGATATTTTCAATGAGAAAAATTCTTTATTTAAAATAGGCTAAGTGTTTTTACTAGATTAAATAAAATACTCTACAAATGAGAATTTTAAATCCAATATACCAAAGCCAGCAATACCAGTCAGGGATTGCTCACCAATCCCTGTTTAATAATGTTTGAATGATATATCTCATAATTCTTAGAATATGTGCCTTTGCTTAGAGAGACATTTCCAAAGCAATGTCACATTTCCTGGATATAACAGTGTCATGCTACTTAGAGAAATTCTATAATGCCTAAGACAGCTGAGAAATAGTGATTTTCCAATGCAGAGACCCTTAGACTTGCTCAGATGTCATTAATAGTATTTCTAAATCACAGAGATGGTTGACACATTTTATTTCAATAGGAGAGTGAAAGCAAAAAGGGGACCTACACTATTTCTAGGCACTTGTATTTATTAATATATGCTTAGCATTTTCAATGCCTTTGCTGCAGAAGGGTAGTAAGAGTGTTAGCAAAAAGATATACTATGGGGACAAAGCTGGGGAGCTTGTGCATACAGAAGGTAGCTGATAATCTCCAGGCTCTCAGGGCTCTTGGAAATGCCACACATCGTGCATAATCTGGGGCTGCTGAGCCTTGTTTTCTGGCATCAATGTTTGTGGAGTGTCTGGAATCGCTGTGGTATCCGTGGGTGTTTCTTCCAGGGGTGTGGTCACATCAACACCGTATGTCTCATAAATATCAGCTAATCCAGGGGTCATGAGTGGGTCAGCGTCTGCTGGGGTGACCCTGGGAGGTCCCCCGCTCTGCCCTGCTGGGCCTCTTGCCAGGCTGGGGTCGTTGCCCTTTGGATGAGCAAGAAGTCCTCCCAGGGCACCAGGTGCTACCTCTGTAAGGAGAGCTGGGTTTTCCAGATTGGCTGGGTCAACATCAGGCATAGGTGAGCCTTGTGCACCTCCTTCTCCCTTCTCAGGGCCTTTGGTTCCGGCGACTGGGGAGTCAAATTCCAGAGTAAAGTCCCCGCCCATGGCTGGATTGGGGGGCATCCCTCCAAGGTTAGGCCTCACGCCTCCAAATCCTGGGAACATGGCTCCATAGACCATGGGGCCTCCTCTGCCTCCCTGGAAAAAAACCAGTGACCAAAGATACCATTTTCACATATGATTAAGTATAGCATGCAATCATACCTGGGCAGATTCACCGAGGAACCATAAAAAGCTGATAGGGAACAAGGAGTTGGCTGACAGCTTTGTGTAAGCACATTTCTCACTAAACTGGCTTTGACATAGAAAGGAGAGGATTCTGCTCTTTTCTGGTTACTCACTTCTGTGAAAGACAGATGAAGACCCTTTGCCATGTCTGGATGAAAGCATGGGAATGGGAGAGGTGGGGAAGCAGGGTGGAAGCAAGGCTACAGGCAAAACGTACTTTGAATTTAATTTGAAGAAAACGATAAGCAGCCAAAATAGGCAATGCCATCATAAAACAAACAAACAAACGAACGAACGAACAACAACGGATCTATTGCTGTTTGTTGGGGGATGTTTTAGAGAACTAGGTCAACATTTCTCAAATGAATGAAGACCCACATAAGATATTCTTTTTTCTTTCTTTCTTCCTTCCTTTCATTCTCTTCCTTCCTTCCTTCCTTCCTTTCCTTTCCTTTCTTTCCTTTCTCTTTCTCTCTTTCTTTTAGAACATGCGTAAGAAAAAGAAGCTTGATTTCTCTGGAGGAATGGAAATATTTTCTTCCTGTGGACAGTTAGAATTGTAGAACTGACCACGTTTCCTTTTTCTGCCTTATTATTTTATAATATTATTATTATTAATAACCCACACTTATTGTGGGTTTTTCATAGGCTGCAGCAAAATCTTTTGAGCATGAGACAGATTATAAATTAATTAAAATTATAAGATGATAATTAACACTTGCTTGAATTTTCAGCCAGTTGTGTTGTGGTATGTGGATCCAGTATTCTTTTCTCCTACCTTCCCTTGGCCCACCACTCTCTAAATCTCCCCTTCTCACATCATTTCCTCGAAGGATGGCACTTGAGCCCCTAGGCTGAGCTAACTGCCTCTCCCCCTTCCCTCTCTCATAGCTCTGTTACCCTTTATCACATCATTTTGACACTATCTACCCTTGTATCTATCTTTTCCATTGATGAGACAGTAAACTCCTTGAAACCAGAAAGCTTATCTAATTTATTTTGCCTCTGTCTTTCTATGCATCTATTTCACAGAAGGCACTCTAGAACGTTGGGATGTGAGTTTTCTGTCAGTGATAGCATGTATATGTATTTATTAATTTGATAGGATCTATAGTTGATAATGATTTAATTTAGTATGGTGTTTGTTTTCTTTTGTTTTGTGCTCTAACAGATGTAACAGGTAGAAATTGCTGAGGGAAAATATAAAATTGTGCAAGTCTATTGGTCTCAAATTTTAAAGTTGTCATAGCATGGATAATAGAAAAAGAATATGCTCAAATGACTCATTCATTTGAGACTTTGAATTTTATACTAATCACATTTTAAACTTGGTTAGTTTTCTTTTTTCTTTTTTTTTTTACCTGAATATAGTTGACACCCAATGTCACATTGGTTTCATGTATACAACATTGTAAAGTGTTGTATGGTGAGAGATGGTGGCTACACTTGTGGTGAACACATAATATATAGACTTGTTAATTTTCTTTTTCCTTTTGATCTCTCAATTTTGAGATCTAAATTACTTGCAACACTGTTGAATTTGTTGTTTTGAAGGGTTAATAGTCCAAGAAGTGGGAATTCTGTACAAATCAGGTGTATCCTTTTTGGTTTGAAGCATATGCTATTCAATGATGATGGCTTTTCAAGAGAGGTTTCTCCCCTGCTCATATTCAAGGAATGAGGCAAAATCCTATGTTCTAGAAGGGCCATTGCCCAGAAAAAGATGACATGGGAAACATGGGGAAATCTTTGCATGTTGCATAAGAATCAGGTCTTGGTTTTGGAGTGGAACCATCTGAGTCCTGTGCTGTATGTTCAGTGAACTTCATGGCCAAAACCTCTTGCAGGAAGTCATCTGTGACTGCTCTCCCCAGACCACTTTTTTAATAAGAGTTTGAAGACATTACTCACCGCCATTTCTTCTGAACTCATGATGCCAAGTCTGGCAGGAGCGTTCTGTTCAAAAAGAAACAGTGCATCTTATTACAGCAGATTCCTATTATCCTATTAGCTATTCAAGACAAAGTTAAAAGTCACTTAGTTTTTCCTGAAGACTTAATATTAATGCTGTGCCCAGAAGCAGAGTAAAGTGGAAAGATGAGTCATTATTGAATAAATGTAGCCAATTTGGATAATTGAGATAGAAAATATACCTTTTCTTTAATGCTGCTGCTGTGTGTGTGTGTGTGTGTGTGTATGTGTGTGTCCAGAGTTATTCAAATAGAAAGTGTGCCTCCTTGCCATTTCAGTTGCTAACTTAAGCATTCAGAGAATATGGACTGTTTTGTATGAAGCCTAGATTTTAAAATTTTAGCTCTTAAGATAACATTTAATTTAAAATGATACTTTTTGTAGGATACAGACTTACCAATTGATTTGCTCCATAGGACATGTAAAATATTCCCGGATAAAGCTAAATATAAATGCAATAATCATTATAAAATGCATTTTCCAAGATAAAATTTTAAGTAAATTGCTGGCAGAGACATATTTTAGAAAGCTTACCGGTGATGGTTTATTTTGTAGCATTGGTCCCTGAGATACCAGACGGGCTATTTGGAACACCTTCAAGTGGTAGAAACCAGAATCAGTAATTCATTTTGCAAAAATGAATGAATGAATCCACCATTTTCCAGGTGGATTAGCATAACAAATAAGTACTTAATATTTAAGAAAAAAAGTGAAACAATTATACTTTATATTCAGGATAAATGGGGCAATGAAAATTTTTCACTCTTCTTTATTGACGTATAGATATTTTTCACAAGAAAGTATCTTACTGAGATCTGTACTTACTGATGGACCTTGTGGATCAGCAAAATCCATTCCTGGTAGCTGTATCACAGATAAACATGAAAATTACTAAACTATAAAAATAGAAGTGGATACACTCTTATTTATGACTATGATAAAACAATCTAAAATGAAAATGCTGATTTTCATTTTCATTTAGTCTTGGGCAGTACACCCAAGATATAACAATTGCCTTTTACTGGCATGTCTCAAGTGCATGGGGAGGGAGACGGGGCACGTCTACCACGAATTTGCTTTGTTTTGCAGAGTAGAAAGTAATGAGTTTGGGATTCAGAGCATGCCAGGTTGGTTTGAATCCTGGCTCTGCCACTTAATTATTCAGTAATGCCAGGAAAATTTTACAACCTGTCAAAGTCTGTCTTTTTTAAAGGATGATAATATCTACCTTTATAGGAATGTCATCAGGATAATATGGGGGACTGTTAAACGCCTGCCACATACTCATTACATGGTACCTTCTTTTCTTTCCGCTGCTCTTGTCTCTATATTATTACATGATTGTCTTCTCTCTACCAGATAGAGAAACAATAATCCAAAATACTACGTGCAATGCTGTGGGCTCAATCACTCTTCTCAGTCCTTCCAACACTGAAAAAGATCCTGATGATAGGAAGCATGGGCTTCTCTGGGCTGTCCTATTTCCTCTGAAAGCTTTCATCTCTTTGCAACTAAGGAACTAAATTTTATAGGCATGGGATCTTTTAGAATCCATGCCTTGTTTCTGATGGCAAAGGACAGGAATGGATAATTATATTCTACTCCCAGATATGTCAACTGCTTAAAAACATATTCGTATTGTCGTCTATTCTGCCTGAAAGTTCCGATTATTTAAATGTGCTCTGCAAATTAGTTTTCCTTCACTGAGTTAGTGGGTCATCCTGAGTTGACTTCACAGAGAAAAGAATTACCTCGGCCCTTGGTGGCTTCTCTGATGGTGCCACCTGCTGTTCAAGCATTGGCCCCTCTGCTTGCTGCAAGGGCGGTTGTCCCTGGTGAACTGGAGGCTGGGGTCCTCCCTTCTGGGCGGTGTCCTGGATGTCGCTTACAAGAGCAGACTGGAGGAAAGGTTTCTGTCCTGGCTGTTGAGGCTGCAGAGATGGCTGTGATGGGAGAGGTGGGGGATGCACAGGCAAAGAATATTCATACTGCAGAAAAATTAGAAAGGAGTGTCAGGAAGTGATAGCTCACTGAGCTGTGGTATCTAGAAGTTCTAAAGCAAAAGGGCTTGAGAAACTTTCTACTTGCAAGAGAGTCTAGGGGAGTTGTCTTGAAGCTATGTTTATGTAGGAAGCACCAATTTATGTACAGTCAGCGTTATTTGGGGCCGTCTCCCTTACTTCCTTTGGGACTAGCTGTACTCAAGAATATGGAAAACTACTGGACTTTCTGGTAGAATTGTCGTTTCCTCCTCTGAGTTCCCATAGGTATGTCTCTTTTACTACTTTCTCACTGGATTACAACGATTTGCTAGGTATCTTTGCCTCCAGTCCACTGAGAGACAATAATTTGTGTTACTTGTCTTTTTGGCCTTGGCCTTAACATGGTTCATAACAAATGCCTGGTACATGATAAATAATATATTTTTTTGAATTAATGACAGGGGAATGGATCATTAAATCAAATACAAAATTCCTGCATCATGGAGTCCATTTTGGAAACAATCAAGTGGAGAAACAGTCACTATTAACATAATTTTTTGTCCCACGAAATGTGGATTGGTGAGTAATGCTACTTGTCATAGAAAGGCCTCCTAGAACCAAAGGTTCCTGTTAAAACAACCATGTTTATTTGCTCCTTTTTGAAATTAACTGTGGTGAAGGGCTCCCTGTAATTTTTAAATCATTTGCCAGCTCCTCAAAGTGGCTCTGCTTTGCCTCTTCAACTACCATGCATCTCTAAACTCCTATGGCTTTTATTACTTATACCTCACAATGTAGCACCTTGTGATATGGTGTCTTGTCTTATCCCCCATTCGGATGTGAAACTTCATGAACCTTGGAGCCATTCTTAAATGTTTCCACTTTCTCTCCCAATCTACAACTTGGCTTATGCATTTCTTAGACAGCTAATAAATAATGGTGAACTGATTGATGTATATATTGATTGCTGTAAAGTTCATGATATTTTAACCAGGGCTTTGGCATCATTTTAAACATGCCTTTGAATAATTATTTTAGGAATCTTGACTAAAATGAGTATTGTCCAGGGCATTGTCTGCTTTCATCTTGAAGATAGTTTATCTATTGTTATTACTCGTGTTGTTAATGTAGTCTCTTATATTTTGCAGACCATATCTTCCTTTGTGAAGGAATTAAATATATAAATAGGTCGAAAATTTGGAACACTTTATTTTAAATTTTCCTAAGTACTAAAAACCATTATAGGTTTTGATTTGTTAATATTTGGATCATTTTTGATCCAAATATCTGTAGCTAGTTTATGACAATTTAGAGAAGACAAATAGGGGAATATTTTTAAGCTTGAAGTTTCAAACACATTGATACGATTAACCTACCTGTTGAGTTTCATGTTCCTTTGGTCTCATCCATGGGAAAGAAGAATGTGGTGGGAGGAGACCATGCATCCACAAAGAATTAAATGATTTTCCAAAACCAAATCTTGAATACTAAAGACATGCAGGGAAAAAAAAGCATGCTTTTATTTCAGTATTGGCTTAAACTTGGTTTTCATTTTCTATAAAATCCATAGAAAGTGTAGAGATAGCAAAAGTAAGTGTGACATCAAGTGAATTTTATATGGGTGGGTAAATACTCTCTTCCAATAGACTTACTTTCCATTATGAGCCAGACTGCAATATTCCCATAAATTTACTTGAGATTTAGCTTTGTAAGCCCTCATATTTTGGGCTGTTTAATAAAGTTGACAGCACGATCCAGGATTTTTTGAAAATTCAAAAAAATTCAATATTGTTTTATCTACCAATCCATCCCAAGATCTTATTTTGTTTTAGGTTATTTCAATTAGCCATTTTTTTCTTCTTAGGATAATGTCTATTCACTAACACATTTTAGGAATTATGATGTTACTATTAATATCACTACCACTACCACCATTCATTCTTTCAATAAGAAATATTTGAAACTAAGGTTACCTGAGAAAGCATGTTTAATCCCTGCAAACTTCCCAGCTGTCTCATTGTCTGTCAAGAAAAAAAAGTGGGTTAGTATTTGCCACATATATTCCTTTTCTGTATGATACAACTGTTTTCTCAACATGCAGTATTATTAGCACAAAGTTTGTGGTGAGTCAGTTTTAATAAAATAAAAATAGACACAAATTGTTACTAAAAGTGGAAAAGTTAAATGTGGTTGTGCCATTGTTGTTATTGCTATTAAATTAGTAAGTTTGCTTTTTTAATCATTAATAAAATAAGAGGGAAAGTATCATTTAAATGGAGGTCACATTAGAACACTGGAAAATAGCTCATTCAATTGAAATAGAAATTTAATTGTGAGAATATTGTTTCATTGACTCTCTCCCCACTTAACTTACTTTGCCTTTTATAAATCCAGCCCCTAAACAGGCAAACAAAACAAAACAAAACAAACCCTACCTCTTTTCCAAATAAAAAAGGCCTAAAAATAATGAGTATAAAAAATATTGGGGAAAATGGTGATTATCTGGATAGATGGCCAAGAATGCTGCCAATTCAACAAAAAGTTAATTTCAATTCAATAGGAAGAGATTTAGAGTGCTTTGAGAGGATTTTAAGCTAGAAAGTGAGAAGAAAATAACAATGAAATTAGCTTCCATTAGAAATAAGCGTCTAGCCCATGCAAGTATTGATTCTCCCAGATTGTCATGATATGAATAAACTTATTTTTCTGTTCAGAACTGTCAATATTTTCTACTGATATGGCCAAATATTTCTATTATGCTGAGATTTTCTAAACAGTATTATTAGTTATGAGAACTGCAGGAAGACAGACACAAGATATGAAACAGGTACCATAGAACAAGGTTAATGTAATTTACAGGAGCTCTTATGAACAACTACATTTTGTAAGGCACATTTTCTTCATGGGAACATTTTCATGTAAGATACTATGAGGTGATGGAATTACATATAAACCGTTTGTGGCTTCAGAACAATGTGTTTTAATTAATGTAGTAATTACATTAATATAGTAATTATACTATGTAGATATAATATATATTAGGTATTAAATATTAGTATTGATCTGATTCACACACAGATGACATTCTAAAGACTGAAATACCTGAGAGTTTAAAATTGCAGTAGAATGATAAGATGAGGCTCTAATAATTGTCCTATACTCCTCTGAAGCTTCTCTAGACAGCCTCTGACTTCCGGCTAGGAAAACAGAGCCAGCCCATGGTGTTTCTCTCTTACTAGGACCGTACAATGTAAAGCGTATATGTAAATACTCCGACAGTACATACCTCCAGGCTCAAACTAGCCATGCCCAGTGTCCCAGGTTGCTGAGGAAACACCTAGATGGGAATAATAATAATGTTGAGATCTCTGGTGAGAACCCTCCTTAAATGCACACTGGAAATAGAAAGCTAACCTAGTGCATAAAGTCCAGCTGTGAGGGCTTTTGACTTGAGCCTTTAAGGAGAAGAAAGAAGAATTTAAATCAATTGGGGAATTCACATAATATTTAATAATTTTGCTTCCACATGAACCATCTACGCTTTGTCTGTATCTTAATACAGCAAAATTTGATTTAGTTGGAGGTTACACTGAAAACAAGAAGTAAAATAAAGCTGCAAAATAGAATACCAAGAGTACTCTGTATTCTAAAAAATTACCCCATAGAAGCAAAAGGGATAAACTTAAGCTCAATTTTCTTGTGCTTTTGGCAAACCTACATGCTTCTGGCTAATGGAATGTGGCATGGGATCATGGCCTTCAGCAAAACCAAATGCAAAACCTAACTTGCCACCCATTCAAGGGGCTTCAACAAATCCTCTGTCATCCTTTGTGAAAGATTATTTTATGTATAAACCTATTGATCTGTGTTTATATTTTTTGAATCATATCCAAGATATAATTTTTTTAAAGTAAAAAAAACATTCTAGCATCAGGTATCATTATACTTAATGTGTTCACTTAGAAATTGTTAAAAATACAGTTATACTTACACACTTTTTAAAATGTGAGATATTTTTCTTTCTAAAGCAATCCTTATACCAGTAGAAAGACATGGAGAATGGAAGAGTAAGAATTAGAGTGCATTTTGAGGGTCTCTGGTTCTTTGGCAATCCTTATTATTGAGAGTCACAGATTCTTAGTGCTTTCCTTCCTTCGTTTATACCACAAATATTGACGGAATGTCCACTAAATATATTGGGATTATTTATTTTTTATGAGTGAGAAGTTCAGGGATAGTTTCCTGAGTATGTTATCTACCCTCCACCTTCTGCTTTTTATAAAAAAGGTAAAATCTCACCCTCTGAATCATGGAGCAAATTTCTCCAAATAATTCAGTTTTAGCAATGGATAGCGGGGAAGGAATTATAAATGGGTAATAAATACTCCAAGCAGAGAAAAAGATGAGTTGTGCAGACAGGGAGAGTGATGTGTGTGTGTGGGGGGAGGGTATGAGCAGGTTGTTCAGCATTTGAGGGGACTGTGAGAGTAAAGCCTTCCTCCCTCCCATTGGCCAGTACACAAATAAGGTATCTTGGACAGATGCAGCTACAGGACAAAGTCTACTTTGCTTTCCATTTGCTCCAAGTCATGATTTAAACAATGTTTACATGAACGTAAATGGACAGAGGATACATTTCCAGCAAGGAAGTACAAGGAGAAGAATATGTAATTTAATAGGCAGTCAGTTGGCAATCCTAAGCAATTGTGTCCCTTGGGGTGGACCTGATTGACACAGGTGTGGACCAGCAGAGGTTCCAAGAATGTCAAAGTATTAGACAGATGGCGGATGGCTGAGGCTGACCCCAATGTCAGTATCATACAAAAGTAAGCTAGGGTGGCATCTTCAATTTTTCTTTCACTTACAATTCATGTTGGGTAATGGAATAGAGCTCTTTTTATCTGTAGAATTGAGATTTTCATCCTTGTAACCAGTTTTATCTCTTTCCTCCCAAACATTTAACTTTAAGAAACCCAAGTAGCTAAACTTTTTTCTCATGGAACTGAAATATTTTAAAGTTCCTCTGAGTCCAACTATGAGTTCCTCAAGACAAGAGACCATGTCATATTTACCTTCATGCCTCCAATGCCCAGCACATTGCTGGATACATGGCAGGTGTTCAATCAATATTTGCCAAATGCATATAGTAGCTGAATAAAGTCTTCATGAAAACAGAAACACATACTATTGGCTGGAGTAGTTCAGGACTTAGAGGCTTATATTCATATGAGGTCAGATCAATATGGGATAGAGTGAACCAGGTGTTGGACCATAACATACAATTAGCCCCTTTGCCACGGCATGTTTTGATTTAAGAAACTTTAGCTACCAGTCACACAGTGTCTCCCCTATAAGACAAATCTGTTGGTTAATTACTAGCTTCAAATGGAACTACTTAGCTCTGTTTTGTGATCATCATAACTTGGCTAATATTCTTTTAAAAATGAAGAAAATGTACTTCACTTTTGTGGAGAAATTCCTTCTCCATTTCAATTACATAAAGGTAGCAAGTAGTTGATAATAAAATTGTGCCATGGCATTGTGGAGGCTACATTTAAGTCCTTTATCTTTGAATGAATGGAATAAGACTTCAAAATTGCCTTTGGAATAGTTTAATATCTTTTTGAATAAAAAATTATACATTTGACTTACTGCTTTTGGATGGTAAGACTGATGTCTGGGCAACCATGACCCTGACTCAGTAGGAAGTCTACCACTGGATTAATTCAAATGAGTCCATGCATGAACTTCAGCCCACGTCCTTCAGTATTGTTCAGTATCCAACAATGTCCCTCTTAGGGCACAATCTAGAAAACTCTGACTTACCGGTACTGCAGAACTCATTTCCAGGAGGCATAAGATCAATATCAGGTCCTTCATTTTGAAAAGTGGGATCTGAAACAGCGTTAGGTTGGAGAATTAAATCAGATGAATTTTTATTTCAGAGTGGTTAAAAGACAATATTTCAAATGAGCCACATCTCTGTTCTTCCAAAACAATCTGTTTCAAAAAACAAAAAACACAACTAAATGTTTCTAAACAACTTGTTTGTATTTACTAGTTTTTGGAATGAATTGACAATCATTTAAAAAATATCTAAGTACTTTTTTTTTTTAAAATGGAACTACAACCTAAATGAACATGTAGGAACAACTGTGCTGTGTTCTTTAAATGATGTATTTCATTTTGTAAAATGAATTATGAATTTGAAAATCCTTTCCACTACATGAAATTTTGGTCTATTAAATATCTTTCACATACTTTCTCTCCAGAGTAAATTTTGAAATGCATTTGAAATATAATACAACCAACAATTATTTTATAGCAAACCTTTATTTGCAGGTATGTTAGAGGCATATGATTCTAGGTTTCAGTTACCCAGATAACCATGTCAAAACCTATCTTTTTTAAAATAAGAGTGAATTGAATATTTTAATTGCCTTTGATATTAGTGGGAAATATGTCTCAAAACTGAGTTTTCCTCTTTCTTTTTATTTTTCATTTTTTAAGAAGATTTTATTTATTTATTTGAGAGAGAGAGAGAGAGAGAGAGAGCGCAAAAGAGAGAGAGTACAAGCAAGGGAGAGGCAGAGGAAGAAGCAGGCTCTGGCTGAGCAGGGACCCTGAGGCAAGGCTCGATCCCAGGACCCTGGCTCATGACCTGAGCCAAAGGCAGACGCTTAACAACTGAGCCATACAGGTGCCCTGAATTTTCCTCTTTCTAAAATGAATGATCTCTTCAAGTTTATTCTGTAAGTTGAAAAGCCTTTCTACTCTTACACAAACAGAAATCTGACTAGCCAAGAGATTGCTCATTCTTTTATACCTTTCTAAATTATGCACTGTCACTAATAATAAAAAATAATAATAATAAAAAGAAGTCTATAGATTAGTTTTGTTTTCCTTAGCTGGTAGGGTATTAGACATGTCTTCTCTGGAACATACTAATGGTTTACAATAAACTATTATTCAGCTTCTGGTGACAAATAAAAATTCTCTTTATAAAAGCTACCTGGAGATAGAAAAAAAAGAACTATAGGAATCACATGGATATCATAGAAATCACATTTTACCTTGAATGCTGACATGCACTGTGTTCTCAGGGGCCGGTGATGCCAACCAAGACAGTTCTAAGAAAAGAAGATTAAAGTTTTTTCTGGACTGTGCCTAGGACTTGCTCTGTGTCTCTCATTCAGGGAGGACCAGAAACCTTTATTTAAAGTGCCAATCCACCAATCAAAGTGAAGCAAAACGGGGAAAAAACCAAACTCTGCTCCTGTAATTAGCCCACACCCTTTTATTGCATGCAAGGACATTGGCCCTGTAGAGGCTCATTATTTTTAATTGAAACCAACACTTGTATTTATTCAGAGTACTCAATTGCAGGGAAGACAGTAAATGAATAATGGACATAAGTTCTGAAGACAATCATTTTGGTGAGCTGAAGGAAATATATATAAAATAGGTGTAAAATTAACCATTATCTGTTTTGTGCAGGTTTTTATCTGCCGATAAAGCTAGTGACCCAGTGCTTGTTCTCAAGATGTTCACCCTCATATTTGTTGTTGTAAAAGTATCTCCCCTCCCTTACCTTGACACACACAGTCTAGAAGGATACATAAGATAACATTCTGAGCTTGGAAGAGAAAATGAATATATTAGATGGATAATGAATATGTTCCAATTTTTTTCTTCAGATTTTCCTAGATAGTTTTATATCTGAAGTTAATAGACTGGAGTTAGCCAGGTTTTTGTAAGAAATTTTAATTGGACCCTCTGAGAGGATCATTTCAGGTAAACCTTTGGTGCATGTTCTTTGCAGAGAGAGGGGTATAAACCAAAACATTCTCCATGAACCAATCAAGTCAATGGGCACTAGTCTCATTTCACTCGTCAGACAGACCCACTTTCACACATTTAGTACCAAGCCGGGTTAGTCATATTTGTGTCATTTAAAAGGCCAACATCAACATGGATGGGTTTTTCTCCATGAAGAGGTAAGAATGTCTTGGATGCGGATTGAACTTTAACGGCTTTTGTTATTTCTCTGTCCCACCTGATCTCACCAAAGCTGTGATTTCATATGTGGTAGGAATAAGAATTTTAGATTAGTTTCTTAAGAAGGGATGAGTCAGTACACTCTTTAGGGAAGGAAGAATGTTGCCAATTACAGGGAACACCGAGGAAGCTGGTATTTTGGGAGAAAGATGTCTTCATACCTAAGTGTAGTCCTAACATCTTCAAATAATGTTATCCAAGAAATTGTCTCTGAAAAACTCCATTTCCTAT
Source organism: Zalophus californianus (assembly GCF_009762305.2). Taxonomy (NCBI): domain Eukaryota; kingdom Metazoa; phylum Chordata; class Mammalia; order Carnivora; family Otariidae; genus Zalophus; species Zalophus californianus. The sequence continues at coordinate 56,217,930 of NC_045596.1, read as the reverse complement.
TGATAACAGAATTATTTTTTGGATGCAAAGAAATAAGGAATGTGAATATGTTTTGTAAATAGCAAAATGTTATTGAAATAAAAAGTATTATTTTTGACCCCACCCTCCCCATTTCTCTTTATTCCAGTTCTGGTGCTTAATCAAGTCCTTTAATCTCTTTGAGTCCTAGTTTCTTCCTCTGTAATATAAAGGTGATCATTTACTACCATAGGTTAGTTTTGAATATTTGGTAAGGTGATAAAGATATAGTAGTTGCCATACAGTGGGTGCTCGGTAAATGGGTGATTGTCCTTTGCATGGGAGAAGCTACATAAAACATTGGACCACAAAGACACTGTGTGCGTGTGTGTGTGTGCGTGTGTGTGTGTGTGTGTGTGTGTTAAAGGAGAAGGATCAGTAGCAGTTAGGTCTGTGAGTTCCAAGGAGAGTAGAGAAGGGACCTGATGGAAGGCATTTCCTCTGCATAGAAGTTGGTGCTGAATCCATGGGATTAAGTTTCCTGGTTTTCAGTTAACCAGGGAAATGGGGTGGGTGTGTATGTGTCTTTTTCAGTTTATGAGCATGATCATGACATGCTAATAATGATGTTTTGGTAGAATTCATTCATATATTCTGCTTCTCCCTTAAGCCAAGTATCTGATATATTATAAATGTTGTTGCTTTTACCTTTTAAAAATGATCATCACACTCAGTCCTGGATTATTGTCTTCCAGATATTACCTGTTAGTTTCTTTCTCCTTCAATTTCCTGTATACCCAATTTATCTTCCTAAAATATTGGTTTCAGCATTTCACAGCTCCACTCAAAAACTTTTTAAAGATCCCTAAAGCTATAATGTAAAGTTTGCCTTCTGTAACTAGACAGTCAAATTAACATTTCAATTCACCTTTCCAATCTTATCTCCCATTTTACTTGAGACTGTATGTTGGTATAGTAATCATGATTATTGTAATCCATTGAAATTGGTTTCATTTTGCATCTAGTAAATAGTTTTTTATTTTTGATTTATGTTACTAGAAGAGGTAGCAATATAAAATATCCTAATATATCCCATGAAAAATATTTTAATTACAAAGAAATATGGAAATTATTATCTATATAGGAATGAGTGACAGTGATTCTAGACATTAAGGAAAGTACTGTAGTTGACGGAAGCTATGTTATGCTGATCAAGACCATACCTTTATAAAGAAAAATGAGAACACCAATTAAAAAAATGCTGTGTCCAAGCCACATGCAGAAGAATGAAACTGGACCATTTTCTTACACCGCCCACAAAAATAGACTCAAAATGGATGAAAGACCTAAATGTGAGACAGGAGTCCATCAAAATCCTAGAGGAGAACACAGGCAGCATCCTCTTCGACCTCAGCGACAGCAACTTCTTTGTAGAAACATCATCAAAGGCAAGGGAAGCAAGGGCAAAAATGAACTATTGGGACTTCATCAAGATAAAAAGCTTTTGCACAGCAAAGGAAACGGTCCACAAAACCAAAAGACAATGGATAGAATGGGAGAAGATATTCGCAAATGACATATCAGATAAAGGGCTAGTATCCAAAATCTATAAAGAACTTATCAAACTCAACACCCAAAGAACAGATAATCCAATCAAGAAATGGGCAGAAGACATGAACAGACATTTCTGCAAAGAAGACATCCAAATGGCCAACAGACACATGAAAAAGTGCTCCACATCACTCAGCATCAAGGAAATCCAAATCTAAACCTCAATGAGATACCACCTCACACCAGTCAGAATGGCTAAAATTAACAAGTCAGGAAATGACAGATGTTGGCGAGGATGTGGAGAAAGGGGAACCCTCCTACACTGTTGGTGGGAATGCAAGCTGGTGCAGCCACTCTGGAAAACAGTATGGAGTTTCCTCAAAAAGTTGAAAATAGAGCTACCGTATGACCCAGCAATTGCACTACTGGGTATTTACCCCAAAGATACAAATGTAGTGATCCGAAGGGGTATGTGCACCCCAATGTTTATAGCAGCAATGTCCACCATAGCCAAACTATGAAAAGAGCCAAGATGTCCATCGACAGATGAATGGATAAAGAAGAAGTGGTATATATATATATATATATATATATATATATATATATATATATATATACAATGGAATATTATGCAGCCATCAAAAAATCACGAAATCTTGCCATTTGCAAGGACGTGGATGGAACTAGAGGGCATTATGCTAAGCGAAATAAGTCAATCAGAGAAAGGCATGTATCATATGATCTCACTGATATGTGGAATTCTTAATCTCAGGAAACAAACTGAGTGTTGTTGGAGTGGTGGGGGGTGGGAGGGATGGGGTGGCTGGGTGATAGACATTGGGTAGGGTATGTGCTATGGTGAGCACTGTGAATTGTGTAAGACTGATGAATCACAGACCCGTACCTCTGAAACAAAAATACATTATATGTTTAAAAAAAAAAGAAGAAGACGATAGTAGGAAGGGAAAAATGAAGGGGGGCGGAAATCGGAAGGGGAGACAAACCATGAGAGACTACGGACTCTGAGAAACAAACTGAGGGTTCTAGAGGGGAGGGGTGTGGGGGGATGGGTTAGCCTCGTAATGGGTATTAAAGAGGGCACATTCTGCGTGGAGCACTGGGTGTTATGCACAAACAATGAATCATGGAACATTACATCAAAAACCAATGATGTAATGTAAAGTGATTAACATAATAAAATAAAATTAAAAAAAAAGAAAAAATGCTGTGTTCAGTGTATAGCAAAAATAAGAAAGCTCAGAACACCAGAAGATCTGAGATGCATAAGGGGACATGTAACACAGAAAAAGTTATAAAGAAAAAGCTAGAGAAAGAAGGTCCTGTGGAAAATGTCAGTCCCTCTCTGACTTCGCCTTGTTTTATTTTTCAGTCCCTTCCCCCATGATCCTCTGCTTTGTCTCTTAAATTCCACATATCAGTGAGATCATATGATAATTGTCTTTCTCTGATTGACTTATTTCATTTAGCATAATACCCTCTAGTTCCATCCACATTTTTGCAAATGGCAAGATTTCATTTTTGATGGCTGAGTAGTATTCCAATGTATATACATACCACATCTTTAACCATCCATCCAACCATCGATGGACATCTTGGCTCTTTCCATAGTTTGGCTATTGTGGACATTGCTGCTATAAACACTGGGGTACAGGTGACCCTTCGGATCACTACCTTTGAATTTTTGGGGTAAATACCCAGTAGTGCAATTGCTGGGTCATACAGTAGCTCTATTTTCAACTTTTTGAGGAACCTCCATACTGTTTTCGAGAGTGGCTGCACCAGTTTGCATTCTCACCAACCGTGTAAGTGGGTTCCCCTTTCTCCACATCCTTGCCAACATCTGTCATTTCCTGACTTGTTAATTTTAGCCATTCTGACTGGTGTGAGGTGGTATCTCACTGTGGTTTTGATTTGTATTTCCCTGATGCCAAGTGATGTTGAGCATTTTTTCAACACATGGTCCTTTTCAACCTTCTACTCTAGCCAGACTTGTTTACTCACTCTGTCCAGAATGTGCCATGGTTTTTCTCTTCTTGAGATTTTGATTGAATCTTTCTCTCTCCTAAATTCTTTTCCTACCACTTCACAACTCGTTTTTCAAAGTTCCAGTCAAATTTACCTCTTTTGTGACTCCACCCTCACCCATTCCACTCCACTGTGATTTTCCCTTCTTTGATTCTGAATATTTTGTCAGTCATTTGGCATCCTTTGATGTTATATGTACATTATAATAGGTAATATTTGGATAGTATTTATTGTGGCCAGGCATTATTTTAGTATTTTACTTATATTAACTTATTTAATCTTCACAATGAATTTATGAAGAAGATACTACTCTCCCCTTTTTATTCATGATAAAACTGATCTATAAAGATGTGAGCTACTTTTCCCAAAGTGACAGTCAGTGAGTGGTGGGACCAGAATTTAGACACGGCCATCTCACTCTTATGCACCATGTCTAAATGAATTAGTCATCCAATAGCAGATGACATTGACCAATCAATCAGTGGCAGATACAAAGAAATACGATGCAGTGTGCTTATCTTTAAGGAATTTATCAGCTATTTACTCAAAGAAGAGAGATATACAAAAAATAGTTAATGAAAATATGGCAAACCAAAAATAATTTAATTAAAAAGCATGTATAATATTAAAAACCATATATAATATCAAAAAGCATAATCCCACATGGATTAACTGCTAAAATAAGAATGCTACAGAACAGTGATTCTCAATCAGGGATGATTTTGACCCAGCAGGGAACATTTAGAAATGTCTGGGGGATAAAGTGATATTTCTGGTTCTCACAGTTGGCTGGCAGGGAAGGCAGGGAAGGGATTAACTATTAGCATCTAGTGAGTAGAGATGTTGCTAAACATCCTATGATGTACAGGAAAACAATTATCCAGCCTGAATCATCAATAGTGGTGACATTGGGAAACTGCTATAAACGAATGCTATAAAATTTTTGGGGTTGAAGAAATCCTTTGGGTACTTTGGGGTCAGGCATGAGGAGCATGGGTTCATGTTGAGCCTTGAAGGAAGGATATTTGTCAAAATGCTCAATCAATAGCTGATGACTGAGTGAATTGATAAGTATTAAGTTGTCCAGGGGAAGAATCTGATGGAGTGTCATGCCTTAAGCTTTACTGGAATGGAACAAGGGGAGAGAGTATGACTATGTCAGGGAAAGCCAATTTTTAAAGATGATTTTTGTATGTTAGAATAATAAAAGGAATAATAAAGATTTCATGGATCTTCGGCTAAAGTCTACTATATATAATATTAATAGCTTATTTTATTGACCACTTACCATGTGCCACATGCTGTGCTATATATTCCTTCTCTTAGTTCATCTTCATGAACCACCTCATGAGATAAGTACTGTGAAAACTGGGATTTGGGAGGGGTACTATGTCCTTCAGAGTTAGTTCGTAGCACAGCTGGGGTCCATTTCCAAAGACCATGCTCCTGACACGAGGCCACCACACTGATGGTTAATACTTAGTGTTTTGTAGAGCCCATTATCATGTTGGTTTGGGCTAATGTTTATATCTGATTTTTAATTTTACAAAATATGGATAATAAAGTTTTGTGAAATCTATTGATGCTCTGTTACCATATAGTCTTATAGCATAGGAGTCAAATTTGAATTATTTTTGCCTGCTAGTCAAAGTTATTTTGAAAACTGCAGACAATATTAGAAATTCTTATTTTTGTTGGCTTCTAATTATTTCACAATCAAGAACAATAACCAGAAAAATAACATGATGATGGTAATAATTATATAAATACAAAAGAAAGACATATTAGATAGGATTTTACTACTTCACCAGCTGATTTCATTTTTTCCTCTGACAATACTCATACATGTTGGACTCATATTTAGCATAGTTATGATTACAGTATAAGTATAGTTTTATATCTGGCTTTATGCTCTATAAATCTAATTAGCTACAGGGATAAATCTTATATTTTAAATTGAGTAATAGCTCTTCAAACTGATGCTCAAGACTCCTATTTTTTTAAAAGATTTTATTTATTTATTCATGAGAGACAGAGAGACAGGCAGAGGCAGAGGGAGAAGCAGGCTCCCCACGGAGCAAGGAGCCCGATGCCGGACTCGATCCCAGGACCCAGGGATCATGACCCAAGCTGAAGGCAGACGCTTAACCCACTGAGCCACCCAGGTGCCCAAGACTCCTATTTTTTGATCTTTGATCATTTCTAATTTTTCACCATAAGTATTTTAATTAGTAGATATTTTTAAAAATTATATTTTGAATTAATTTCTTAGTATAATTTACCATGAATATGGTTCCTTGTTAAAAGCATGCGTATTTGTATGAATCGTGGTAAGTACTGCTGAATTATCCACGTTGATATACTACCAAGGATTTACGTAGAGCAGTTCTCTTGTCAGAATTTGTTCATCTAATTAATTTTTTCCCATAACTTAATAGGTGTAATACAGTGTTTTGTGGGGTTTTTTTTTGGCTTTTTTTTTTTTTTGCTCTTTTTGTTGTTGATTGAGGTATAATTGGCATGGGACATTATGTTAGTTTCATGTATAATATGTAATGATTTGACATTGCAAATGATCACCACAATAAGTTAAGTTAGCATCTGTCACCATAGTTACAAAATTTTTTCTTGTGATGATGACTTGGTGTTTTAATTTATATTTCTTTGATCACTATCAAGTTTAAATATTTTCCCCACATATTTATTTACTACCATATTTCCACTTTTTGTAGTGTTCATGTTTTTGCTTATTAGCCAGAGGGAAATTGATATTCTTATTAACTTGTATGTGTTTCTATATATCATTGAGCATTTATTATAAAACACTTTATATAACACACAAATTGATCTCTTGCCATGTTTGATATAAATTTCTTGATAGACATTTAAAAAATATATAAGTTAAAATGTCTTCCATATAAAGGTTTTATATTTCACAGTAGTTTCTCACTAGTTTACTTCATATATACTTATTAGAGTCAAGTTGAGCTCATTTTCCATTCCTTTTGCATTCTTTGCATAGTGGATTCCAAAGTCACATACCTGGAAACTCTGACAATGAATAAAATTGACATTAGTCCTTTGTAAACAAGGGAGTTTAAAGCAGAAATATGTGTAACGGATATAGTAGTTTTTGGCAGCTTGCCAAGTAACACACCTACTTGCTTTGTACATTAAAATGATGATTTATTTGTTTCTCCTCTGGATTACTATCTGCCAGTTGGCAGCCACTATAAGCCCACTTCAGAAGGACTTTTGGAAGAATGAGAGAGTTGATCACAAGGCAATACAGAATGACTTCAGGTCTTCAAAACTTGACCCTGCATGGTGACATCAGAGTCAGTTTTACAGTAGAAATGGCAATTTTTTACCCTGCCCAAAGAAGTCTCTGGTATAGATCACTGGAAAGCAAGTCAGGAAACATGTTCTGTGCCAGTCACTTAATTGCTGAGTTTATTAAAGAACATTTATTAAAGGCTCACTATGAATAGACTGTCATATTAAATTTAATGACAATAAAGAGACACCTGAGCTCCTGTTCCTCAAAAATAGTTATAGTCCAGTTAAAGAAACCATACTTGACATTGATACGTGAATTAACATGAGCCTTGTGAAAAGTCTTATCGTGTAAGAGAAGACAAGTTACAAAGTGCTTAATTACAAAGAATGTGGGCTCTGGGGTCAGAGTGGTCAGGCTGGAATAGAGCTTCATGATTCTCTAGTTGTGTGTCTTGGGCAAGTTACTTCAGCATTTTGTGCCCCAGTTGCCTCATCTGTAAAAGAGTGTCAGTAAAGGAATCGACACAGGAGCAAATGAACAGTGTCTGGTACATTGCAAGCATGTAATTAATGCAAATTATTCCCGATGTTGCATACATATTAAAAGGATGTCATCTAAGGAGGTTATTAGAATGGGAGAGACTTAATTATAGAAGCATTCTTGCAGAGTAAAAATCTGATATTTGGATACACATATGAAAAAATTAATGTATACGAAAAAGAATAGATTATATTTATTAAGCCTTTTCTATGTTCAAGGCCTTGGACATTTATTTCATTTGTACTTACAACAACTCCACGAGGCAGGTACTATTACTATCAACATTTTGTAGATGAAGAAACTGAGTTAAGTGGGATTAAATAATTTGCCCAAAGTCAAAGCTAGTATGTGGCAGTTTGGATTCAATCCAAATCTGTCTGATGCTGGTGCCAAATTACACCAAAACATTTAAAATTTCTCAATGAAAAGGAGCTGAATATAAAAGATGAATTATTATTAATTTTGATGTTTGAATTCCATTGCAACTTAAATGAGAGGTTGAAATTGCTCACTTACACATTCAACAAGTGAGCATCTAACGTGTACCAGGCAGTGTTCTAGGCACAAAGTGACCAAATCCAACAAAAACCCCTCATGGAGCTGACCTGCTAGGGGGTCAGTAATATAATCTGATAAGTGGCAAGGAGAAAGAATTAGGAATTAAGCAGGAAAGGAGCATAGAAATTGCTAGGGGTGTGTTGAAAGTTTAGGTAGGGTGGCCACAGGAGGGCTCAGTGTGAAGAGGCTATCTGAGAAAGAAATGAGGGAGAAGTACATTCTAGGCAGAGAAACAGCCTGTGCACAGAGCCATTGTTACGGGTGTGTTTAAAGACTGGTGACAGAGGCCAGTGTTTTTTGGAAAGGACTGAATGAGAAAGAGTTGTAAGAGAGGAAATCATAGGATCTCGTAGGCTGTGGGCTTTGCCTATTATTCTGAGTGAAGTAGGAAACCAGTGGGAGGTTTTGAGCAGAGGAGGGGCATGATCTGCCATCAGAACGGGACTATTCTGGCTAGGTTCAATAGACTGAAGAGGTCAAAGGCGGAGGCACAGAGAGAGGGTAGGAGAGGTAGAGATTGCAACAATACAGGCAAGAGATGGTGGTGGCTTGGGTCACAATAGTAGCTGTGGAAGTGGTGAAACATGGCTAGCCTCTGGATATTTTTCAAGGTAAACCTTACAGAATTTACTGATAGAGTGTATGTAGGGTTTGAGAGAATGAAAGGAATCAAGCAAAGGGTAGCATAACATTTATCCAGTGGAATCATACCTCACTAATTGAAGCATCTTTTTATCTTCAAATGCAACTATCTATAACATATTTAAGAACTCAGAAATAAGCAAAAAATTCTTCAAAGCCACCAAAACAGAGAGAACATAGTGAGAAAGCCCATGTACTTACAAGAGATTTTGTTGGTTCCTTTTTATCCTAATTTGAGTTACAGTTCAAATACATGTCATTATCTTCTCATGTTCAGATCATAAGAAAATCAGAAGGGATGGAGAGATATTTCTAGTTTTAGAAACACTCGTAGTTACCAGAAATAATAGCTGAGACCAAGAATGAAGATAAACAAAATGAAAACGTAAAAACAGAGCCCGAGGACGCTTGATACAGAATCTACTGTTTCTTAATGCTTGAGAAGCCCCTGTTGAAACAGGAACGTGTGTTTGTAATGGTCACTGTGACTTACAATTAGGTTAGATGGTGTTTTTATCTTTTAGCCTAGGAAGCAGAGAGGTAGAATTATAGATGTTTTGCCTCTAAAATAATGGAATGTGTTGGAGTTCTTTATCCTTATCAGTTTCGAGGGCAACCACAAGCAACATCCTGGTAGATAAAGCTCGGGCCTCAAATTATGATCTCTTTTCCATCCCTGGCTGGCTTAACAAACCAGAAGAAGGTGATGAGACTCTTTTTTTTTTTTAAATATTTTTATTTATTTTTTGAGAGAGAGAGAGAATGGTAGAGAGAGAGCATGAGAAGGAGGAGGGTCAGGGGGAGAAGCAGACTCCCTGCTGAGCAGGGAGCCTGATGCGGGACTCGATCCCAGGACTCCAGGATCATGACCTGAGCCGAAGGCAGTCGCTTAAGCAACTGAGCCATCCAGGCGCCCTGATGAGACTCTTTTTACCCCCCTTTTCTTTAAAATTGGAACCTAGAGCAAGCGTATCAGTGAATTCCCTGTTTTCTTTGTTCTGAGTCCCTTATTGACACATTCTAAAGGCCTACACATGCCCCAGAGACTCCTAAGACCAAATTCTTTAAAATCTTTCAGTTTTAGGTCAATAACTATAGACTAAAATGCCACAAAAATTTCCAGCTCAAAACACCTCTACTTTCAGCCTATCTACACTGCCCTGAATTTGAAATGTGGAAGTTTGCCTCTCCTCCCCTATTTCTCCATTTTCTTCTCCGTTTTTAGAACTCATTTCTAAATAAGTGGAGGTGAATGGAGCAGGAAGTGGGTCCACTGTAAACTTCATTTATTTGAAAATTCACTCATGTGAAATAACTCATTCTCTGATAAGCCCAAGGAATGCAACATTACTGGTTATATGATATATATGAGAACTTGTTTTTCACATAATTACTTACTTCAGATTTAATTTTAATTTAAATTAAAGTGAAGTACATTTCTGAGAAGTGATTTCAACTATTTCTAGACAGGCATCGATTACAATAGTGATTCAGGAATCTTATTCTGACTCTGAGACACTGTATTTCACCGTGCACATGAAATGTTGGGTTAAATATTGTTACAATTTTTTAAAAAAATTTCCTGACCATAGGAGTCCCAGGGATGAAGAATTTGTAGGATTTTATTGAATTTTAGATAGAGCAAGGTAATGTTTGGTTGATATTGGTAAAAATGTTGGACTCGAAACCAATTGACCTGCAAGTGTAAGCACAATTTTTTCCAGAAAGCAGCCAGAATTTCATATTCAGGCAAGATAAAGATCCTGTTGCTTCCCTTCTGTTGTCTCAGCATTTCTGGCCGAAACACAGAAGTGCAGAGAGATACAAAACTGCAAGCAAAAATAATAGAGGAAGTATACATGATGAATCACACGTATTTGCTCCTTAAACCAGCAGGATGTATTTATCCCTGCCTGGTTGCTCTGTGCTTTCCAGGACGTTAACAAAATCTATCATCGAATAAGGGGGGGAGGGGAAGACTATCCATTAGATTCTGCTTTTACTCTATGCCCCGTACTTTCCCTCTATTATATTTGTTCTTCGTGAGAACCCCAAGAGACAGGTATTGTTATGATCCCTGTTTAGATATAGAAATAAGCATCAAGGAGCTCAAGGCCATGCAGATAAATTGTCTGGGTCCAAAGTCCACAGCTCTCCCACTGTAGACGTGTAGCCCGACTTAATAGGACTTGCTATTTGTTAAATAAATGACTTAGTGAATAAATAAACATATCTGGCCACTCTGGCCACTGCAGACAGATCTGCTTCAGATGAAGGGGCAGCAAGGCATAAGGGTGAAGGTCCTTCATCCTCACTATCGTGGCTAAGGACATTCTAGTCACATTCAAGTCACTTCTCCTTATGTCTTCTCCTATCTGTGTGCAACCGGGTTGATCCTTGCATTGCACTGGGGGAAGATGGGATGGAAACCAGAAAGAGTACCATGGATTAAATGTCTGCTCAATTATAGACAGTGGACAGGCGCTTTCCTAGATTATTTCTTGTAATTTTCATATCAGCTTTATAAAGTAAGCCTTATTGTCCCATCCTTAGCGATGATAACATGGGCTCTGAGAGGTTAAGGCACTTTCCAAAGATACATGCCTGATAGGCATGTCAGAATTCAAATTCAGGTCAGTCTGACTCCCAAATTCATACACTGTTATCACCCTATTTCTCCATTACACTGTTGTTCCATAGGAAACTGGACCTCAATGGGTTATATTAATGCAGCATTATTTACGTTGAGACTTTAATGTGCTTAGAATATGTTGTATATTAATTCATAATGTTAATTCACAATATGAATTCATAGTAGTTATTAGAAGGAAGCCTAGGCACTTGACTGAATTACTTTCATTTTGACAATGGGCTTCTCCTTTTTTTTTTTTTTTTTCAAGAAAACAAGACAAAAGCAGACAGTTTCTACCACAGTAATGCGTGGAGTTGCATGTGATGGCGTAGAGTTCTGCACGTGTGTATGCTGTGTTGTCCTACTGCTGTTACAGGCACAGTCTCCTTGCACATTTCTTAGCTAAACTTCGTTTGTACCAGTCCTTCAGAGGCAGGAAAATGTATTAGTTTGTTGTGGAAGAGCTGGTCAGAACTGGCAGTCTCTGATTAAAGGCCTAAACCAACTTTGAGAGGATCACATTATGTTCAACCCACATTTCTGTCTGATAGGCAATGTCTGAAGGTGTCTCTGGGGGTAATTACCCAGGGAAAACATAGGCTAGGAAAACCAAGAAATGGGTAGGCCATCTTTCCCCCCAAAAACCAAAGAAATGATCATTAACAGAGAGTAAACCAGTAGAGTCAGCATACCTTAAATTTTAGGGTTCTTGTGATTCAGTTAAGAGACCAACTAAAAGGGGAGCAGCATTTCTCAAAGAGCATGACCTAAAAATACTTGTGAGATAAATATACATTAAAGAATTAAAAAATGTAAATTTTCCAAGTAGTTTCATTTCTCCAGGTGATTCCCAGAGAAGTGTGGCGGCTGATAATGATTATAAATGACATAAAATAATAATAATGAATATTAATGAGGTCTTGCAATGTGCTAGGTGGACATGCATTGTTGGAAGTTCTAGCAAACAGTGTCTCTCCTTCTGAATGATAACTATGACCAAAGCTGGGGTGCAACAGGGCAGGCATCCTCCTGTTTTGTCTTACACCTGGCTGGCTTCACTCGTGTACGTTACCTGCCTTGCCTAAGAAGACATTGTGGTTTTCAATGTCTGCTCTAAATCTTAAGGGCTTTTCACTGCAGCATGCGGGATAACTGTAGCTAAATTTCTTTCTACTCTCTCACAGAGCTTATAGTATAATGTGGCTTACACTGTTATAAACTGTAAGAGCAAGATATGCTTCTTAATTAATGAAAGCAAAATAGGAACAGATGCATTTTCAGGGCTCACGTTGATGGGATGTCTTTCTATACCCTGTAATTGCTCTGGCATCTGCTGGCAGCTTCAAGACTTGGCGGGCACTCTAGCTTTTTCTTCTAGTGGCAGTCACCCGTAGAGAGACACAGCTATTGTCCGTGTTGCTCTGAATGATCCGGCTGCTACTAACCCCCTCTTCCAAAGTCTCCAGTTTAGATTTCCTGACAGGACCTGATTCAATTAGTCATCTCTCCATACAGGAGGTCTGCCCTGGGCAGAGGTTTTGACTCAGTTCACCTCCATAGACTGCTGGCCAGAAAAAGTACCCATCCCTAGTCCGATCAATAGTGTCTGGGGAGGCAGGGTGAAAGGTGTAGAGCCTGATTAAGGAAACTTTTAGAAGGGGATGTAGGCCTGGCAGGCATTTTGAAGCCCCCAGAAGGGGTTATGACTGTCAGAATAAACTTGTTCAGACATTTAGGATTATTATTATTATTTTAAAGGATTTATTTATTTATTTGAGAGAGAGCGAGCGAGCAGGGGGAGGGATAATGGGAGAGGGAGAGAATCTCAAACAGACTCCCCGCTGAGTACGGAGCCCCATGCAGGGCTTGATCCCAGGACCCTGAGGTCATGACCTGAGCTGAAACCAAGGGTCAGAAGCTCCACTGACTGAACCACCCAATGACCCTTAGGTATTTTTAACACTTCAAAGTTCAGTTTTACAAAAACTCTACAAAATACATTCTTCTCATATTCAAATGAGGATGAAATCTTTCTAACCCTGGGGTGGGCTTTATTCTTTTTTTTTTTATTTTATTTTAAACCACTATTTTCTTTCAGATTTCTTTCAAAGAATTCCCTTGAAGAGACAATTTCTGCAGAGAAAAGGATTGAAAATTAGGCATGATATCATAACAAAATGGTACTGAATCTAAAAGTAAAATTCTGGGAAACTCCATTCTGGGATTTGCTCTGTGGCAGTGACCTTAATTGCACTTATTCCCATTCAGTTTCCACATAATCTACAGTCACCCTGGACTCTGCTTCATGGATTTAACGTACGTATCTATCTGGTCATTCGCAAACACTCACTGGATGGTTTCTATGAACTAGTAGTAGTGTTCTGATGCTGAGATGACAAAGGTGACGAATCACGGTCCCTTTCCTCAAGGAGCTAACAGTTTGTGAGAGTCAAAACATAAAGAACTAATTTGGTCTGGTAAGCATTATAGCAGAGGGATGTGCCAAGAGCTATGCTACTCTGTACGGTTTCAAAGTTGGTTTATTTACCCAACCAGAATTTACTGAGTTCCAACTTTGTGCAAAACATAGTGCTAGGGGGTGTAGGGAATGGCAAATGATTTTGCCTCCTAGAAGCTAACAGTCTAGTTGAAGAGGTAATAACGCACACACATACACACACCAATGATCAGCAGTGGGATTAAAATCTACTTATGGTAAACAGAGCCATAGTATTTCAGAGAAGAGGCCTTCATAGGCCTTCATAGGCAAGAGCAGTTTCAAAAACCTAATTTCAAAGCCCCTTGAATGAGCCCTGAAGAACAGAGAGGACCATAGGACAGAGAGGAGGGATAAGGTATCTGAGGATCAGGGATGGGCAAATAGTGTACACCTGTTGTTGTCTTCAGACCTGAAGTCCTCTTATAACAAATATTTCCTTTTCTGAAATTAAATTCATTCCATAACCTACATGCACACACAGTTTAAAAATGAAAGTATAGTCAATATAGATATAATGTTCTCACTGTAATTTAAAGGAGAAAGAAAAGCATAATAAGTAGTATGCATTTCAATATATCACCCTTAAGCACGACTACACAAGTAGCCAAAATGAAGGAGTCAGAGGTTTGTAACCTCTTGTAATAACTAAGATAGAAGGTAGAAGAAGCAAAATTAGAAGCCATGCTGAACAAGAAGTGGAGGCAAATGAAAGAGCAGAGTACAGTGGACACAGAATAAAAACTACTTCTAGGGTAGGTAATGACAGACTAGACCTGTCTCTATACGATAAGAGAAAGAGAGAAATAACCTTAATTGCGGCAGAGATAGCGCGTCAAGACAAATTACAGATTGTTGATGTGAGAAAATGAGGAAGTATGGTCCTCTTGCAAATGAGCGGGACCTTATTTATAAGTGTGTGTCAAAATAATTCCCTGTGTTGCCTGGGATGGAGGCGAGACAGAATCTTGAAGTAAATAAATTCTGTCATGAGACCACATGCGGAGGTGTACATTCTATCTTGAATATCCAAAGGGACCACAGAGACCAGATGCTTTGATAGTCAACAGGAAATTAGAGACCTACTGAAAAAAGAAATAGCAATTCAAGGGACAATCCAGGTGTATCGTGGCAAATCTCTGGGGCTGTAAGGTTGAAAAGAAAGTGAGATTGAAGAACAGCAAGCAATTTCAAGAAATTTCAAGTTGTAATTTTCATAACATATGTAACAAGAAACCATTATGCCGTGAAATTAAAGTAATAGAATTATTAGTAAAATGTGGTGAGGCCTTTACATTTCATGTACTTCAATTAATGTTAATATATGGTGATTAACATAACAATAAAAAAATTAACAAAATATTTGTCTCAAATCTTCCCTGTAAAGTATTTGCAAGCCCCAGCTACAAATGCAGATGTTACAAGTGTGGACCATGGGTTCAAATGTCGTGAGTGGTGCTTGCATTTGGGGACAAGATTTTCCACAGTGGTTGGCAACTTTGGGATAAATTTGAACAAAAACAAAGTATACTATGTTCATGCCTAAAAGGAAGGTGCCAGCCTAAAATATTCTGTGTATGTTAGCATTGTACAAAAACTACATTGTGTTATATACCAAAAAGAGTTGACTCCTAGGCTCAGATATACAAATTGTTTTATTTACTTCCATGAATATCTGGTGGGAGGCTTGAAAGTCCTGTAGTATGTGAGCTGAATCTTGTCCAGCATGTCCCCACGTACTGCAGAATGTTTAGCAGGACTGCCCCTTGACGCTGCCAAGCAAGAGCAGTTTCAATTGTATTTCGGTGAAAAATGCCTGCGAAAACTGCTGAAATACCCCCATATTTCCCATCGCCATTACAAGATTCTGTTATTATACACAATGAAAAAGGCTTAGGGTAAGTTACGTTATACTTAAAACTAATGCGGCACAGTGGATTTGAAGGAGAATGAGAAGGCCTTCTTTTGGGTAGAGCCAACTGGTAGAGACTTTTAAACTCAAGACTATAGATTTTATTCAAAAGTCTTGAGAAGTTATTGGAATGTTCTAATGCCTTACATTAGTCTAAAATGTATTCATCTGTAGTTTTTCATGTTTTTGTAATTATTATATTATCACAGCTCCCAAGGATCAAACTCCTTGGATATAAAACAGTGAGTTTGCAAGTTGTATTGACTTGTTAATAGGTGTTTAAGTAGAGTTCAACACCCAGCTATCTGCCATGGGCATCTGTGGCTAAAACATCAGTTGCAGGGAATGTTCATTTCAGGAACATCATTCCTAAAATATCATGTCTGCTCACCACATCAAATCGATAGCTACCAGTCATGTAATGAAGGGGTCAAGAATAGAGTGCTAGAATTTTCATTTTGTGAAATTTTATAGCTTGGCAGCCATGCAAATCTTCATGTCTGAGTTCAGGAAAAAAGAACATACCCAGTTTTTCTTGGGACAACTGAGCCCATTTTTACCCCAGCCTTCCATGGTTTGGGATCCCTTCCTTTAGTGTCTAGGTCTCTTACTTCATGCTGACTGCTATTGTTTAGGGAAATCAAAGCTTCAGTATTTCAGTACCTTCTAGAGGGTATTGTGGAAGGGTGTCCCTGATTTTCTCAAAGCTGTAAGTTATTTTCATAGCCCAGCATGAATACATACCAATCGTCCTTTCTAGGCAGAGAGCGGATGCTCTTTCTTGAGTCTTTGCATGGGAATGCTGGGATTGCTGACTTCCTGGAGAAAAGTATAGGAGGATTTCAAGGACAGGGAGAGAAATACCTATTTCTTTTATTTTTCCAGGACCTAGCTGGCACGTAGTAGGCATTCAGTCAGTGTCTTTGGATTGAGGGAATGAGGGAGAAACCTGTACAGTGGTTATTGTGCTTTGTGCTTTTCTAGGTTTGTTCTCAGGTCAGTCTTCGTCTCTGGTACCATCTAGCCAGCAGAGGGAGTCCAAGATCCATGTCAAGATCAGAATAAAATGGGGAAAGGAGGGCATTTCTAGTCACAGAAAAGCAACAGTCAAAAAAAGAAAGCATGAGTTTGAAATTGCCAAGAAGCGTTCCTTTAAGTCTTTCAATAATATATCCCTCTTAGAGCGCTAAATAATCTTCATACCATGTGGATAGTATATTAAAGGAAAATATCTATTTTTATCTGATTTTGAAACATGGAGCTACCAGAAAGTTTAAAGGAGAAAAGTGTGCTTACAACTAATTTTGACTCACATTTAGCTGTCTCTACTTTTATCTTTGTATACATACTATATAGAATGTAGGCTTCTTAAGAAAAGGGATTTTTGTACTATTTACTAAATTATTCCAAGTACCTATTAGAATACTGCCCGGCAGGGGCGCCTGGGTGCCTCAGTCGTTAAGCGTCTGCCTTCGGCTCAGGTCATGATCCCAGGGTCCTGGGATCGAGTCTCACATCAGGCTCCCTGCTCGGTGGGAGGCCTGTTTCTCCCTCTCACACTCTCCCTGCTTGTGTTCCGTCTCTCGCTGTCTCTCTCTCTCTGTCAAACAAATAAATGAAATCTTAAAATAAAAAAAAAAGAATACTGCCTGGCACATATAGGCATTAAATAATTAAGCTGTTGAATTAATTAACCAATAATTAAAATTATACTATAATATAGTTGGTATTAAATTGTCCATCAATGGATGGATGAATAAAGAAGATGTGAGATGCACACACACGATGGAATATTATTCAGCCATGAGTAAGAAGGTAATTCTTCTTTCCTTCCTCTTGTAACAACATTGATGAACTGGAGGGCATTATGCTAAGTGAAATAAGCTACACAGAGAAAGACAAATACTGCCTGGTATCACTTACATGTGGAGTCTAAAAAAAGAGTCAAACTCAAAGAAACAGAGGGTAGAAAAATAGTTGCCAGGGGCTAGGGGTAGGGGGAAATAGGAGAGTTTGGTAAAAGGGTTCAAATTTCCAGCTATAAGATGGATAAGTTCTGATGATCTAATGTAAAACATGGTGATTATAGTTAAAAACATTGTATTGAATAGTTGAAATTTGCTAAAAGGGTAAAACTTAACTGTTCTCAACAAAAAAAGAAAGAAAGAAAAAGATAAATACGTGAGGTGATGGATGTGCTAATTACCTAGGTGGGGGGAAATATTTCACAATGTATATGTTCACTAAATCACCACAGTGTACACTTTAAATATCTTACAATTCTATAGATTAATTCACCCCCATAAAGATGAAAAAAATTCAGTATTATATTGTAAACATTATATTTCCTACATTATATTTTTATCACTTACAAATATTTCATTAATTATCCATATAATCACAATTTTATCTATTCAATCAAATATTCATTTTTTAAAAAAGATTTTATTTATTTCCTTTACAGAGAGAGACACAGCGAGAGAGGGAACACAAGCAGGGGGAGTGGTAGAGGGAAAAGCAGGCTTCCCGCAGAGCAGGGAGCTCGATGTGGGGTTCCATCCCAGGACCCTGAGATAATGACCTGAACCGAAGGCAGACGCTTAATGACTGAGACACCCAGGCGCGCCCCCCTCGCCTCTTGATTTTGGCTCAGGTTGTGATGTCAGTGTTGTGGGATCCAGCCCCACACTGGGCTCCTAGCTCAGCGGGGAGTCCACTTGAGGATTCTCTCTCTCTGCCCCTTCCCCCACTCTCGTGCTTGCGCGCTCTCTCTCTCTGTGTCAAATACGTAAACCTTTAAAAAAAAAAAAGAAAGAAAATACTCAATGCTAGGCCCCATTCCCAGAGATTTTGACTTAATTAGTCTGGAATGGGACCGGGGCATAGTTTGTAAAGTTTGCCAGGAAATTTTATTTATTATTTATTTTATTTTATTTTTAAAGATTTTATTTATTTATCTGAGAGGCAAAGAGAGTGAGTGAGAGAGAGAGCAACATGCCAGGGGAAGAGGCAGAGGGAGAAGATGACTCCCCACTGAGCCGGGAGGCCGATGTGGGACTCAATCCCAGGACCCTGGGATTATGACCCAAGCCAAAGGCAGATGCTTAACCCACTGAGCCACGCAGGCGCCCCTTGCCAGAAAATTTTAATGTACAGATAGGAGCTGGGAAGCATTGCTGTAAGTTACATAACCAAACTACTTTCCAAAAAGTTGTACTGATTTACAACAGAATCAGTTACATATAGCACCAGATACTTTCACTAATCCTCATCATTGTGGTTGGAGTTTGCCTGAGTGTTCAAAGTGTGGTCCCCAGGTTCAGCAACATTGGCATCACTTGGAGGTAATGAGAAGTGCAGACTCTCTGGCTCTTTCTCTGCCCCAGTGAATCAGGATCTAAATTTTAACAAGATCCTTTGGTGATTTGAATACACATTAAAATTTGAGATGCACTGATGTAATACATTTTCTTAATCTGATAAGGCAAAAACCGTAGCTTGTTTTGATTTGAAACTGCAGAAGTTCAACTTTTGAGGTTCAACTTTCTCTTTCATGTTCATTGCCCATTTCTAGATTATCTTTTTACATTGTCCATTTTCATCTTTTGCCTGTTTTAAAATTAGGGCTATTTTCTCAGATGTTTGGATACATGAAAAAACTGATGGCTTAATGAGGGACATGAATGAATTATGAAGTGCAGATATATTGGCATTGAAATTTAAATCTATCTAGGAGCAAATGACACCAAAGACAGATAGGGGAGAATGTTCTAAGTAAGGGAAGACTACTTTAATCCTAATTTAGGGCCCTTAGCATTTGTATCTCTCCTTTTAGCATTCATCAAATACCCAGTCATCCATTCATTTAGTACATTTTTGGATTGTCTTTACGTTGTATAGTCTACTAGTGCTATGAGCCTATGTGGCCACAAGGAAATCTGTTTGCTCGTCTTGGGCCTTATAATCTATTTGGTCTGGTTACATGTATGGAAAGTTAACTAATGATAAAAAGTTTTGTTCATTCTGGCTGATTGAGTGCTAACTGGATGGTTCAGACATTGGGGTCATCTGGGCATTCATTAAGCAATGGGTAGTGGAAGGAAGGGAATTCACATCCATTGAGTGCTTATCATGTTCTTTTGTATTCAATTCTCATGATAACTCTGTAAGGTGGACAGGACATTTGGATCATAAAGCATGTGAAGTGTTGAAGGATGATTGCTCTTGGTGACAAATCAAATAAAGTTTATTTGGGGGAGAAAAGAGACAACTTTCTCTTATGTAAGAATTCCAATTAAAAAATCGAGAAGAAATGAGGGAAAGAGAAATTCACCATTAGAATATCACAGTAATCATTGTTGTAGGAAAGATCCACAGATAAATGCTGAAATTAGTGGTCAAAACTTTAAGGAGAAACAGGATACTGGGATAGCCTAAAATCATCCCCAAATATTTAGTAAGGGAAAAATAGTAAATTTATGGTGGAGAAACCCAACAGACACATATTGACACCATTTATCTCTTGAATAATGCATTGAGAAGGGCACATCACCTCTGTGGTATTCTTCCTCAAAATTATAGCCTCAATATGATTCCTCAAAAAATTAAAAATAGAATTACCACATGATCCAGTAGTTCCACTATTGGGTATTTATCCAAAGAACACAAAACCGCTAATTTGGAAAGATATATGCACCCCGATGATTCTTGCAGCATTGTTTACAGGAGCGAAAATGTGGAAGTAGCCCAAGTATTCATCAATAGATCACTGGATAAAGAAGATGTGGTGTGTGTGTATATATATATATATACATAATGAAATATTATCCAGCCACGAAAGAGAATGAAATCTTGCCATTTGCAACAACTTGGATGGGTCTAGAGGGTATAAATCCTAAGTGAAATAAGTCAGTTAGAGAAAGAAAAATACCATATGATTTCACTCAGATGTGGAATTTAAGAAACATTATAAATGAACAAAGAAAAAAGAGGCAAACAAAACAACAGAATCTTAAATATAGAGAACAAACTGGTGGTTACAGAGGAGAGATGAGTGGGGGGTTGGGTGAAATAGGAGAAGGGGATTAAAGAGTACACTTACAGTGATGAAAACTAAGTAATGTATAGAATTGTTGAATCACTATATTGTACACCTAAAACTAATATAACACTGTATGTTAATTATACTGGAATTACTAAAAGTAAATTAAAAAATTATAACCTCAATCTAATCATGAGAAAACATCAGAAAAACTCAGTTGAGGGATAGTCTACAAAATACCTACCCATACACTTCAAAAGGTCTTTAAAGGGGCTTAGGACAATGAGAAACTAAAGAATTGTCACCCATAGGAAGAAACTAAGGAAACATGGCAAATAAATGAAATGTGGGATTTGAGTTGGATCCTGGAACAGAAAAAAAACAGTTGTGGAAAAACTGGTGAAACCCAAATAAAGTCTGTAGTTTAGTTAATTATAGTGTACTTGTGTTAATTTCTTAGTTTTTATAATCGTACCATCGTTATGTAAGGTGTTATATGGAACTGGTTGAAGAGTATATGGAAACTCACTTTGTGATACTTCTATAAGTCTAAAATTATTTCTAAAAAAATTTACAACATAAAAAACTGTTTATACAACAAAAGAAAAAGTTTAACTATGCTTCCTCAGCTTGATTCAGTTCTCAACATATGACTGCAACCCTAATCATTTGTATAAAAAAGAAGAAATAAAAAAAAAGTGTGATTAGGTTTTCCTTTAGTGAAGAGTCATCATTTCTATTACAGAACACAGAGGCCTTAGCTGCATATAGGCTCTCCTTCATGGTCAGGTCTGCCCTGTTCCTGGAAAATGAAAATTTTTTAAAAAATTTAATTTAATTTTATTATGTTATGTTAGTCACCATCCAGTACATCATTAGTTTTTGATGTAGTGTTCCCTGATTCATTGTTTTCGTATAACACCCAGTGCTCCATGCAGTACGTGCCCTCCTTAATACCCATCACTGGGCTAACCCATCCCCCCACGCCCTCCCCTCTAAAACCCTCAGTTTGTTTCTCGGAGTCCATAGTCTCTCATGGTTCATCTCTCCCTCCCATTTCCCCCCCTTCATTTTTCCCTTCCTTCTCCTAATGTCCTCCCTGCTATTCCTTATGTTCCACAAATAAGTGAAACCATATGATAATTGACTTTCTCTGCTTGACTTATTTCACTTAGCATAATCTCCTCCAGTCCCATCCATGTTGATGGAAAAGTTGGGTATTCATCCTTTCTGATGGCTGAGTAATATTCCATTGTAGATATGGACCACATCTTCTCTATCCATTCATCTGTTGAAGGGCATCTCAGCTCTTTCCACAGTTTGGCTATTGCGGACATTGCTGCTATGAACATTGGGGTGTGTATGGCCCTTCTTTTCACTACATCTGTGTCTTTGGGGTAAATATTCAGTAGGTAAATAAATATTTAAAAAAAAAAGTAAATATTCAATGCAATTGCTGGGTCATAGGGTAGCTCTATTTTTAACTTTTTGAGGAACCTCCACACTGTTTTCCAAAGTGGCTGTACCAACTTGCATTCCCACCAACAGTGTAAGAGGGTTCCCCTTTCTCCACAACCTCTCCAACATTTGTTTTTTCTTGCCTTGTTAATTTTTCCCATTCTAACTTGTCTAAGGTGGTAGCTCAGTGTGGTTTTGATTTGAATTTCCCTGATGGCTAATGATGATGAACATTTTCATGTGTCTGTTAGCCATTTGTATGTCTTCTTTGAGAAGTGTCCATGTCTTCTGCCCATTTTTTGACTCAAAAACTTTTTTGATTATTTGTTTTTTGGGTGTTGAGTTTGAGTTCTTTATAGATCTTGGATATCAGCCCTTTATCTGTAGTGTCATTTGCAAATATCTTCTCCCATTCTGTGTGTTGCCTCTCTGTTTTGTTGACTGTTTCCTTTGCTGTGCAGAAGCTTTTTGTCTTGATGAAGTCCTAAAACTTCATTTTTGCTTTTGTTTCACTAGCCTTTGGAGATGTATCTTGAAAGAAGTTGCTGTGGCTGATGTGAAAGAGGTGACTGCCTATGTTCTCTAGGATTTTGATGGATTCCTGTCTCACACTGAGGTCTTTCATCCATTTTGAGTTTATCTTTGTGTATGGTGTTAGAGAATGGTCGAGTTTCATTCTACTGCATGTGGCTGTCCAATTTCCCTAGCACCATTTATTGAAGAGACTGTCTTTTTTCCATTGCATATTTTTTCCTGCTTTGTCAAAGATTATTTGACCGTAGAGTTGAAGGTCCATATCTGGGCTCTCTATTCTGTTCCATTGGTCTATATGTCTGTTTTTGTGCCAGTACCATGCTGTCTTGGTGATCACTGCTTTGTATTATAGCTTGAAATCAGGCAATGTGATGCCCCCACCTTTGTTTTTCTTTTTCAACATTTCCTTGGTGATTCGGGGTCTTTTCTGATTCCATACAAATTTTAGGCTTGTTTGTTCCAGCCCTTTGAAAAATGTCATTGGAATTTTGATCAGGATGGCATTGAAGGTATAGATTGCTCTGGGTAGCATAGACATTTTAACAATGTTTATTCTTCTGATCCATGAGCATGGAATGTTTTTCCGTCTTTTTGTGTCTTCTTCAATTTCTTTCATGGGTGTTCTGTAATTCCTAGAGTATAGATCCTTTACCTCCTTGGTTAGGTTTATTCCGAGGTATCTTATGGTTTTTGGTGCTCTTGTAAATGGAATCGTTTCTCTAATTTTTCTTTCTGCAGTTGCATTGTTAGTGTATAAGAAAGCAACTGTTATCTGTGCATTGATTTTGTATCCTCCCACACTACTGAATTGCTATATGAGTTCTAGTAATTTGGGGGTGGAGTCCTTTGGGTTTTCCACATAAAGTATCATGTCATCTGTGAAAAGAGAGAGTTTGACTTCTTCTTTGCCAATTTGAATACCTTTTATTTCTTTTTGTTGTCTGATTGCTGTTGCTGGGACTTCTAGCACTATGTTGAACAGTAGTGGTGAGAGTGGGCATCCTTGATGTGTTCCTGATCTTAAGGGAAAGGCTTTCAGCTTTTCCCCATTGAGGATGATATTCACTGTGGGTTTTTCAGAGATGGATTTTATGAACTTGAGGAATGTTCCCTCTATCCCTATACTCTGAAGAGTTTTAATCAGGAAAGGATGCTGTATTTTGTTAAATGCTTTTTCTGCATCAGTTGAGAGGGCCATATGGTTCTTCTCTCTCCTCTTATTAATGTGTTCTATCACATTGATTGCTTTGCGAATGTTGAACCACCCTTGCATCCTGGGGATAAATCCCACTTGGTTGTGGTGGATGATCCTTTTAATGTATTGTTGGATCCTATTAGCTAGGATTTTGTTGAGGATTTTGGCATCCATATTCATCAGGGATATCGGTCTGAAATTCTCCTTTTTGATGGGGTCTTTGCCTGGTTTGGGGGTTAAGATAATGCTGGCCTCATAGAATGAGTCTGGAAGCTTTCCTTCTGTTTCTATTTTTTGAAAGAGCTTCAGGAGAATAGGTATTATTTCTTCTTTGAATGTTTGGTAGAATTCCCCAGGGAATCCATCAGGCCCTGGACTCTTGATTTTTGGGTGGTTTTTGATCACTGCTTCAATCTTGTTACTGGTTATTGGCCTATTCAGGTTGTCAGTTTCTTCCTGTTTCAGTCTTGGGAGTTTATAGGTTTCCAGGAAGGCAACCATTTCATCCAGGTTGCTCAACTGATTGGCATATATTTGTTGATAATAATTTCTAATAATTGTTTCTATTTCCTTGGTGTTAGTTATGATCTCTCCCCTTTCATTCATAATTTTATTAATTTAGGTCCTTTCTCTTTTCTTTTGGATAAGTCTGGCCAGTGGTTTAGTGATCTTATTAATTCTTTCAAAGAACCAGCTTCTAGTTTCATTGATCTGGTCTACTGTGTTTCTGGTTTCTAATTCATTGATCTCTGCTCTAATCTTAATTATTTCTCTTCTAATGCATGGCTTAGGCATCATTTGTTGCTTTTTCTCTAGTTCTGTAAGGTGTAGAGTTAGATGGTGAATTCGGGATTTTTCTATTTTTTTGAGTGAGGCTTGGATGGCTACGTATTTCCCCCTTAGGACCGCCTTTGCAGTATCCCTTAGGTTTTGGACTGATGTGTTTTTGTTCTCATTGGTTTCCATGAATTGTTTAAGTTCTTATTTGATTTCCTGGTTGACACAAGCATTCTTGAGCAGAGTGGTCTTTAGCTTCCAAATGTTTGAATTTCTTCCAATTTTTTTTCTTGTGATTGAGTTCCAGTTTTAAAGCATTATGGTCTGAGAATATGCAGGGAATAATCTCAATCTTTTGGTATCGGTTGAGACCTGATTTGTGATCCAGTATGTGGTCTATTCTGGAGAAAGTTCCATGTGTGCTTGAGAAGAATGTGTATTCTGTTGTTTTAGGGTGGAATGTTCTGTATATATCTATGAGGTCGATCTCGTCCAGTCTGTCATTCAAAGCTCTTGTTTCTTTGTTGATTTTCTGCTTAGATGATCTGTCTATTGCTGAGAGTGGAGTATTGAGGTCTCCTACGATTAATGCATTGTTATCTATATGACTCTTTATTGTG
The DNA here is from genome assembly GCF_009762305.2 of Zalophus californianus. Taxonomy (NCBI): domain Eukaryota; kingdom Metazoa; phylum Chordata; class Mammalia; order Carnivora; family Otariidae; genus Zalophus; species Zalophus californianus. The sequence continues at coordinate 56,192,689 of NC_045596.1, read as the reverse complement.
GTTAACAGTTGGCTTATGTAGATGGCTGCTCCCATGTTGGGCGTGTAGATATTTACAATTGTTAGATCTTCTTGTTGGATAGACCCTTTGAGAATGATATAGTGTCCTTCTGTGTCTCTAACTACAGTCTTTAGTTTAAAATTTAATTTGTCTGATATAAGAATTGCTACCCCAGCTTTCTTTTGAGGCCCATTGTCATGGAAGGTGGATCTCCATCCCTTCACTTTCAGTCTGGATGTATCTTTTGGTTCAAAATGAGTGTCTTGTAGACAGCATATGGGTGGGTCCTGTCTTTTTATCCAATTTGGAACCCTGTGCCATTTTATGGGAGCATTTAGGCTGTTCACCTTGAGAGTAATTATTGGAAGATATGAATTTATTGTCATCATGTTGCCTGTGAAGACCTTGTTTTTATAGATTGTCCCTGTAAATTTCTTTTCTGTATCACTCTTGGGGTCTTTCTTCTTTTATAGAACCCCCCTTAATATTTCTTGCAGGGCCAGCTTAGTGGCCACATATTCTTTCAGTTTCTGTCGGTCTTGGAATCCCTGCATCTCTCCATCCATTCTAAGTGACAGCCTTGCCGGATAATGTATTCTTGGCTGTATGTTCTTCTCGTTTAGTACCCTGAATATGTTTTGCCAGGCCTTTCTGGCTTGCCAGGTCTCTGTGGATAGGTCTGAGGTTATTCTGATGTTCCTCCCTCTGTACATAAGAAATCTCTTCCCCCTTAACTGACCTTAAGATGGTTTCCTTGGTTCTAAGGTTTGCGAGTTTTACTCTTACATGCTGCGGTGTTGGCCTGTTTTCCTTGATCTTGGGAGGGGTCCTCTCTGCCTCTAGGACGTGAATGTTTGTTTCATTCCCCAGATTAGGGAAGTTCTCAGCTACAATTTGCTCAAATATATCTTCTAGTCCTCTCTCTCTCTCCACCCCACAGGGATTCCAATAATTCTGACATTGGAATATTTCATGGTGTCACTTATTTCTCTGATTCTGTTGTCATGGATTCTGAGTTGTTTTTCCCTGGCCTCCTCTTTTCCCTTTTTATCTATTAATTGGTCTTCTAGGTCACTAATTTTTTCTTCTGCCTCACTTACCCTAGCTGTTTGATTATCTAGATTAGATTGGATCTCATGGATAGCATTTTAAAGTTCTGCCAATTCAGCTTTCATTTCTGCCTTTAGAGACTCTATGTTGCCATTATTTGATTTCTCCATTCTAGCTGTTGTCTTTACAATTGCTAGCCTGAATTCCATCTCCGACATCTTGGTTATATCTGAATCCATTTGTAAATCTGTGGCATAAGTCATATTCTCTGAGTCTTTCCTTTTGGGGGTTCCTCCTCCTAGTCATTCTGTTGAGGGGTGGTTGAGGGAAGGTACAGAGTCCAAATTATTGACCACAACCCAAGCAAGATGCACTTTTATAGGGACCTTAGGGTTGCTGGCCTCTTGTTCTCCCAGCCTGTCTTCTGGGGGAGGGGCCTGCTGCACTGTTACTCAGGCAACCCTGTTTGGGCAGAGTTGCCTTGCCCCCTGTGGCGGGGGATGGGCTCAGTGGAAACTGTTTTTTGGGGTGCTTTTGTTCTCTGGCAGCCTTCCCTGGTGGCTTTTCAGGTCTCTTCCTAGAGTTAGAGCAGAAGAGACCATTTCCAACCCTCTGCCTCAGAGCAGAGAGATTGCAGTTTGTTCTTCAGTGAACTCTCCCAGCCACACTCCTCTGTTTCTGTCTGTGCTGCTATAAACTGCAGTGTCCTGGGTTGTGCGCCCCTCGGCAGCACTCCCAGTCCTCACCTCCTGGTTGGGGCACGTCTCTGCCCTTTGTGCTTCTGAAACCACCAGCCACCCCCAGTTCCCATGTGTGACCCCGCTGCTCTGGGTCTCCATCCGGGGGTCTGCCCTGAAGTCCTTTCCCTGCCGTTATCGGTCTGCAAGTCTGTGCCCCATCCCCAGCATGGGAGGCTATTGCTCACTGGCGGTGTAGGATCCCCGTGGCCAGGCTCCCTGCCATTGCCATTTATACTCTGATATCTGCCTGTGGAATCACGGCTCCCCATTTCCTACCTTGAAACCAACTGCCTGCAATATTCTGTTTGTAGAGATCCAGATCTATCTTCTTACATCTCAGGCTGATTTTGTGGGTGTTCAGAGTGGTATGGTAGATATCCAGCTCAATTCCTGGGACTGGTTAGAATAGGGGCCCCTACTCCTCCGCCATCTTTTTTTCTCCCTCTGAGGAGTGAAAATTATATAATTTACTGAATCTCTCTTGGCAGAGGCATTTCTGGAACGTCTCTTCACAATCAATAGAGTTGCATCTGGAACATCATGTAGTTCAGCCTGCTTATTTTCATTTTATAGTTAAAAAAAAGAGTCTGGAAATAACAGTACATGTTTATATATTACCTTATACTTTGAAAGAATAGTTTTATATTTATATCTCACCTTATTCTCATAGCTATCAGTGATAGGGTAATCATTGTTAGCATCCCTGTTTTATAGATTTCAGGAGAGAGGCTCTGGGATGTTTGTGAAGTTCTATGGCCACAGTTAGTTATTGGCTGGCACTCTTTTCTACCTCACTGAAGCTCTCCTATACTCTCCAAAAGTGAAAATGGCAAATTGCTCTTGCCCTTAAGGTCAGAAAACAGGGTGATCCTTATGTAATTATCATCATCATCATCATCCAACCTTTATTGAATTCTTTTTTAAAAAGATTTTATTTATTTATTTATTTATTTATTTAGAGAACATGTGCAAAGGGAGGGGCAGAGGGAGAGGAAGAGAGAGAATCCTAAGCAGACTTGCACTGAGCACGGAGCTCAGTGCAGGGCTTTTGATCTCACGACCCTGAGATCATGACCTGAATGGAAATCAAGAGTCAGATGCTCAACCAACTGAACCACTCAGGCACCCCTCTTTATTGCATTCTTACGATATGCTAGAGAGTTTGTCGAGTGTTCTCTAAATAGGTAATCCCATGTAATCTTCTTTATGATTTTACAAGCTAGTGGAGGCAGACCTGGAGAGGATTGTCATCTGATTGGATGTGATTGTCAGGGGAAGAGGGGAGCATAAACGGTCAGGATGGTTATCAGCTTTGGTGATCTGGAATATGGTGATACCATTAAAAAAATAGAGGATGCAAGAAAGAGGAATATGAAGATGATTTCTTTTTTGTACAGTCGGGTGTGTACTCTGAACTCTACAGTGTGTCCTTATTTGACTTCTTTAGAGCACTTAGACTAAAAAAATTAAATGTGCATGCCATTGTAATGGTTCAGAGATTGGATCAGATAAGAGAATGTAAACTCATAACTTCCAGCAGACCCATCTAGTAGCCGCTTGCCTGGTTTGAAAACTTCCCTTAGCATGTTTCTGAGGATTGCACTGGTGCAATTAGCTTCAATTAGTCTGGTGAGACATTCCTTTGAGAAGCAAATCAGACTGCAATTACAGTGTGTGGGGCAGACAGGGTGTGGAGGGTGGAAACGATTGATAATTAACTAGGAGAAACTTGCTGACACAAAGTCTGATTTGAGCAATGATAAAGAAATGTGTCTATAGTTATTATAGTTTTCTATATATATAACTTATATATAAGTTATATATAAGTTTTCTCTCTCTGCAACCCAACAATCTCATCCCTCAGAGTGGAGAGGGTGGGGAGAGACAGTATGTTAACTGAGCAATCTGACATCGGCTGAGGAAGCACATACACAGCATCCACAAGAATGTACAGGACAGTCCTTCAGGTCAGAGTCAAGTACCTACAGGTATTAGGACCAGCTCCTTGAGCACTATACACTGTTTTTTTTTTTTTTCAAATTTTTATTTAAATTCTAGTTAGTTAACATATAGTGTAATATTGGTTTCAGGAATAGAATTTAGTGATTCATTACTTACATATAAGTCCCAGTGCTCATCATAACAAGTGCCCTCCTTAATACCCAACACCCACCTAGCCCACCCCCCACCCACCTCCCTCCATCGACCCTCAGTTTGTTCTCTATCAAAAGAATCTCTTATGGTTTGCTTCCCTCGCTCTCTCTCTTTCCCTTCCCATATGTTTGGCTGTTTTGTTTTTTATATTCCACATATGAGTGAAATCATATGGTATTTGTCTTTCTCTGACTTATTTTGCTTAGCATAGTACTCTCTAGTTCTATCCATGTTACTGCAAATGGCAAGATTTCATTCCTTTTGATGGCTGAATAATATTCCATTATATATATATGACACATCTTCTTTATCCATTCATCAGTGGATGGGCATTTGGGCTCTTTCTATAGTTTGGCTATTGTTGATAATGCTGGTATAAATATTGGGGTGCATGTACCCGTTTGAATCTGTATTTTTGTATCCTTTGGGTAAATACCTAGTAGTGCAATTGCTGGGTCATAGGGTAGTTCTATTTTAACTTTTTGAGGAACCTCCATACTGTTTTCCAGAGTGGCTGTACCAGTTTGCATTCCCACCAACAGTGTAAGAGGGTTTCTCTGCATCCTCACCAACATCTGTTGTTTCCTGTCTTGTTAATTTTAGCCATTCTGACAGGTGTGAGGTGGTCTCTCATCATGGTTTTGATTTGTATTTCCCTGATGATGAGTGATGTTGATCATCTTTTCATGTGGCTGTTAGCTATCTGGATGTCTTCTTTGGAAAAATGTCTATTTATATCTTCTGCCCATTTCTTAACTGGATTATTTGTTTTTTTGGGTGTTGAGTTCGATAAGTTCTTTATAGACTTTGGATACTAACCCTTGATCAGATATGTCATTTGCAAGTATCTTGTCCCATTCCGTAGGCTACCTTTTAGTTTTATTGTTTCCTTCACTGTGTAGAAGTTTTCATATTGATGAAGTCCCAATAGTTCATTTTTGCTTTTCTTTCTCTTGCCTCTGATAATGGGTCTAGTAAGAAATTGCTATGGCTGAGATCAAAGAGGTTGCTGCCTATTTTCACCTCCAGGATTCTGATGGATTCCTGTCTCACATTTATGTCTTTCCTCCATTTTGGATTTATTTTTGTGTGTGGTGTAAGAAAGCAGTCCAGTTTCATTCTTCTGCATGTTGCTGTCCAGTTTTCCCATCACCATTTGTTGAAGAGACTATCCTTTTTTCCATTGGATATTCTTTCTTGCTTTGTCAAAGGTGAGTTGACCACATAGCTGTGGGTGCATTTCTGGGTTTTCTATTCTGTTTCATTGATCTATGTGTCTGTTTTTGTATCAGTGCCATACTGTCTTGATTACTACAGCTTTGTAATATAGCTTGAAGTCCAGAATCATGATGCCTCCAGCTTTGCTTTTCTTTTTCAGGATTGCTTTGGCTATTCGGGGTCTTTTGTGGTTCCATACAAATTTTAGGATGGTTTGTTCTAGCTCTGTAGGAAATGCTGGTGTTATTTTGATAGGGATTGCATTAAATGTGTAGACGAGTACTATACACCTTTTGATTGTTAGTAGATCTCCCCCTTGCTGAAGATACTGTGGAATGGGTTAGGAGTAAAGATTGGAAATGGATTTCTGGTTTCAGTAATGGTAGATTAAGTCATTTGGATAGATTCTCTCTGCTTGGGAAAACTAAAAAACATGAATGATATATTGAAAAAATTTTAAACCATCAAAGAGTTAATTGCATAGTAAGAAATTACTAGGCCAAGATCCAGGAGAGGGATGGAAATCTAGAGAGGGGAGTCCAATATTTGGAGCCATTTTTGCCCTGGGGCTGGTGGTTAATTTAGAAGTGGCTGGCCTGCATGATTAATAGACTGGCTAGGCTAGAGGGAGAGAAGTCAAAGTCTAGGGCCCACCAAAATTGGGAGCCCTGAAGAGCTACTATTTACTGTTGTTAGGGCCCAGTAAGGGTGAGCCAGAAGGGAGTAAGTCCTGGAGGAATTGCAGCTGTGATTTCTATTATCTGAGAGGACCAGAAAAATCTCAAACTCTAAAACTGAATGAAGATGACCCAAAATAATGTTCCCCTGGGCTCCAGGCAGAAACAAACAAAAATATTCTTTGGCCTTTTTCTACAAAGATTTTTAGAAACAACATTTGACGTTATCAAAGATAACTTGATTCAATAGGAGGCAAGATCACATGAGTAAGAAAGAGAAGAAAAACAAAATAGGAGAGAACAAATTAGAATCACAATAACTAGGGTTATACTTTGCTTTGAAAAAACTAAGACTATATTCAAAGAGATAAAAACAAAGCTTGAAGAACTTGTCAGAGAACAAGAAACTATAAATATGGTATAACAGATTTCAAAAAGAGCCAAACAGAAATTCTAGAATTGAAAATGCCAGTAAACAAAATTAGAAAACAATAGACAAGTTCAGCTGAAGATTAGATACAGCTGAAAAAAAGAAAAAAACCTAATAAATGAAACATAGGTCAGAGGGTTAGAAAGGAGAGTGACAATAAAAGTTTTTAGAAATACATATTGCCATTCAGGTAGTTGCCTCCAGGGTACTGAGGATACAACTTGCAATATGAATATGTCCGTGGAAACCAGTGGTGGCTATCCACCTGGAATGGTGGTGGGAAGGTGGGATTATCTGCACAGAAAGTGATCTTATATGTGCTAACTTATATGTCGTCAACTCACCTTTGACAAATTGTCTTCTATGACTTTTCAAATTGTCTTATTCTCAGATGCACAGAAACACTAAAATAAAATGGTATAGGTTCTTTAGGTTCTAAAAATGTTTAGTAGATTCCAGAAGGGACATAAGTACATGACTTGTTGAGATGTTCTTATATGTGATGTTTTCTTGTGTTTATAAATTTAAAGGAAGTTTAATTCAAAGTAGTTGCTATTTTCTTTCTTTTTTTAATTTTAAAAAAAATTTTAAAGTTTTATTTAAATTCCAGTTAGTGGGCACCTGGGTGGCTCAGTTGGTTAAGTGACTGCCTTTGGCTCAGGTCATGATCCTGGAGTCCCGGGATCGAGTCCGCATTCCCTGCTCAGTGGGGAGTCTGCTTCTCCCTTTGACCTCCCCATGCTCTCTCTCTCTCAAATAAGTAAATAAAATTGAAAAAAAATAAATTCCAGTTAGTTACCATACATGTAATATTAGTTTCAGATGTATAAAGTAGTGATTTAATACTTACATACAACACCTGGTGTTCATCACAAGTGCACTCCTTAATCCCCATCACCTATTTCACCCATCCCCCCACCCACTTCCCCCTCTGGTAACCATCAGTTTGTTCTCTGTAGTTAAGGGTCTGTTTCTTGGTTTGCTTTTCTGTCTTAAATTTTATTCTGAAATGAATAATTGTTGTAATTATTTGTCCTACGTGTTGGTCTAAAATCAATCACGCTTTCATTTCATTCTAGGTATATAGTTTTAGTTTTACAAATTTATAGTTTAGTTATATTAATAATGTCGATAATTTATAATATTTATAATATTATAGTATATATAATTAATCATGTAAAATTAATTAATAATTAATTTATCATGATTAGTAACTATGTTTGCTTAGTTCTGTTAAGTTTCCTGAATGTGGCTTCTAACAGATTAGATATTTACTGGTGAGGTCTGCCAATATTTCATTGGGAGAACGAGCCTACATTTTTATGGCTCCTTTAGTGTAATTTCTTTTCCTGACCTGCAGGGGTCTTCCTACCCAAGGGATACTTAGACAGTTGGAGGCGTTATGGAATTTTGTTTCCTCTTTTCCAGGTCACTCCCATGGTATAGGCATCAATCACTTATTTTGCTCATACACTCTCTGATTTCTTAGATGTTGTCCTTCCTCAACCTTCTTCCTGACTATGTGAGTTCTAACTTGGATTTTTATGGATGGCTATCAGGTTAGAGACTAAATTTGTTTCTAAGAGTGCCTTGTTCCCCTAAAAGGGCTATTGCTTGCCTCTCGCTAGTTGGTTCGCTACACTTTTAGTTTTTCTGTCTCAGGATCACAAGGGGGAGGTATTTTCTATCTCTTGGCCTGATCATTTCTAACAAACCATATCACTTTGCAAACCTTGTGGGCTAATATTTTAAGATACCAACAAATTTTTCTGGTATCTTTAAAAAATTGATAGACCTTTTTTTTTTTTTTTTAAAGATTTTATTTATTTATTTGACAGAGAGAGACACAGCGAGAGAGGGAACACAAGCAGGGGGATTGGGAGAGGGAGAAGCAGGTTTCCCACCGAGCAGGGAGCCCGATGTGGGACTCGATCCCTGGACCCTGGGACCATGACCTGAGCCAAAGGCAGACGCTTAACGACTGAGCCACCCAGGCGCCCCTTGGTAGAACTTTTTAAAAGAAGTTGTAGGTTTACAGAAAAATTGAGCAGAAAGTACAGGAAGTTCCCATTTGTCCTCTTTCCCCCACCCCAACCATTAATCTTATTACTAATATCTTACATGGGTGGGTGCATTTATTACATTTGATGATCCAATACTGATACTTTTTTAAAAAAAGATTTATTTATTTATTTGTGAGAGAGAGAGCATGAGGGGCAGGAGGAGAGGGAGAGAATCTCAGGCAGACTTCCTGCTGAGCACAGAGCCTAATGTGGGACTTAATCTCATGACCCTGAGATCATGACCTGAGCTGAAATCAAGAGTTGGATGCTTAACTGACTGAGCCACCCAGGCCCTTCCAATACTGATACATTTTAATTGACTATATTCCATATTTTACATTAGGGTTCACTTTTTATGTCGTAAAGTCCATGGATTTTGACAAATATCTAATGACATATATCTATCATCCCTTATGATAGAGAATAGGTTCACTGTCCTAAAAATCCTTTGTGCTCCACATAGTGATCCCTCCCTCCCTCTAAACCTCTACAACCCTGATCTTTTTGCTGCCTCCATCATTTTGCCTGTTTCAAAATGTCATCTAGCAGGAATCATATAGTATGTATTCTTCTCAGATTGGCTTCTTTCACCTAGCAATATGCATTTAAGTTTCCTTTGAAAGGTTAACTTTTCATGGCTTAATAGCTGAATAATACTTCATTATATGGATGGTCCACAGTTTGTTTATCAGTCCTCTACTGAAGGACATCTTGGTTGCTTCCAAGTTGGGCAATTATGAGTAGAGCTGCTATAAACATTTGTATGAAGATTCTTAAGTTTTCAACTCATTTAAGTAAAGCCAAGGAGTACAATTGCTGGATCATTTAAGAGTATGCTAAGTTATGAAAGAAAAATCTAGGCTGTCTTCCAAAGTGGCTATGCCATTTTGCACTCCCACCAGCAATGAATAAGAGTTATTGTTGCTTCACATACTTGCCAGCTTTTGGTATTATCCATGTTGAGGATTTTAGCCTTTCTGATAGACACATAGTGGTATCTGTAATTTCATGCATATGATGTCCAGCTTTTTCTATTTTTCATATATTTATTTGCCATGTGTATACCTTCTTTGGTGAGATATCTGTTAAAATTTTTGTCCATTAAAAATTGGATTGTTGTCTTATTGTTGAATTTTTTAAGTAGTTTGTATATTTTGGATAACAGTACTTTATTGATTTTGCTACTATTCTCTCCCAGTCTATGACTTGTCTTTTCAATTCTCCTAACATTGTCTTTTGCAGAGCAGAAAATTTTAATTGAATTAAATTAATTAATTTTTTTCAAGTAAAGTGGTAGAAGTTTATTAAGTGAAGATACAGAAAAAGCTCTCAAGAGTGAGAGGGGTCCCGACAGGGTTGCCCCAAAATTTTAATTTTAATGAAAGTTCAACCTACTGGTTTTTCTCTCATATAGCCCTTTTGGTATTGTATCTAAAAAATCATCACCATACCCAAGGTCACCTAGATTTTCTGCTGTTATATTCTGGGAATTTTATAGTTTTGCCTTTTATATTTAGGTATATGAGCCATTTTGAGTGAACTTTTGTGAAAGTTGTAAGGTCAGTGTCTAAATTCTTTTTTTTTTCCTGCATATGTATATCTCTGTTGTTCCAGCCCCATTTGTTGAAAAGATCATCCTTATTTACTTCTGACTTTTTTTTTTGTCTTTTATATGACAATGATTTTATAGTATCTTTTTTTATAGAGAGAATAGAAAGATGATTTGGTCTTTCCTCTAGCATTATTGATTAAATTTAATTTTTGGAAATTTAAAAAATTTCTTTTAATTTTATAACTTATTATGCAAACCCAAGTTCAAATGCCATCCCCACCAAATGCTAGCTCTTCTGTGACCTTGGACATGTGACTTATACCAAGCTTTAGATTTCCCATCAGTAAAATGGGAATTCTACTTTTAACCTGTGGCTCTTTCCTTAAATCTAGACTTGCACTGTCCAATATGGTAGCCACTCACCACATGTGGTACTGAGCATTTGAAATGTAACTAGTTTAAACTGAGATGTAAATGGAAATACTCATCTGATTATAAAAATTTAGAACCCCCAAAAGAATCTAAAGCAGATAATTAATTTTTTATATTTAATGTATGTCAAATTATAATATTTATATACATAACATTAAATAAAATGTATTATCAAAATTAATTTCACCTACTTTTTACATTTACTATAGTTTTTTTCTTTTTTTGGTGGGAATTGAATGAAATAGACTGTATCATAATTACTTTGTACAGTACAGACTGTAGAGCTACAGTAAGAATGAGAAGGCCTGTGTGTGAAGTCACACACGTGTGACAGATCACCATGTACTTTCAGTACATTTCTAGGGAGAAGATTTAAAAAAATGGATGTGACATTGCTCAAAGTTGTTCTCAAAGTGTGGTGAGGATTTTTGGGGGTCCCTGATATCATTTTGGTACATCAGTGTGTTAAACTACTCTTATAATAATATAAAGATCATATGTTGTCTTTTCATTCTCATTTCTCAAGAGTACACAGTGGAATTTTCCAGCAGCTACACATGTCATATTGTGACAGGTACAGATTGAATGCAGAAGCAGATATGAGAACCCTATCTTTTATTAAGTCAGACATGAGAGAGATTTCAAAGATAAATCCATTCTTCTCGCTAAATTTTGTTAATTAAATTAAGCATTCTCATTAAATTTTATAAAACAGTATTTTATGTAAAAATATGTTATTTGTATCAACATGTAATTTATTTATTATTGATACCTTTAAATGAGAATAACTAAACATTTTAATTTTTTATTCTTAATTTCTACCATCAAAAATGTTTTCAATGATTAATACCTGGTAATTCCATTAGATCCTCAATTAATTTTGTTGAAAGCTAAGAACGAGAAACTACTGAGTTGCAAAAGGTTATTTTCATTCTCAACACCAACACCAATATTTGAAATTCTTCATTTGTTTTGTGTCTTGGAGGTTTTCTATGAGCAATTTTCCACAGTGAGCTCTGTGGTAGGTGAGACATAGGCCTTTTTTTGGTAATGTTGGAAAAGAGGCTCGTAAGGAAAGAAGGGGAGAAGAAAGAGGAGACATGTTCTTGGGCAGGGTCAGTCTTTGGAAAGTGGGTTAGGGTTGGAAAGTACACATGTAGTGATTAAGAATGGAGATTGTGTCCTCAAAACCATCTGTTTACCTGTAGTTCTTGGAAAGTCTTCAGGTTCCCCAAGGAGTAGCATACTCCAGAAAGACACTTGGTCTAGATGGTTTAGCTGGTAATCATACACCTAACCTAATAATTAAAACACACCGAGGAAGGGTGGGGCTGGAAGGACAGGTAGTTTCAGTTGGTTGGAATGTTACTGAAAGTCAATAAAATGACTTTCTATAGTGGTGCGGAGTTTGCAGAGCACTTTCAAGCACTATCTACTTTGATAATTGTGTTAACCTATGGGGCATTTATAACAGGGTTTTTTGCTCCCATTTTATAGATGAGAAAAATGAGGCTCAGAGAGAATTTTTTTGATAAACGATCATCTAGGAAATTTTATTATTTTTAAAGATTTTATTTATTTATTTGTCAGAGAGAGAGTACAAGTAGGGGAGAGGCAGAAGGAGAGGGAGAAGCAGGTTCCCCGCTGAGCAGGGAGCCCGACATGGGGCTTGATCCCAGGGCCCTAGGAACATGACCTGAGCGGAAGGCAGACATTTAATTGACTGAGCCATCCAGGCGCCTCTAGGAAATCTTTTGATAGCACTTTTAATTAGTATCACACAAGACTAATGGAAAAATATTTTTGGAAAATTGAATCCTGATTTACTCTCATTTGGCCATGAAAACCTTGACAATTCATAAGGGTGTTATTCAGATTCTGCAAATCTGGAACACTGTGGTTAACAAATGTTTAACCATTAGGAAATCTTTAACTACCTGAAAAACTTAACATGGAATATATTTTGTGGGTGTATATTTGGATTTGTTCCATACTAATGGGGCTGAATCAAATATAGTGAGGAATGTTATTAAACCTATCTACGTCTTTCCTTGGTGGGAGTTCTACTGGAGTTTGTGTCAGTATCTTCTACTCTCCCCCCCCCCACTCTGAATGAACTGCAGTTGTCTGAGCGATAAATTTAAATCAGATTAAATTCTTTTTAGACATGTGGAGCAAGAGAATCACCTCTGGTGATTATTTCATAGCATTTCTCACTTTTAGATATACCTAGATTAAGCATTACATGCCCAAATCACTAATTCTGTATATAAGCAACCTGAGGACAGGCAGTATGATTTATAATTCTTTGTTTCCTCTTTGTATTTTAGATGTGCTTATAGAAAATTAAAGTTGTGGCTCTTATGGGAGAGAGTGCGTAATTAGTTGGTTGTGAGGAAATAGGAAATTATCCTTATATTGCTGAATATCCACTTCATGACTGCAGTTCTCCATACTCCAAAGCAAGTCCTCCATTAGCATGATTTAAGTGTCCCAAGGGAATGCAGTTTCTGAAAGGGTCCACCGTTCTATGCCCAAAAGAAGAGAAAGGGTCAGTTTCAAAATACGTTTAATATATATATCTTCCAGGTCCATGGTGGCATAGGGTTACATTTCAAAGACAAATTTATCCATTTAATTATTTTTTTTCAGAAGTCATTATTCTCTAGGAAGAGTATGTTTTCTGAAATTTCAAGAACATTAGGTAAACTAAGAGATTCTTCTGATACTCTCTAGTGTGTCTTCATCTATTCCATGATATGATCAGTGAAGAAGATTCGCATGTATCACCACATATGTGGTGCCTTAGTTGAAAAAATTTGAAACAGCTTACTGAATTCCTGGAAGAAAATAAAATATTTTTAAGAAGTAGGTAAAAGCATATTGGATTTAAGCATTTTTACTTGAGATCAAATTACTTTTCTGGAGCAAAAGTATCAATATCAAATCATTCTTTTGTTATTTCCAAGGACATTTGATTCTAGACATCCCTGCATGTTAAATGATTATCTCTGCATTTTGGTGCTTAAAGAGTTTAGTTTTGCAACATTTCATAAGTCCCATCTCAAGAGAATGGCACGCGTGCTCACCTACGTGCTAACTCCCATCTATGACTAGTGGCTGCAACACTATGTTAAGAAGGTGTTGCTGATCATCCATGATCAGTGAGTGGATAAGAGTATGATGATTGATTTAATTGTGTCTGCTGTGGGCCTGTATATGTTTGGGGGTCAGAGGAAGATGAGGAAGGGAGAGCACAGTCTGTTTTCAAAGACTTCCAGATCCAACTTAAGATAGAAAATATGTTATGCCAGCAATTAAATGTCTCCTTCCTGGGTTGGTAAGGTAGGATTGGTGGCCCAGTAAAAATATTCCCTCACATTGCAGGAATCAATTGTGAATGTTAGGTAAAGGGGATCCTTGATTTTATTAGGATCTGTATTGGTCAAGGCAAGACAAAGAACTCTGTTTCCACTCTGCAGATGACTTTCCTGAGGCATTTTCCTGGCTCAGAGAATTTACCATTTGGAGGCCCAGTGGAGGTTTCCCGGGTGGTGTGCATGCCCCTTTGGATGCCTGCAGGGGCGGTCACACCAAAGTCATCGTCTGTGTCGCTGGGAGTTGGGGAGAAGCCCTCTGGAGTTCCCTGGATGGCAGGATTCACTCCTGCTTGCCCTGCAGGGAGAATTCCATTCCGGGCATCTGGATTAGCTGGACTGGGGGGCAGGAGGGCTCCCGGGAGCAGTGGCTGAAAAATGAGGCCTGTGAAGATTTGTGGGGCCACCGGCTGGAAGGAGGAAAGGAAAAGGCAAACAAAGTCAAAAGGACACATTTGAATGCTGGTCAATCAGCCTCTCCTCCTTTGAGGCCAGCAACTTGGGGCAGGAATGGCAGGATGGAAAGGGCAGAGTCAGAGAAAATAATAAAGACTGGGCATTCCTCAGAAGAAATGCCTCCCTCTTCTGAGCAAGCCTGATGCTAGTTTCATGACTACAATTCGATGCTGTATTTTATTTCCCTCAGAAAGGGTAAGTCGCAATCATGGGAGAAGGAATAATGAATAATTTGTTCATCTTGTGTGTATTTGGAGATAGAACTAAGGCAGGAAATCCATACAATTATGCTGGGCTATCTCCCTGCTATTGACCTAAATTATAGTCTCTCATTTGCCCAGAATTTTTTAAAGTAATTAAAGACACTAAAAATTAATGGAAAAATTAGTCAATCAACCTTCATCTCATGATTTGCATCTCTTCAAGTTTCTTTTTATTTATTTTTTTTGAAGGCATTGGAATATTCAGTCAGAAATACTTTTCTTGTCAATTCAGCAACTTGTATATTCCTTGAGGTTACTCAATGAACTTCTCTGTGTAGGTCTGTCAATGATTTGCATACTGGAAATAAATGTTGTTGCTGCCTACGTTTATTTTTTTTCTGGAAAAAATTACTGTAAGAAGTTCCTCTTAAGAAGAAATAATTTAGTATAAACTGGATTTGGAGAAAGTTCAGACAGGGACTTGTTCTCTGAAACCCCTCAGTTCTCATAATGTTGACATAGAATAAAAAGGGTTAAGGGCTCATAATTAAGATACAAGTCAGTTTCTTTGAGCATAGTTCCTAATTGTTAGTTTGTATAAAACCGCCTGAGAAGTTTGTTTAAAAGGTAATTCCCAGGCTCCACTGTTGGAGAGATTCTGATTGAGCTGATCTAGGGCAGGATCCAGAAATCTGCATTTTTTTATCAGCACCCTGAGTTGTCTTGATTTGGTGGTCCAAGACTGAAGTTTGGGAAACACTGTCTTAGATTTACCAGGTACCAAAGCCAGAATTAGACTTACGCCAGAAGAGAGACAGGAGTGGAATATAGATATTTTCAAGCAAGGGGTCATGGTATTCATAGATTTGAAACAAAAAGGTGGTAATGCCCATCATTAAAAAATAAGACACAAAGAATAGACTGTAAATTACCAAGTTCATTCTGTACAGTAGGGTAAATACTATTTCATGAAGTGTGTGTGTGTGTGTGTGTGTGTGTGTGTGTGTGTGTGTGTGTATGTTAGCTGCATGAAAAATACAGCTGTTACTTAAAAAAAATTTGAAAACCACTGGTATAGCAGATAGAAAAATGACTTTCGATTTGAATCTACTATTTCTTGACCTTGGGGCCTAAGTAGCTTAAGTTCTCTGAGCCTCAGTTTCGTTATCTGTAAAGTTGGGTTAAAAATCTGTGCTTTGTGATGGATACTAAGGAGGGCATGTGTTGTGATCAGCACTGGGTATTATATGCAACTAATGAATCATTGAACACTACATCAAAAACTAATGATGTACTATACAGTGGCTAACTGCACATAATAAAAAAAAATAAAAAAGCCATCATTAAAGAGGAAAAAATATTTGTTTTGCTTAAAAAAAAATCTGTGCTTTGTGGGGTACCTGGCAGACTCAGTCCATAGAGCATGCAACTCTTGATCTTGGAGTCATGAGTTCAAGCCCCACGTTGGGCATAGTTTACTTAAAAGAAAATCTGTAGTTTGTAATTTGATGAGGATTAAGGGCAATGTATGTAAAAGATCTACCAAGGTGCCCGTTACACAAAATTGGCTTAATAACTGGTAGATGTGGGTGTTCATGTACTATTGTTGCAAAACAGCCCCATTGATTTTATTTGTGAACAATCTAGTGAATCTCTACCTTTTTCATAATAGAAAGATTTAAAAGAAAACCTGTCTTCCAAGATATTGCCTCGACTCTTAACTTCAGCGTCATGTTTAGATACCACATTAATTCAAGTCATTGTTTCCTAAAAGTGACTTATGGGGCAATTTATAGAAGTGTCTAAAGATGAATTTTATTTAGGTTCAGCCCTCTAGTTATTCATGTGTACGGGGAAGAGTCCATGCATCACTGTAAGATGCTAGAAAAATAACATTTTCCTATAAAAATTAAAAATTTAAGCCAAGAAAATTAATCTTTCCTGCAACAAATACCAGTATGTATATTATTCTATATTGAATGCTTTTTAATAATTTATAATCCTAGATTTTAATCATATAAAGTTTAAAAATATGCATTGAATTTCTGGATAGAACTGAATCTAATATTAATATATGAGAAAAAAAAGCTAAGTAAAATTAATGGAAAAGTAGCTGGAGAAGAAGAGTGAAATCCTCAGTTAGACAAAAGTATCTTGATGCAAGGATCTATAAAAAATGTTCCGTTTACAGTAGTATGCACCAGGTTTAGGGGTTGTGGTCAAGAGAGATTGTGTGGGGACAGAAAGCAGGACTATGATAGTAGTGAGAAGAATTTGAAATGCTAGTAATTATTATTTTTTTACCAATTCCTCTGAGCTAAGGATAGCACCCTAAAAGGAAAATAATAACACGTTATTAGACAAATTTTAATATATAGAGACAAGATATATATAACATAATTTAAAAACTTAAAATACTTGTAAAATTTGTAAAGAGAGATTTTAAATTTTCGACAATATTTTAACTGCCTTTATGACTTGTTTCACATAATTTAAGTCAGCATGTGATATTGGACTGCTAATACCTAATATCTGAGTGATGTGAAGCCTTCTGCATTTTAAAAGTTATACATTTTTCTATTACTAAGTAATACATGCACATTGGAAGAAACTTGGAAAATGCAGAAAGCAACAAAGGAAAAAAATACCATTCCATCATACAGTTTGATGGATTTTCTTCCAGATGTTTTTCACACTTTTGTTTTTTACATAATGGAAGCTATTCATATAATTTATATAAGTCATTTATATAATTTGGGTCTTACTTTTTCTTCTAATATTACACCCACAGTCATTTAAACTTACTAGTGACAAATACAACTAAATGTACTTTTGGAATGGTTACAAAGTATTTGTTTTTACATTGCACCATCTACTCAATCTTATTTTCCTTTTGTTTAAATTTAACTTGCACCTGATTTTTTTCTCTACCACAAATATTATTATTTTGAGGAATGTATTTGTAAATAGACCTTTGCTATATTTCACATTATTTCACTGGGATGTGTTCCCAGCTGTGGAATTAAGAATTGATACGAACTTTATATCTCATTCTGCTTCAGAAGTAAAAGCTACTACCTGATGCATGTCATATATGACCTTGACCCTTGGTAATTTTATCAATGACCTCAAGTATTACCTTTCGCAAAGGCAAATAGGGAGAGAGGAAAGTATTTGTATCATTTTTAGGGAAAAGATACATGGTTAATAAATAAATTTGAGATTAAAAAAGAAATCCCCCAAATCATTAATCATTAGATCAGTCCCATTAATTTATTTTTTTCTTAGCTGTATGCTTTAGAGGATTTACCCTTGACATTTACTAACTGTGTGATTATAACTGAATAACTGTATCTCCAATTACTCCTCTTCAAATTATAAATAAAAATATTATCTTCAAAGGTTGCTTTGAATACTGAGATAGTATATAACAAATAATAAAATACCTAGAACAGTGCCTGGTGTGTAGTAAATGCTCAATAAGGGCCCACTCATAATTATCAGTGTTCATACAGTGCCAAGTAAATAGGAAACTTGGCAACTATCTGGTAAATTGAAGCAGGATGACATATTTCACACTATGATGATTTAAAATAAAAATCACATTACAAAATAATCTTACATGGGCTCCAAGGTGTGCTACAATAACTGGTAACATCTAAAAAGAATGAAAAATTCAATTAAAATATATTCAGAGGTAAGTTCTAGCAGATGATACAAATACTGAGATTTTCTTAAAAGTATATGATATTCATTGAAGAAGTATTTCTTACCAGTGTATCGGCTATAGTCATAGACAGAAACCCATAGAGTTGCTTGGGAATTGGAACTCATCCAATTTGTAAAAAGCCGACTTAGACCCAGAGAGATTTAGAAACTTTAGTCCAAGGCAACACATTCATGAGGTAGAAGTTACTGAATAGGATGGACAAAAAATAATTTTGGCCTCAAGCTATCTCCAAACTGAAAGTTATTACAAGTAATAATAATAGTAAAATGCATGTTTCTTTCATATGGCATCTCAGAAGACTCATTAAAGATGGATTTTTAAAACACAAAGATTTATCAAAGCATATATGTTTAGTCTCATAATGGTTACCTGGATATTTTGCTGTTAAAATAGAGCACTGGTAGAAACTTATGGATGATATTCTATCATTTTGATACTGGCAGAGTTCTTAGAAATAAGTGAGAAATAATTTACTGGTCACTGATAACCACTTAAATGTTATAAAGTTTTAGTTGAAAAGATTTGGGTGGGGTGTTGGCATGTGCTAGTACTCTAAGAACTAACCTAGAGTTTGTCCAAGAGAACTAGTGTTTTAAAGTTTATTTTTATTTCTATAGACATTCACATAGTGTCATGAAAGTGATCAAAATGGGAATTCTAACACTAACCAACCCAAAAGATGTGAAAGTCTTATGAAACAGACTCTTAACTTTGTTATTTCCCAAGATAGTTTGTTCAGTAATACCCATAATGCCAAAAGGTACATACATTTAAGTATATATATTTAAGAAAAAAGCCTTACTGTCAGTCAGATCCTTGGCTACTGACAATAAAAAGAAGAAATTTTCAGAATGGTGATTGGAAAGTAGGGTGAAGGGAAGGGGCACTCAGGATTTGGAAAAAAAGCATAACTGAGATTTCTTCTTTAAAGGCCATTTCGAAGGAACAAAAAGATACAAATAGGAAACCACAGATGTGTAAATAAAAAGTGTAATTAAAGATAATTTAGTTTTTCACCAATGTAACAGTAAGGAGAAAAATTTTTTATTAGTTTTTAGTAGAGAAATTGTTTGAAATAAAAATAGCTAACACTGAGTGTTTACTGTGTGGTAGGTCCTGTTCTAAGTGTTTTTTGTTTATTTGCTCATTTAATCCTTATAACAGCCCTAGAGGTTGGTTCTACTTTAATCCCTATTTTAAATCATGAGGAAAATGAGCCACGGAGTGGTGAAGCAACTTGATCACACACATAGTAACCAGAGAGCTGGGATTTGACCAGAGTTTCGTGGTTCTAGAGTTTACCCTTAACCACCTTGGCCTTGCTTTGATAGATGAGAGCTGTGGACGGGTGCCCAGGTTTCTGGCAGAGGATATAGGCCACTCTGCATAGGGAGACACAAGATTGGAGGGCTGGGGCTGCACAGGAGGTCAAAGAGGTGTTGGCATATCCTGGAGACATTGAAGAATCCCTACTGAGAATGGGGATTGATTTACATTAGTGCATACTGGGGAGCGTGCAATATCAAACTCTCTCTGCTCAAACTTCATTGACTTCTATAGTGCCTACTAATGCCTTTGACTCCAGTGGATATTCTTTTTTTTTTTTTTTAAGATTTTATTTATTCACTTGAGAGAGAGAGAGAGAGAGAGAGAGAGCACATGCAGGGGGAGAGGCAGAGGGAGAGGGAGAAGCAGACCCCCTGCTGAGCTGGGAGCCTGACATGGGGCTCGATCCCAGGACCTGGAGTTCATGACCTGAGCCGAAAGCATACGCTTAACCATCTGAGCCACTCAGGTGCACCATCTTTCTCTTTCTTTCTTTCTTTCTTTTTTTTTTTTAAGATTTTATCTATTTATTTGAGAGTGAGAGAGAGTGACAGAGAGAGCACGAGTGGGGTGAGGAGCTGAGGGAGAAGCAGACTCCCCACGAGCAGGGAGCTTGATGCAGGGATCCCAGGACTCTGGGATCATGACCTGAGCCAAAGACAGACGCTTAACCAACTGAGCCACCAAGGCACCCTTCCAGTGGATGTTCTTTGGTGAATATGAAGATGTACTAAATTGGGCTTCAAGGTTAGAGCAGGGCAACAATTGAAACTGAAGCTGGGAAGGTAGCATATGGATTATATCAGGGTCATGTGTTAAAGAAATTCTCATTTTATTTGCCTGTATCTCTAGTCTTTTTCAGAGGATTACTTTTATTATTAAGATATAAATAAGCAGCAAATACTTGGAGTGAAGGCTCTAATATATCTGTAAAAAATAAACACTGACTGATAGACAATTAAGTATACATCTCAATATTAAAAAACATAAAAATTAGTTATGTCACAGAATTTCATAAATATGGATAAATGAAGCAGTAGAGGGTTTCTTGTGTTGTTATTTTGGACAAATGAAAGTACAGAGAAAAGTATTAGTTGCATATGATATAGAATTTAAACTGAGCAGCTTCAAATTGTTTTGTCAATTAAAGTCAACTTTGATTATAATTACTGATTAAGACAAGCTTGCTCTTATTAAGACCTGGAGGTGTCCATGGTGGTAGGAAGATGGTAAGAATATATTGGTTCATTGCTGTATTTATGTTTCATAATTTTGGAATGTGTATTAAAAGTCTTACACTTTTGTATGCCTTTGGACCCTGTTCCTAAGAACAGGTCCTAAGGAAATAATCATTGATATGGTCAAAGACTTAGTTAAAGGATGTTCACTGTAATAGTGTTTACAGAAGCAAAAATTTTGATTAAAAAACCCCAATTTTTGCAATATGATAGAATACTAAGCAATCAATAGAAACAATTTTATAGGTGAATATTTCAAAATACAAAGACCATTCAAAATACATTAAGTGAAAAAATTAGATTATAGAACATTAGACATAGTAAGAACATATTTTCTTTAAAAAATATACTTACATGTGTAGGTAGAAAAAGGACTGGAAGGACATACCCTAGAATGCTGACCATGTTTAGTTCTGGGGGGTAGGGTTATGGGTGAGTTTTATGTTTCTTTTTGCTTTTCTATATTTTCTTAATTCTCTATAATTAACACACAATACATGTAATACATAAAACAGCTTCTACAAAAAATTAGACCTTATGTGGGAATGATAGGGGCTGAGTTCATGTGTTAGAGGGAATAAGTGATCTATAAACAACTTAGTCTAGCTGTAAAGAGATCATTGTGTTTTTCTCCAAGTCATTAAGCTATTCAGAGAACTTTCAAGAAGGTAAAACTTGAGCTTTGTCTGTAGTTAAGATGCAACACTTCTGATCGGAGTGATGCCCTACGCATATCATTTAAATCCTAGTGGGAGAGGGTTTTTCGGGGTTTTTCCTGAAAGCACGTAATGATGGGAAGGGAGAAGGAACTAGAGAGTTGTTGGGGACTTGAGAAGAGGCACGAAGCAAGTGCACAGAAAAGGAGATTAGATTTGCTGGAAATAAACTTTATCCATCTCTCAATTTTTTCTTTGGGATGATTCTGGTCACCCAGAAAGTCTTCTATAGAAAATAGCAAGGTAGAAAAGAATCCTGCTACCTCTCGATTTCCCCCCTTATATTCTTTACTTTTTAATCTTCCCCAGCACCTCACATTTTCCTATTACCTGTTACAAATGTACTCTAGAGAGGTTATGGGGTGGCATGTTCAGTTTTCTTGGTGAGTTTTCATCAAGGACCAAATTACCAAAGATGCTCTATGTTCAGTTGAACATTCCTCTGTAAATTTCTGGGTAAGACTTTTTTTTAAAGATTTATTTATTTATTTTAGAGAGAGAGAGAGAGAGAGAGAGAGAGAAGGGGGGAGCGGCAGAGGGAGAGGGAGAGAATCCCAGCAGACTCCCCGCTGAGCATGAAGTCATATGTGGGCTCCATGCCAGGATCCCCAAAACATGACCTGAACAGAAACCAAGAGTCTGACATTCAACCCACTGAGCCACTCAGGTCCCCTTCTATGTAAAACTTTTAAGAACCTTAAAAAAGTTCTTTCCTTCCCTTTAGGCTTCTACTTGATAGAAAATGCTCCCCAATGTTGAACTGAACTCCCATCTTGAGCTTACTTGGGGTTGCAGCTGCTGTTGTGTGTTCAGTCCCCCCAAGTTCAGTGGGAGGGTCTGGGTACCAGGTGCCATCCCTGCAGCAGGATTTAGCTATAGGGCAACAAAAAAGATTGTCATTGTGTTGTTTCATGTTGAACATTCAAGAAACTAAAATGTGTTTACCAAATGTAAAATATCTTTAAAGGGAGGATTTTCTATGCAAATATAAACATTTGCTATGCACACATAAAAAAAAAGTATGTGATATACTATTGCATTAAGAATTAGGTATAGAGATGAAGTTCAGGGACTTATTTAGTCTACTAGTACAACCATAAAGTCCAGGACTAACTTTTGCCATATGAACCCGTTCTTTTGAGGATTACTTGGATGATTTTATCCTCACTTTCCCATTTTGACTATAATAACTATGGTTCTTGAGATTTTTTTGATAGCTTTCTTATAAAGAAATTAATTTCTTCATAGGCTTCCCCATAAAAATGGTGAGGGTCACAATGAAATATCTAGTCTGAATACAGTCTAATACTATGTTTAAATATGACTACCTTGATCAGGAAAGGAATTTATTATGTTTCTTCTCCCAAACAGAGTAAACTATACAGATAGTCCATGAGAAGAATGAAGATTTTTCTACCCCTTCTAGTTTGCTCCAGTTGGGGTGATGATAGTGGTCATAGTGTTTGTGTGGGTGTGTGGACATTGTAGGGGCAGTGAGGAAAATATGTTGGAGGAATGTGCAGAAGAGCTTGAAGAAGAGGTAAGAAGAACTAAAGCAGTTTAAGACATGAGAATTTGATTAATTCCCTTAGAAGCCCTTTTGTTAAGAAAAATTTTTATGATGTACTGAATAGATCCTATGCTCTGACTCTTCTGTGTTCCCTTTCAACTTATCTACAATGAATATGTGTGTGTGTATTTGTGGATACACTCAACATTAGGTATTGTATTTAACAGTGGATATTAAAATGATATAAAAGAGTACTTACCAGCTGCAGATCTGACCCCAGTGCGAACATCTGTGTCAGTGGTATTAGACTTAAAGAGGGAAATACCTGTAGGGGCATTGAAATTCAAGTGAGACCAGAGTTTGTCTGTTTCCACCATGCTGTCAGTGGCAGATACCCTTAAGTGTCTGTATTCCCATCACAGGGGGATTTAGGATGATGGTAAATGGAATTGAAGTTTTGGGGCCTCTCACCAGCAATGACCCTTCTTTGGCCCCCAGTGGCATCCTGGCAATGTGTTGAGTTTAAAAATGTGTAATTGGCTCTTACTTCTTATCTCATAATAAATTATCCACAATGAGATACCACCTCACACCTGTCAGAAGAGCTAAAAGTAACAACCTAGGAAACAACAGATGTTGGTGAGGATGTTGAGAAAGGGGAACTTTCTTACACTGTTGGTAGGAATGCAAACTGGTGCAGCCACCATGGGAAACAGTATGGAGGTTCCTCAAAAAGTTAAAAATAGAGCTACCCTATGACCCAGCAATTGCACTACTAGGTATTTACCCAAAGGATATAAACATAGTCATTTGATGGGGCACATGCACCCCAATGTTTATAACAGCAAAGTCCACAATAGCCAAACTATGGAAAGAGCCTAGATGTCCATCGACAGATGAACGGATAAAGAAGATGTGGTATATATACAATGGCATACTACTCAGCCATCAAAAAATGAAATCTTAAAACCATTTGTAACAACGTGGATGAAACTAGAGGGTATTATGTTAAATTAAATAAGTCAATTAGAGAAAGACAAATATCATATAACTTCACTCATATGTATAATTTAAAAAACAAAACAGATGAACATAGGGGAAGGGAGGAAAAAATAAAATAAGACTAAATCAGAGAGGGAGACAAACCACAAGAGACTCTTAAACTGAGAAACAAACTGAGGGTTGCTGGAGGGCAAGTGGGTAGGGGGGATGGGGGTAATTGGGTGATGGCCATAAAGGATGACGTAATGACACTGGGTGTTATATGCAACTGATGAATCACTAAACTCTACCTCTGAAACTAATAATATACCATATGTTAATTAATTGATTTTAAATAAAATAAAATAATAAATTATATACTTTAGTACTTAATTTTACGTATCTAAATTTGTCTTCCTTTTCTTAAACAGCATCCTCAAATTGTATAATCTTCAGGTTCCTTAAGGAGTGAGATGGGGTCCTGTCTTGAGTGCTCTCTAATGTCCGTAAACTAAAAAGAGAACTTTAGACTTTGGTGTTATTGTACTACTTCACAAACTCTAGATGTAGGTAAAGAGGGATCCTTTAGAGCAGAGCAAGTGATGGAGTGGGAAGAAGTGGGTAGTCAAGAGACAATACAGTTTTCAGAAGTTTTTACATAAACAAATTTTACAATAACATCAGCTCATCAGTAACAATGGAACTTAAGAAAATTATAAGGAAATCCAGTTATTTTTATAGAGATATCTTAAACCCTGCTAGCTCTGGCAGATACCACATGTGACTATGTCACAGTAGTGCAAGGGCATTGATGACCAAGCTTTGTCATTAGATGTAGCTCTTGCTTTTCAGGTTTTACTATTGGTTGCTAAACCAAATTATTGTTGAGACAAAAAGAAAAAGAATGAAGATGGCTTGCTTTTCCTGCTCAACATTTTCAAAAAGTGTTTTGGTTCTTTTTTGTTGTTCTTGTTCCGAAGAGAAAGTCTTTTTCCCTTGTTCAACCATAAGACTATGTAAATCTTGATTTTAAATTCACTAGTCTTCCCATGTTTCCTTTGTTGATCTGCAAATGTTCCCTATTGTAGGACTCTCACCTGATTTGGCTGCTGCTGGTTTAGTAGTGTTGCCTGATGTGGAGCCGGTTTTGTTGGAGGAAGTCCCAAAGCAAGGTTGAACTGCGTCTGTGATAACAAATATTAGATTAGGCAGGGATGGGTCTGAGGTTTTGTATCCATTTATTTCCAGGATGTAACAAGCTGTCCCAAATGCAGAAATGTCTGCCTTTAGGCTCTGTGTGTTTCTGGAGTAGTTTTAACTCCCTGGGAAGTTTCTTGTGTGACAGGAGATGGAATTGTAGAGTGGAAAAATGCCAGAGCAGAGGCGTGTGGTGGGGAGGGGTTTAGGGTGGGGCTGGGCACATGGACCTCAGGTAGTAGTTCCTAGGATTCCTTCTCTTCTCTGTAACTGCCTTCCTCCTTTTTCAGGACATGAAATACATCATCTGCACCTTAGCTCTGTAAACATTTGCTTTTTTCCCCCATGCCTGAAGGTAAGTTGCCATAACTTCTACTGCATTTTCATGAAGCTTCCTGCTTCTGCCTTGTGCCTGACAGGTTATTTCCCGTAATGGAAATTCAATCTCCTTCCCAGCCTGGGTATTTTCCTAGTGTATTAAGAATATTTGAATTCTAGGGGTGAAATTATCCTTGACATCCATATCATCTATCTAATTATCATTGATTCATTTTTTATGCCTTTATGATGATTCAATAAATTCACTTACAAATAATAAAAAATACCTTGTCCATGTGTCCTGAGTTTTCATTTATTAAATATCACTACTATACCTTGTAGACATGTCAGTGTCACACCCTGCATCCCCTGCTCCACTAACTCTCCAGCTGCTTTCACATCATTGGCTATTAGCAACCTGCTTTAACCTGTATGCCACTCCTCAGTCAACCTTGAATGATTGCTGTGTGCCCAGAAAGTTTTACTTATTTTGAGTTTTCACAAATTGTGTGGTAATTTAAATACACTAAAGACACCCTATTTAGAAGAAACTTTTGGTAAATTTGTTTGAAGTAAAAAAATCCATGTTTTACAAAAGAATTACTAATTTACCTTGTTTCAAAAATAAATTTTGGCAGACAACTTCTTTAAAGAAGGACATAAGTATATTTGGAGTGAAATAAGGAGATTGCTTCTATCCCCTCCCTATAAGATCACCCTGTTCATCTTCATAGAACTAAGCATAGTTATAATTTATAATTTAACATTTCTTTAAAAAATCTTTATTGTATCTACAATCCTTGCAAACACCATGAAGGATCATGTCTTTTTCTTCCCCGCTCACCATCGTATTTTCAGCACTAGCATAGTATCTGGTACATAGAGATTTCAGTAAGTATTTGTTGATTGTATGGATGACTATAGATGTGTCAAGGGAGTTCAACTAAGAATGGTCTCTTTTTGTTCTTCTATTTCATAGAAAATTCCTTCTAATTTTTTCTCTATGTCAAATGTCATCTCAGATGGTCAAAGGGAAGTCCACTTAGAGAGGCAAACCACCCACATCTATGTCTATAAAATATTGGAGGACAATTGGAGTATGTATTCGAACACTAGTACTCCTTTCTTTCAAACATGTTATATGTGAACATAGTTTTCAATGTTCTAAGTAAAAAAGTTGGCCACTTTGTAATATCCTCTTGCTGTTGTGCACTTCGATCACCTTTTAAAGTTTATATAGTCATACAATTTGGTAGCATTTTTAGGGTTTACATAGTCTACATGTTTCATGCTTCCAGTTAGGAAAGTCAGAAAATGTAGTTTACCTCTTTAGTCATGAGAAAATAATCATTTGCCAAGAAAATCTTAAATTCTTCTTGGAAAGTAAAACAATTATCCACTTTGAGTAGATATAATTTAAGGCATTCCTTTTCCCCCCTGGTTTCTACCCCACTGTTCTGCCAAAATAATTGAAATTCTATCATGTTAGAGTGGATGCTTTTTAAAAATCTAAGTATGTTGAAATATGTACTGACACCTTATTAGTTTGTCATTTTTCACCTTGGAAAATAAAAACAGAAAACTAAGGGGATGGGTCACAGGACAGAGCAGTGTTGATGGAGTGCAGGAAGAAAGTTATATCTACAAGCAGAGGGTGCTGCTGAGGCTGGTTGGTAATAAAATAAACATATTGCACTTACCGGTAATGACTGAGTTGATCCTAGAAGATAAAGTAGTAGAATCATAGTCTTCATGTCTCAAAATGCTACCTATAATAACAAAATAGTGTCACTCTTTCACTCTATTTTTTTCCCTTTCAGAGAAGATATTTTTTAAGAAGTTCTGTTTGAAATATGGCCAATTAATGTTACCTTTCTCTCCACTTGGCTAAATGTATGGGTGAAATGATATTCAAAGTCCGGTTGATCGCGCCAGTGTATGTAGTGAATAATTTTACCCTTTGATGAGTTGTAAGTTTGTAGAAGGAATTTAAACTCAATTCCAGGAGGCTGGCAACTGAGAGGCCAATCAGGGCTTAGCTGTCTGTGAAATCATTTGGTTTCTTTCATTTCCCAACATTTCATTAGGTGAGTTATTAGCTGCAGACATCATATTACCCAATGTCTACCATTTGAATAGAGGGTATTTCAGGAAGACATACCCTGTGCAATTAAAAAAAGGTGCAGACAATAAAAAAATTACAATCCTCTTTCACCTCCTCTCTTTCCCAAATGACTTCCCAGATGTATCTGTTTTGTCCTGTTTCCATGAACATATAAATCAAACATCAGAATGTACAGCTTTGTGTATAGTTAAAAAATTAGGCCTGTTATGTTTTGCTTTGCAACTTTATTTATTTGACAAATAATGGACAACTTCATGTGTCAGTACATATAGATTTATTTCATTTATTTATTTAAAATTTTTTTTAAAGATTTATTTATTTATTTGAGAGAGAGAATGAGATAGAGAGAGAGCATGAGAGGGGGAAGGGTCCGAGGGAGAAGCAGACTCCCTGATGAGCAGGGAGTCCGATGCGGGACTCGATCCCGGGACTCCAGGGTCATGACCTGAGCCGAAGGCAGTCGCTTAACCAACTGAGCCACTCAGGCACCCTATTTCATTTAAAGGTTATGTTATATTACATAACATTTCTTTTTGCTGGACATTTCATCGATTTCCATTGTATTTTATAATGATAAAAGTGGAACAGTGAACATCCTTATAAAACTTGTCTCACAGATGTGCAGGGTATTTCTGTAGGTTTTATTCCTAGAAGTGCTGAATTAAAGAATATCTGTTTTAAATTTCAGTAGATAAGGCTGAATTGTCATCCAGAAATGTTGAATGGTATGCTTTATTTTAAACAAGGAAAAAGCTACTGAAACTTGAGCAAAACACAGGTGCCCACTGAGGTCTGTTTTACAACAAAAGAACAACTAAGTGCTCACTACAGGTTTTCAGGGCCCCAGGCTGTACCAGGAGTTTTTGAGATTTGCTACCTCCTTAACAATGTTTTTATGGAGCTTGGTTGGGTCTATTCTACAACTTCTGGGTGCAAATCAATGATGAATTTATGTCATGCCAGGATTTCACATGGAAGGCCACCGTAGATTTGGTTTGTTTTAGGGTCCAGAAAGTCTGTCAGTGGAAAATTGTCTGGGACAATGAGGTATTCCAAAGAGCTTTCCTTTAACTATTCCCTTCATGACACAGTCAATTTTTGTTATTGTCAGGTAGGAATGGGAATACTGTCTAGGAGGGGAAACACAAAGTTTAGCAAGTAGATGTTTGGTAAGTGGCAATGATAGAAGCACACATAAGTATGAAGGAGAGCATGGTTAATTTTGTTGGGGGCAGAAAAGCAGAAAAAGTTTCACAAGGAGGTGACCCTAAGCTGGGTTTTGAAGGATAAGAAAAAATTCATTAAGAAGGCAAGCAGAGCGTGTAGGCAGACCAAGCATCTAGGTATGGAGGGATGATGTTATTGTTAACACTGGAACAAAATGGAGCGAGGGTAAAAGTGGGGGATGGGGTTGGAGAGATACCTTATTTTAACCTTCTGTAGCATTTTGTTTGTTTCTATTACTCATGTTGGTACTTTATTAGACATTATCTAACAGGATTCCTTCTTTATTTCCCAATTGTATACTTCTCTTGAATTGAATGGAGAGTCCTTAAGGCCTTGTCTTATATTTGTTTAGTGTCTTCTATGTTAATAACATTGCAAAGCACTAGATGGTCACCACATGTCAATGAATAAATGGTAGAGGTATATGCTATAGGGAATTGGAACAAGGTTGAGGTGAAAGAAAACTTCAGAGAAGAGATTGGGTTTTAAATGGATTTGAAGAATAAATATAATTGGTGAGACAGAGAATAACCTGGAAAGGGGGTGAGATTGAGGGGAGCAAAGGAACATAAGTGCTAAAGGATGTGAAAGGGAAGCAACTTTATTTATGTTTTCACAGGCTTTCAATACCTTCATTCATTCCTTTATCTAGTCAACTCATTCTTCCAACTCATAATTCAGCATATATTCACTCTGTGTTCTGCTAGCATTGTTTCAGTCCTTGGAAATAAAAGTGAATGGAAGGGGCAAAAATCCCTACCCTCATGAGTTTACATTTCGGTGGGGGAAACATTAAATATTCAAGCAGCCCACGTGACATTAGGGAATGCACTTTCCCTGGGCATTATTTTCAGTGAATGTGTAGGAGGTGGGGCTTCCTTAAATTTTTTTTAATTTTTCTTTTTGGTGGAGACAGAGTTGAATTTTATGGCACTGTTGTTTCTGGAATTAGATGAGGAGACTCATGCTTTATCTCCAGCCTAGAATACAGGGCTAGTGAACAGCTCATTGGAACTGAATCACTGTTGACTGGGCATCAGGTGATTCAGGGAACTGACAGTGCATTCGGTTCCTATTGCAAACATGCCTCCAACCGCAAGTGGGAATGGGGTTTCCACGCCCTAGCTGGAAAACTGAGCAGTCAGTGAGATTTGACCAAAATAAACATGGGAAATTCAGAAGGCTGAGTAATTTCTTAGACAAGAAATTTTAAGTCTGAAAGCAGATAACTTACAATAATATAATTATGGAGTTGAGTGTCAAGAAATATGTACTATGAAAGGAAAAAAATCCTAAATCATTATAAAACAGAGACATCAGCAAAAACAATGAGGTCATTTATTTTTCTAAAACAACTTAGGATATCAGGATTCATTAAAGTGTTTTATGAGCTGAGATGACATCTTCTGGACTTGTAGGTCTAGACATTTCTTGATCTTTCTAATTGGTTTTAGTTTTATTTCTTTGGGTTATGGACCTCTTTGATAATCTGATTGAATCTATACACCATCTTCTCAGAAAAGTGCATTTTGTTCATGAACACAACATGTATCAGAAAACTTTAGAGGTTTCATGGGTCTCCTGATAGCTCAGGTTAAGAGTCTCTGGTTTGTTTTTTATTTTATTATTAGTTTTTTAAGAGAGAGAGAGAGAGAGCATGAGCAGGGCAGGGGGAGGGGCAAAGGGAGAGGGAGAGACAGAATCTTAAGCAGGCTCCATGTCCAGCATGGAGCCCAATGCAGGGCTTGATCACATGACTCTGAGATCATGACCTGAGCTGAAATCAAGAGTCAGGCACTTAACCGACCGAGCCACTGAGGTGCCCCAAGAATCTCTGGTTTAGAGGAATCTTTGTAGACAGGTTTAGTGATTTATGTGATCCTTGAACTTTCTAGGTTTTCTCTAGTCAAGCAATGAACTATCTTCCCAACTCCATCACACCCAATGGATGTGGGAAGATCTGGAATTACCCAGACCCAAGATTCTCTTTATGAATCCCAATCTAAGACCCTGTTTGGCAATGAAAGAATAAGACAAACTGGAAACCTCTCTCTCCTTCCACCACTTGGAAATTCAGCCACAGAGTTAAAAGGATTCAAGACACGTGATAGCTATTAACTATATTGATAGCTTGATTGAATAAATCAAATAAATGAATAAGTGGAAACTAGTCAGCATTCCCTGATGCATGGTAATTTCAATGATACCTATTAAACATAAACCTAAATTGTACTGGGCCAAGCATTGTACTAGATGCTAGGACACAAAAGTGATTAAGACAGAATCCCTGCTTGAATTCTTGTGGGAAATACAGCGAGTATCTGATTACTGTCCAATGTACAGGTGAAGTGGAAGTGTGCACTAGAGGTCAGAACACAGCCTTAGTGCATTTTCATCTTGTTTCTCTGCAGTTTTTCATGGTATTCCCTCTGTCTGGGGTCTCATTTTTCATCTCTGCTGTTGATGTCCTATTCATCCTTAAGGATCCTTCTTTATGCTATAATCCCCATTAAGTCTCCCTTTCTTCCCCTAATTTGGAGTCAACCTTTTCCTTTTCTGAAAACTTCTGGGAATTTGTGACTTATTTATTTTAGTCTACTTTGGCTGATGCTATTGCTATTTGTGCTTATGTTTTGAGGTATTAGATTTCAAGTTAGATCTTGTCACTGTAGCATCCAGCGAAGTATCTTGCATGTGGTAGAACAATTAATATGAGTTGAATTGAATTAACACTTGCTTGACTTTGTCAATTTACAAAATTCTTTAAAAATGTTGACCAGTTTGTACTATCCCAGAGGAAATTAGGGCATATGTGTGGAAATCTGCAGAAGAACCACTTTTTAATGGAATAGTTTTGTGAATGCCAGAAGGACAGCCACTAAATTAAGTATACTTAAAATTCTGCTAAATAGAATATAACTATATAAGTTTTTACTAATCTTTTGAAGTTCTGTTCAGATTTGGCATCGGAAAAATAGGTCCAGACTTCTTGGCAGAGTAAGTTGCCCTTGTCAGAGGTAATAAAGTTCAGGATGTAATGTCATTATAAATGTTGGGTATGTTATATCAAATTTCTATAGTCTATAAAGTTGAGCTTAATAGATTGTGGTAACATTGTACTCTGTTTATGTAAAAAAATTTCAACTTAACATTAAAAGTATGTACTTATGGATTAAAAAAAGTAAGCTTGATTGTAGATGATTTTCTAAAATGGAAAAGAATGTCCTGCAAATGGCAACAAATTGGGATGTTGAGGGGAGGGATAAGAGACACAGTACTAGTGTCATGGATTAAGTCATAATTTCAGTGTTTGGATGGTATGATGGTTTAGATAAGGTTCTGGGACAGTGTTGGACATTTATGTAGTTTCAGAGTCCATACGATACTGCCAATTAGGTAGTTACTTTCAGTTTTGTCAAAGTAATTAGGAAAATACATAGTTTCAAAGTCAAGTAGGGGGTTAGTATATGATTCTGTGGTGCCATATGGAGATTCTGTATTTAAAAGTTAGATGCAGAGTCAGTGTAGGGTTGGGTGCCATTATAGAGAGATGTTTTGTTTCAAAGTAATTGTCATTGGTGCCAGCTTCTGGGCTGTTGTAGGATGGGGTGGTTTGCTTTATGTTTATAGCAGATGTTAGCGTGGGAATTATAGTTGGAGCTGAGTTGCACATGTGGTGGTGATGGTAGAAGTTGTTTCAGAAGTAGTGGTAGCAGGGGTAATGAAAGTTACAGTAGTGGTTTGTGTTTAAGGGTGAGAGTTGAAAATGAAAATGTTATATCTGGATGTGAACTTGAATAGAAGATCACAGGAGGGAAAATTTCATTTTGATAATGTTGAGTTTGTCCAAGTCTCTTGTTGATTTGCGGATTTGGATGAAGTTTGGTGATATCAGATGTTTTTTGAGATAACTTTGGACAAGGTTGAAATTTATGAGTTTTTTAATGAAAAACAGATTTTAGAAAATATTTTGGTAGATGAGATTTTGATTGACTACAGGGTTTTGTATGAGTTTTTGTAGAGCAAGTGCCTGATTAAATAGCTGGTGTAAGAAGAACTTTGGATAAGACAATTCTCTGCTTAATAGCTGTTCTTGGATGACAATAAGGAAAGGCTGCACCTGATGAAACAACTGCTTTTGGGTGCATTTTAGATGGATTGGCTCTTTGTTCATTAGTTATTCTTCAGTGGTTTTGTGTACACCCAAGTCTTAACTAAACAGCTGTTTTTGGACCAGCTATGGACAGGGAAATGTTTTCCTGCTAAGTTAGTTTTAGCTGAGTTTGTTTAGAGGCAGCTGTTTTTAGGATGAGTTTTGGAAGGCACAGCTCTTTGTATATTAACTTGTTTTAGATGAGTTTGTTTGAGGTAGCTCCTTGCTGAGTAACTTCTTTGGGCAAGAGAATTCTTTGCAGATTAGCTTGTTTTAGATGAATTTGTGTTGATCTAGGTCTGGGCTAAACAGCTGCCTTTGGATGAGCTTTGGATAGGAAGGTCTTTTCTGACAAGTTGATTTCAGATGAGCTTGTGTGGGGTGAAAGCTGAATTGGAGTATACTGAGGAGTGGGAGGTAAAGAGGTGGACATAGGGTGGTATGATGTCTGTAGACAACTCAGCCTTTTGAAAACTTCCACTGTGAACTGATGAAGAAAAAAGGATAAAGGCTCTGCGAAGGCAGGATGTTTTTGTATTTGGAGAAGAAATGGAGGGATTGGTCTTTGACTAGGTCACTGTAACAGAAATAAAGAAGAAGAAGACGGAAACAGACCCAGGTATATTTGTAGATATGGTGGCAGTAAATTGAAGGATTCATTTAGATGAATTCTTTTTGCCCTGTCAAATAAATAGTAGGCAAGTTCATTTACTAAGAGTTGGGGGTCAGGGAAAGAGACTGAGATTTTAGGCTGGAGAACACATAACATAATTTTTTGGAGTGTGAGTGAGCATGTTGACAAGAGACCAGTGGTCTGGAGCATTGTTTTGTTGTGTAATCATGTCCAGTAACTGTTGGCATCTTGGTTTCAGTGGTGTGGTTCAGATGGTTGTTTCCATTGGGTGCCTGCATTACTGCGGACACTTAGCCTTGGTGATGAGGACAATCATAGCTTTAGGGCAAGTATGGAACTAGCTAGGGATACTTATTTGGGATTCTCCCACCTCTGATCTCTTCCCCTTCCCCACTCCTCACCTTCCTTAACTGAAACAACATGGAGAAAATAAAGGCCATTCTAGGGGAACTCTCTTATTTTCATAACAAACCTCACCTGGACTCATTTTCTTTTTGGACTCCTGCTAATGGACAACTCCTCTACTTTTGTCCCGGATCCCATTTTTTTTTTAAACTTTCTTAAGGACTTCCCTTTCCCAGTTATCTTCCCATCTCTTTCTCTTGGATCCTTTCTTTCTCTTTCCTCCTTTTTCTTTCTTTCTTTCTTTCTTTCTTTCTTTCTTTCTTTCTTTCTTTCTTTCTTTCTTTCTTTCTTTCTTTCTTTCTTTCTTTCTTTCTTTCTTTTTCTTTCTTTCTTTCTTTCTTTTTTCTTCTTTCTTTCTTTCTTTCTTTCTTCTTCTTTTTTTTTTTTACAAAGATTTTATTTATTTGACAGAGAGAGACACAGCGAGAGGGAACACAAGCAGGAGGAGTGGGGGAGGGAGAAACAGACTTCCCTCTGAGCAGGGAGCCCGATGTGGGGGTCGATTCCAGGACCCTGGGATTGTGACCTGAGCCGAAGGCAGAAGCTTAATGACTGAGCCACCCAGGCACCCCTCTTGGATTATTTCTATCAGCATACCAACACAGTCCACATTAAGAAACAACACAACTCTCTTGACTCTACATCTCCATCCAGCAGTTGCCTTATTTCTTGACTCTCTTTCTCAGGAGTTGTTTGCATTGTCTCTGTTTCTTCACCTCCCATTTACTCATTTCACAATGGCTTCCATTCCCACACTCCATGGAAACTGTTCTCTCTTTGGATCTCTGGTGACCCCCATGCTGCCAGTGCTTTCATCTTATTCAGCCTTTTGGTGGCATTTGAATCATTAACCACTGCCTCTTTCTTGAAATACTTTCCTTTCCTCTCTTGACTTCCATGACACCACTTTCCTATTTTTTCTGCTATCTCCCTGATTGTTCCTTCTAGTTTTCTTTATTGTCTTTAGAAAAGCTAGAGTGCCTCCAGGTATAGTGCTAAGCATTCTTCCCTTGCCTTCTTTTTCACTGTCTTCCCTTTGCTTCTCTTTTCATTTCTTCTCCCATCTCCCTCCTCATGTGATCTCACTCATTTCTATGTCTTTGAATACAACTCAAATGCTGATAACTGTCAATTCTATATTTTCGCCTAGATTTTTCCCATGAGTTCAAATCCCTATACCCAATGGCCCACTTGGGATCTTTATCTGGATATCTAATAATTATCTTGAACATAATATGGTTCAAACTGACTACTTGATTGTACTCTGTATTCCTCCCAAACTAATCTTTTTTCAAATCATTGCCATCTTGGTAAATGGCACCATTACCTACCCAGTTTTCCAGGTCAAACACCTAGGATTTATACTTTATTTAACCCACTTTGTCATGCACCATCAGTACTACTTCAAAAATATATTCCAAATCTCTTGATTTTTCTCCAGTCCTGTTCTCCCCCCAAGTCTCATCTAGTTCTAGGTTTTACAACCTTGGCACCATTGGCATCATGGATTAGATAATTCTTTTTTTGCAGGCAGACAATCTTGTGCATTGTAGGATGTTTAGCAGCATCCTTGGCCCCTACCCACTAGATGTCAGTAGCATCCCTCCAGTTGTGAAACAAATATGTCTTTAGATGTTGCTAAGTACGTCCTGGTGGGGGCACTATTGTACTCAGGTAAGAACTAGCTGATCCAGCTTAAGGCACCATTATCTCTAACATGAGTTGCTGTGATAACCGTCAAACTAATCTCTTGGCTCTTACCCCTGCCTCCTGGTCTCAGGAATCATTATCTATGCATGGACTACTGCAATAGCTTTTTTGCTACCCACTGCTGCCACTCTGATCCCTC
Source organism: Zalophus californianus (assembly GCF_009762305.2). Taxonomy (NCBI): domain Eukaryota; kingdom Metazoa; phylum Chordata; class Mammalia; order Carnivora; family Otariidae; genus Zalophus; species Zalophus californianus. The sequence goes on along the minus strand of NC_045596.1, from coordinate 56,156,928 downwards.
TACAGTTCTCTCTCCACGAGGCTACTAGAGAACGTGTTGATACTGTCTTGCCCTACTTAAAAATCCTCAGTGGCTTTTCATTGAATTTTGAGTGAAGTATAAACTTGTTACTATGGTCTATACAATCTTTTTAAATGTTTAAATTTTTTAAATTAGAAAAAGTCTTAAAATAATTTAGTTTTTTTTTTTTTTTTTTTTTTTTTTTTTTTTTTTAAATTTCATCTGGTACTAGTCTTCCTGTAGTTCATTATGTCCTTGCTACTTTGGACTCCTTTCTGTTTTCCACAAACTAGTCAGAACTTTTGCCTCCATCTTCCCAAATCCTTAATCTCTAGATGTTTGCCTGACTGTGGTTCCTTTTCAATCTTTAGCACTTGGCTTACATGTCTTCTTCAGGGAGAGGCCTTTTTTGGAACACTCCAATGCCCAAGGAAGCACTCCCCATTGCCTTCCAACACACCACTTCGCTTACTTCCTTCACAGCACTAACCACCAATTCCAAGGACCTTGTTTACTACAACTTACTTGCATATTCTCCTGACTAGAATAAGATATCAGGATCAGACATATTTGTGTTTGAATCCTGACTTTGGTACTTGCTGGCTGGATATCCTCAGGCAAATTAAGGAATATTGCTCATCTTTAAATTCTTCATGTATCAAATAAGCATTTTCATCTTCACCTTATAGAGTTGAAGTTTTTATGGCTCTGAACACCTAGCATTATTCTTGGCACATAGTAGATACTTAGTATTTATTTTCTGTTTAGAGTCTGAGACCCAATGCTAAGCTGACAGCAGATCCACATCTGTGGGAAGGACATGCTCCGTGGGTTCCTTTGCTGCTGGCTTTAAGCAATAATAGGTCACTTCTTCATAAAAGTGAAGAGCTCCTCTCCCTCCATCCCTTACCATTGCTGGCTCTCCAATTCTTGTTTGCAGGTATCTGTGTTCTAAGCATGTGTGGGTTATAGACTGTCAGCATTCCCAGTCAGTTATACTGGGGACTCCTCTGTTGCCTGGGGCTCAAAAACTCACTAGAGAACATACACAAATTAGATGCGACTGGGAATCGTTTAGCTAACCCATCTCCAGGTGCCCACCCTCTCTCTCTTGGAGACTAGTAGCAGAAAAATTTGATGTTTCTGATATGTTATTATGTAGAGTTATTGTTCCCTTTTTTTGCTCACATCCCAGGATACAGATTAGCTCTCAATTCTATCTTTACAAAATCAAGAGTGTTAAAAGAAGGAGCAGTTCTTTCTCTACATGGAATACTGCTTCCTCACATTGTAGTTAGATTTAAAAGTGACACATCTTTCCTTTCTACATGTGTAATTCAGTGAAGAAATAAAATCGATCAATCAGTAATGAGTACTGTTCCTAATAGATGCCCAACACTAACTTAAAGTGGAGGAAACAAGAAGAAAAACAGTAAAATATCCACGTGTTCTCCAGGACTGTTTTGGAAGCTATCTGACAAAGTTGTGGCATTTGTTCAGGAAGCCACGTGAAGATGTTTCTTATTGTTTCTTGTTCAATATAGTCCTTGGTAAAGCTAAAGGACTATTTACCCCCAGTTGGTTCCTAGGGTTGATCTGTTTGTCTTGGAAGATTATCTGTGATCTTCTACTTTCACTCTGGAAAAGAGAATCTTGCTTCTAACATACTTATCTTCAGAAACCATGTCCAGATAATGTCTTTTTATTTTGTGTAAGCCTCTGCTGATGATTTCCACACTCTTTTAGCATAGCCACATGCTTCTATATTCTTTGTAGGTGCTACTGTACATTAGTAATATAATTAGCAAATTAAAGAATGAGATTAAAGTACATCCTGTGTCACAGGTACTTAGAATATGATGCAACATGCTGTTTGCTGGCACTTCTAAACTACAGGTTTCTAGATTTTTTAGATTGTACCATTTAAAGAGACACAGTGACACCGTAAATAAAATGGCAAATAAAGTAACAAAGCAAATGAGCCAGTGAGCAAACCAACCACTCACCCAAGACCAGAATCTGCACTTCAGGAAAGCTGCCAGCAGAGGAAGCTTTTGTCAAGGCCATGCTTTGTAAGAGGATGTGGGCAGTTTTCCTCAAGCCATGAAGATGTTTTCCTCTAACATACTTCGAATTTATTTGATTGGAAAATTTATTTTCATGCAACTGCTCTTCTATTGAATACATTTTTAGAAGCACAAGGCACATTATCATTTGAAATTTACTTTTTAAAAGGCTTAATGGTATATTTTTAGCTTAGATCGGCTTTTTAGGAGTTTTTTTTTTAGAAATGTCTGAAACATGAGTTTCACATTTTTAATGAATCACATTTTTAAGTGGAGGAAATTCATAGCTCTTTTACATGTATTATAGAGAATATATAGGTTGATTTAAACATACTGGACTTTTCCTGAATGTTGCTTTTCCTGCATTACATTTTTTTCTGAAAATATTACCAACAAATGTCATGGGGTATGGATTGACAGGAAGACCCAACAGAGGCATTGTATAAATCAAGCAGTGTTGTCTTATAGGAGGAAGTCAGCACAATCAGGATTGTCAGCAAAGTGAGCAACAAATTTCTCTAAGAGAGCTATGAATTTCTTAGTTGTCAATGACAGATTGCACTCGACAGAGTTAAACAAGCAAGGAAGACTTTATTCAAAACTACTGCAATAGGAGGAGAGATTGAACTTAATCCACTGAAACAATGGGTGGGAGTGTTTTTAAGCCCTTGGGTGAGCCAGTGGAAAAGTACTGGAGGACATTGAAGCAGGGGAGGGTTGGTCAGTGTGACTTAGCCCATCTGTATTTGTTAATTGGCATTAGGTAACTAGACTTGTTAAGTACTTAGGTAGTTGTCTCCTACTTTCCCACAGAGAATTAGGAGATAAGGACACTCTCATTCTAGATGATTACCTTTCAAAGAGATGCTTCCCAGGTCCTAGAGAAAGACATTCCCTAGGTTGTAAAACTGGCAAAAGGCTGTGAGATAATTTGTCTAGTTTTCAAAGTGGCAGGAAAAGAATTGGCAATTTTAAGTGTTGTAAAGTAAATGCCAAGGGCCTGTAGTCAGGAAAAAAACCTGTCTAAAATCTAGTCAAGCTGAGTGGAATGTTAAGGACATCTTTGTTAACCACCCAGAGCTTCATAGCAGGAGCAAAACGTGCAGATGATAATATACTGGTGAGTGAGAATTGTACCCACCTTCTGGGAATTTATTCATATTTTTCTAGGTCTGAATGCATACACAAATACAAAATGCTGAACTAGTCCTTTATATAGTTGACATGGATAAATGTTGGATCCTGCCTTTCCTGGACCAAGTACAGCTCAGCATCACCTAAATTAAGCATTCCTCGGTATCACTGCTGAAATATAACACAAAGACCCTTAGTAATAGGTAAACTTTTCACTCATCCACCTCATCCTTCTCAAATTACCACAACCTGGTCCAAGTACAATTTAAAAGTTACTTGCTATTGAACTAAACAAGGGTTAATTTTCGAGATGTATCCAGAAGTCGTGGATAACAAACTCACTGAGCATCTGAGGAACCTATCCAACAAAAGGTGAAATAGTAAAGATAATATTTATAGGTTTTCTGATATTTTAATTATCATCATCATCATCATTTGCCTTATCACCATCAAAAATATTTGTTGACTATTTCCATAGTTTGGCTACTGTGGACATTGCTGCTGTAAACAATGGGGTGCACATACCCCAAGATGTCCATCAACAGATGAATGGATAAAGAAGATGTGGTATATATGTACACACACACACACACACACACACACACACACACACACACACACACACACTAGAATATTATGCAGCCATCAAAACCCCCCGAAATCTTGCCATTTGCAATGACGGGGCTGGAACTGGAGGGTATTATGCTGAGCAAAATAAGTCAATCAGAGAAAGACATGTATTATATGACCTCACTGATATGAGGAATTCTTAATCTCAGGAAACAAACTGAGGGTTACTGGAGTGGTGGTGGGTGGGAGGGATGGGGTGGCTGGGCGATAGACATTGGGGGGGGTATGTGCTATGGTGAGTGTTGTGAATTGTGTAATACTGTTGAATCACAGAGCTGTACTTCTGAAACAAGTAATACATTATATGTTAAAAAAAAAAGATAGTAGGAAGGGAGAAATGAAGGGGGGGAAATCGGAGGGAGAGACGAACCATGAGAGACGATGGACTCTGAGAAACAAACTGAGGGTTCTAGAGGGGATGGGGTGGGGGGATGGGTTAGCGTGGTGATGGGTATTAAAGAGGGAATGTATTGAATGGAGCACAGGTGTTATACGCAAAGAATGAATCATGGAACACTACATCAAAAACTAATGATGTAACGTATGGTGATTAACATAACATAATAACATTAAAAAATACTTGTTGATTTATAGTACATAGAACTTCATGTCATGCACAGGATAGACAAAGTGTAAGAGAATCTAGAGCCTCTAAGGTGTAGTTTGAGGATAGACTTCTCTTGAGGTTGGCTCAGCTAGTTGATTTCTTAATTTCTTCTAAAGAAGTGATCTTTGCCAAAGATAGGATAAACACAGTTTGTTGACCTTCAACTATGAACTCATTATAACTTAGAAAATTTCTTGGGAGGGATAAAATTGAAAGTAGAAGGTTGAATAGATTTTCTGGAAAAAGTGAAGCTTAACTCGAGACTTGGCTTTTGTGAACCTACATATGGTTTCTTTTGATCATAGATGGATGAGCAAAAAAGGAATCTCCTTAAAATGCTTTTAAGATCTATTTTTATTATTAATTTTTCTAATCACAGAAATAATGCATGCTCATAGTATCTATTTTTAAAACAATCTGGATATTAGAGAAGTATATAATGTTGTGGAAAGTTGAAGTCCTCCATAAATACCTCCACTTCTCAGGATAATTTTTTTTTTTAAGTAGGCTCCACACCCAGCATGGAGCCCAACGTGGGGCTTGAACTCACAACCCTGAGATCAAGACCTGAGCTGACATCAAGAGTCAGACACTTAACCAACTGAGCCGCCCAGGCACCCCAGGATAATTTTTATAAATTTGATATATATTTGTACATATTTTTAAATTCTTTGACAATATTATTAATATTGATATTTAAAAAATATAAGATTAGAGTACACATTATTTTTAAACTTGCTTTTTTTCATTTCACAATGTCTTGGACAACTTATTTGAGTATATAGCTAAAGTCTGACTCTTTCTGAGTTATTTTCAGATTATTTTAAGTGTATGGCTTTGCCTTGATTTCATATTAAAGTCTATTGATAACAGCATTATTTATCACTTTTCCGTTATATAGCCAAAGGAAGCTAAAGTTAAATGAACATCATGCCAGTATTGTTCTAGGCTATTTAGGAACTATTATCCCCTTTTTCTGCTAGAAAATTTCTGATTCAGAGGAATCAAGTATTTGTCCAAAATAATTAAATAACTAGTGGGTAATTCCAACCTATATGACCAGAATGACCTTAATTTTTCTGTTATATATTTCAAAGTGGGTTGAATGGGTTGGCTAAATGTAAATGTAAGTATTACTATTATTATTATTTTTTTATTATGTTATGTTAGTCACCATACAGTACATCATTAGTTTTTTTTTCACTTATCTGCATACATTTTATTTTTATTTTTTTATTTTGAAAAGTCAACTCTTTATTGGGTAACCATATATGATTACAAAATTTTTTTCTTGATACATCTACATAATTTTTATTTTGTATTTTTTATAATATTTATTTTTATTTTTTTAAAGATTTTATTTTATTATTTATTATTATTTTTTTAAATTTTATTTTATTTTATTTTTTATTTTATTATGTTAGTCACCATCATTAGTTTTTGATGTAGTGTTCCATGATTCATTGTTTGTGTATAACACCCAGTGCTCCATGCAGTACGTGCCCTCCTTAATACCCATCACCAGGCTAGCCCATCCGCCCACCCCCCCTCCCCTCTAGAACCCTCAGTTTGTTTCTCAGAGTCCATAGTCTCTCATGGTTCATCTCCCCCTCCGACTTACTCCCCTTCATTTTTCCCTTCCTTCTCCTAATGTCCTCCCTGCTATTCCTTATGTTCCACAAAAAAGTGAAACCATATGATAATTGACTTTCTCTGCTTGACTTGTTTCACTTAGCATAATCTCCTCCAGTTCCATCCATGTTGATGTAAAAGTTGGGTATTCATCCTTTCTGATGGCTGAGTAATATTCCATCGTATATATGGACCACATCTTCTTTATCCATTTGTCTGTTGAAGGGCATCTCGGCTCCTTCCACAGTCTGGTAAGCATTAGAATAAAGTAACCATACAAAAGTACAAACAACTATTTTAAGTACAATTTGTTGAAATAGGTAATTCATATGGTAGGTCATTATGTACTCAAAGCTTTTAAAGTTCTATTTGCTAGAGACTCTATCATTTTGCAAAATCCCATTATGTTTCTCCCCATGATTTGCCTGGACTCTCAGTGGGGACAACACAGTTGATGATAGGGTCTACTATACACATAGCTAATGGCTTTTATTCTAACACTTCTTTCACCCAGTTAAAACTTTGGAGGTTGAAAGAAAACTTTCCTAGCTAAAAATAAGAAATCCTTGGCTTAATAACTCATTTAAAAATTTTAGATCTTTCTTATTTAAATACATATTATGAATAGCTTAATTAAGAACTTCAAGATGGGGGCACCTGGGTGGCTCAGTCGTTAAGCGTCTGCCTTCAGCTCAGGTCATGATCCCAGGGTCCTGGGATGGAACCCCACCGGGGGCTCTCTGCTCAGCGGGAAGCCTGCTTCTCCCTCTCCCACTCCCCCTGCTGTGTTCCCTCTCTCGCTGTCTCTCTCTGTCAAATAAATAAATAAATAAATAAAAAGAAGTTCAAGATGATGTGTTGGTAATCCCTACGTAGGTAAGATTTGTGGTTACTAATTTGATATGATAACACAGTAATCTGATGTCTCCTTAGAGTATCTTAACTGTGGGATAGAGAAGGTTTCCCAAATTATAATGGAAATTGAAAAGATATATACAATATAAAATTAGAAGATATATACAATACTGATTTTCCTTAAGGTGTAAAGGAAGATCAACACTTATTTTCAACAAAGCAGGGCTAAAGGACTGACAATAACCAAAGTTGGCACTTCAATCATCTTTGGTGAGTATGTTAATAAGAAGGTTAGATAAACACCATGCTTTATAGTAAATAGCTCCACTTATGATTTTCAGTCTTTTCAGACTTAACCTTTCAACTGACATTAGTCTGCTTTTGTGTCAAGAAGGAGATCTGAGTTTTATTTGCCCATGTAGATTCTTTGGGATAAGGTGGTGAAGGTCAAAGACAAAGTGTTTTTGATTTAAACCTTTAAATGTGTCATTTCCTTCTTGCTTTTACAACAGTGACTTAATTTTAAGGTGGACTATTTGAGCTCATGTGCTCTTGAACTAGTATTGGTTCTCATTCTTGGGAGCTTCCTGGGTGAAGCCTGAAACTGGCCTTGACACATGGAGGGCAAGGAGAGACCAAAGAAAGAGGCAGGTGACTCCAGACTGGTAGTGGCAGGTTTAATAAGGGAACTTACATATGGGGCTTATCCTGGGTGGCTGCAAGACAAGGACACTGCCACCCGAAGCCTACCTGAATCTTAAAAACTTCTATAGAGGACTTAACGTGTTTAGTCATGTATACTGTCAAGGTTGTTGCAAGAACACATTACTGTCTCAAGGCTGTATCCTTCAGTTGGCTTCCAGTGTGGAAAAGGCAAGCAGAAAGTACATTTCAAGGGCAGGGGAGAGGGTAAGCAGTCTCTAATTGACCCGGGTCCATCTCATAGGTCAATGAGTACCTTGGTAACCTCTTCCAACAACTAAATTCAACAAAAAATTTGAGTAATCCTAAATATGTATTTTAATGTTCTTTCATCATGGAATTCTGTGATTCTGTGAAGTGTATGGATTACATAAGGAGTCCAACATTAACACAAGGCTTTGGCTTTTTGCCTTGCTTATTTGAGGTAGGTCTGTTACTTTGGCCACCGGATCCAAACCACAGAAGGTACCAGGTATCTTGGTTGAGAACAGAGATGGAGACAATGGAATAGCTGGAGAGAGAGATAGCCTTGGCTTCTGGCAGGAAAATCAGATTATGATTTGTGACACTAGCCAAAGAATGTGGCGATTCAAAGGGCAGGGGAATAGAAGGGAGAAACTGTGCACATCCTCTTTACCTAATTTCCTAATTATTTCAATGTTTTCTCATGGAGAGTTTATGCACCATTCCTTCCTGGGACGACTGAGAAGGAAGGATGGTCAGTTTAGGGACGTATTCATTTGAAAGCTGATTTTTTCATTGCCTTAAATAATTTTTGGAGGGGTTGCCCACAGAGCTCATGTTGTTCCTTCATACATCCCGATCCATCTATCTACCCATTCTCTCTACCCACAAAAATTTGTTGAGATTCTGCTCTGCTCCACTGGGGATATAGTAGAGAGCAAAAAAACATGTTCCTTGTCCTTGTGGAGATTACAGACAGGTGAAGGAGACAGACAAAGCAAGTAAACATACAAAAAATTTATAATTACATTTTTATTATTTTAAGAAAACATACAATTGTGATAAGTGCTACTGAGAAAATAACAGGTACTATGAGAATAACAATCCATGTTTTTTTCTGTAAATAATGCTCAAGTTGCTAATCTGTCCTCAAGGTTTTAGGTACTTTACACAGATTGAATCTCCATTTTCTTTCCTAAAATCTTAACTCTTTCCAACTTCAGCTCTTCAACTTCCTGTGAACATCTCCATTTGGATATACCATCAATACTAAAAATATTTTTGTAAACTATCCCACAAGCAAGCAATTGTATCCAACAGGGAACTACTGTGTATTTGTTGGGTCTACTGAAAGATGTAGGTTGTTTTTGTCCTTCTTTCTCCATCTTCATCTTTGACCTCAGTCTTGCTAATTTCCCCTGACATTTTCTTGTTCTAGACTTTGTTTTGTGCTTTGGTGCTCCTTCCCTCTTCTAATCTTGCTTTACTTTCCATCTTGTTTCGTTAATACTTTTACTCTTTACCCATACTATAGCTATAAAATATACTCAGGTCGTGGAATTATTAGCCCCAAGCTCTATTTTCTCCACATTATTTTGCTGTTTCAAAATATACCTGTTTTTTGATTGATATCGATGGGTCAGCAATATTTGTGGACAAATGAATGAAATGAAATGAAGCAATAACCCTGGTACAACCACCAGATTCAAGTTATAGACACAGGAGAATATCCTGATCGATTTTATTTTTTAGGTCCTTTATGCCTAATGTTTCATCACACTCTGGTTATGATGTATATGTGCCTGGAATTTTATGAATTAGAAAAGAAGAGCATATGCAGTGATGTTGACATTCACCTCATGTTTGTGCAAATTGGGAGTTTTATGTAAAAATATGTATACATAAAAGAAGGAGTTCAGTGTATATAAATAAAAATATTATATTAATGGGCTATAAGTTGGGTAAGAAGAGAAAGAAGAGAAAAAGGGACAGGAGGGAGGTGATGGAACTTGATTCAGCTGGGGAGGTGAATTGATTAAAGGCCAGATATACCAAGGAATTATTGAGATTGGTAGTACTGGAACTGGAAAGATAGAAGATGGTGATTACAGAATAGAAAGCTTGAAATTGGGATTTTGGCAGAGATCCAGTAATTGATTGCCAGGGTTTGACCATGGGAAAGGGTAGAGAAGTGGGGTGGAGGAAAGGATCATTGGTTATGAGGTGAAAGAAGTGAGGCCAGGTTTTAAGCAAATCCCTTGTGTGATTGTTAGAGTCATCAAGCATGATAAAGCAAGAAATGGGAAAAATTCAGTGAGCTGGGAAGGAAAATATTCAGTGACTGGAGGAGTGACTGGGAGAAGAACAGGTAACTGCAAAAAGGGAGAGTAGTGTTTGTAAACTCTGATAAAACAAACTTTAAGGGAGTTATGGGTTTTGAGGGAAAAGGAACAGAAATAATCTAATTGAGGCCAAGAGGTGCCCATATATGCTATCTCCAAGTCCTGTGCTTCATGAGGGTGTGAGAAAAAAGCATCCAATACTAGAAAGTCTACTTTGAGGAACCCAGTCACACCTAGGGAAATAGGATGACAGGAACTTTCTGATTAGAGACTGAAGACCCATGGTATTGTGTTCATGACTGACCTGCCCTTGAGTCACAGTGGAAAGGCAGGGATTGAGGGGAGGGTGGGAGATCTGGTTCTAATAAGGCATATATAGATCTATATGGGGATAAAAGTCCAGATGGTGATCAACAATTTGGGAGTCCTAAACATCTTTCATTGATTGACATGAAAAAGAGAAATACTTTAATCTCTAGGGGGGAAGCAAAATCATTTGCCACTTTAAATGAGCACTATCCAAGTAGAGAGTATTTTAAATACAGATAACCCAGAGGAGACAGAATTGTCTTCAGAAATAAAAATAATCTTATGTCTCTCTAATTTAGGGGGAATTTACATGCATTTTTTCTAAGAGATTAGGTAAATATGTCAAAAATGAATTTTTCAGTGCCTGGTGGTGCTTTGGATGCATGTACTGACATTTTAGCCACCTATTTTCAGAAATAAATTCAGTAAAAATTTAGAAAAATTTCTTTTTCAGTACTGTATTTCATCCAGTTTATATAACATGTGACATAACAACATGACACAAATCTTTTCCAAAATATTTCACTTTATTGTCCTTCCTCAAAAGCAGAATCAACAACATAGAGGGCAAATTTGATACAGTATAAGTCTCAGGAGTGAAGCTTAAATTCATATGATCTGAATTCTCTAGGTGATATTTTGCTTTAATATCCAATTTTGTATTGAATCTCTGAAAGAAAATGATACAATCAAGAGCTTATAAGGACTGAAGAGTCTACCTACCTACCTACCTGACTTTTAATATGGAGTAAGGCAGTCTGGTTTCTCATATTTAACAGATGCAAGTGAATGGGTTTTAAGGAAGCCAAGATCAATAACAACCTGTTGTACTGCAGGGATACTGCCAGCCAAGTGCTAAGCTAAAGTGGAATGAAAAAAAGCAGAGAGAGTTCTACTTCATGTGTAGGAGGGCAGGAAGGAATAACTCTACATGATTTTCTGACAACAACCACCATTTAGTGGTTACTGTGTTAGGTACCTATGTGAGGTACATCATTCGTTTTAAATTTCTCAACTATTTTATAAGGTGAGACATTATTATCATTTTAACACATGAGGAATTTGAAGACTGGAAAGGTTGCTCAAGGTTATTCCACCAACAAATGGCAGGAATAAGACTCAACACTAGTCTGACTCCCACACCTATACTTTTCAGCAGTTCACAATATTTCCTTTACCCTTTTCTACCAGAACAAATTAAATGACAATTTTCAAAGAAATCCCTGAAAGTCCACTAGTTTCTTCCTCCTCTCCAACCCCAAAACTAAGCTTTGAGCCTTAAGGATGACTCTAGAAGTGTTTGTGTTTCTATTTGTACTTTAAGTTATCTAATTCTCTCATTGAGGGCTTAGTGGAGTCAGGCAGTGGTGGAAAAGGAGGGTAGTACTTTAAAATGACTAATTAAAGAGTTCTTTTCTAGAGGTGCCTGGGTGGCTCAGATGGTTAAGTGTCTGCCTTTGGCTCAGGTCATGATCCCAGTGTCCTGGGATCGAGCCCCACATCGGGCTCCCGGCTCGTCGGGGAGTCTGCTTCTCCTTCTCCCTCTGCCTCTCTCCCTGCTTATGCTCTCTCTCTCTGTATCTCTGTGTCTCGAATAAATAAAATCTTAAAAAAAATAAAGAGTTCTTTTCTAATGAAATCATAAAATACCTCATAATTTCACTTGTTTAATCTTTATTGTCTTTCTGAACACTCGAAAATTATTTTAGAGAAAAAAGGCATAATCATGGAGTTAAAGAGCAATATAGTTTAGAAAATTGTGGTATTTAGTTGGTGGTAGAGGCAGGTTTGGGAGTGGTGTAGGTAGGCGTTGTAATTTCAGAATCAGAGGCATCAAATTATTCATAATAGTAACAAGATTCTGTAGTTTCAAGTATGTGGTTATTATCAGGGTTGGTGCTGCTATAGGGAAGTTCTGCTGTTTCATATCTTGACTCGGTGGTCATCCCGAGGGCCTTGATCCCTTCTGTATCAGCTGCGGATGAGGTGTTAGTGAAAGGAGTGGCATTTTGCACAGTAGTGGCAGATGATCTGGTGGTAAAGAGAGTTGCATCTGTGAATGTGATGGTTGTGTTGGAAATTAGAGTTGGATCTCTAGTGACTGCATGTACAGTGGTAAGCTCTTGTGTGGTAAAAGAAGTTGTTTGCATGGTGGTCGTGAGAGAAGTGGTAGTAACAAGGGGAGTTGGGGCATTAGACGTGGTTGCAGCAGTGGGCGGAATGGTGGCTGGAACTTGGATTTTTAGGACTGGAAACTGAGATATCAGAAGGAGTTGTACTTTCGGAGATGAGAGCAGATGATATTTTGTTTGTGGTTGTAGTTGAGGTTGTGGGGGAGCTGATAGTGTAGGGAGTTGTGGTGGCAATGGCAGCAAATGGAGTTGTGTTTAAGACTTGGGTTCTGGTGCTTACCACCTTGCTAGTTGGTTGCACCTGAGGTTGTGGGCTGGGAATGAAGGGAGGTGGATATAGCTTGCCTGGACAAAGAGGTATATGTGGATGTGATCCAGGTTTGTTTTGAATGTGTGGCCTAATACAAGGCTTAATTTGTCCAGGTACTTTAATTGGTGGATTTGGTATCTTTTGACCAAGTGGTTGTGGGTATCGTCTTCGACTAGATGACTGTGGACATCTTCCTTGAATTGATGGTTGTAGACATTTTCTTGGATTAAGTGTCTGTATACATTTTCTTCCACCAGGTGTTTGTAGATGAGTTTTGGTGTGGCATGGTGTATTTTGGACAAGTGCTTTTGGATTAGGCTTCCTTTGTCTAGTTCTTCTTTTAGCAAATTCATTTGCATGTGGCTTGTTTAGGTTAGGTTTTTGAAGAGTGTGTGGATTAGGATTACGTTTGGTCAGTTGAGGTTTTGGCTGAAAGACTGTATTTAAAGGAGATTTAAATGGCCTGATCACTCTTTTAACAGATGAATTTAGAGGAGATTGGGATTTTTGAGGTTTCTTTTAGAGTATGATAATGGACCAGGTTGTAATGAATTGGGTCTATTGTGAATAGTTGACTTGAAATGGGTCCTTTTTTGAATAGGGTTATTTTGATAAACTTGCAGCTGTCTAGACCTACTTTGAGTTTTTGAACTGTGCTCAGTTGGATCTAGTTTTGGTTGGCTAGCTTTATTTGAATGAGTTTGTGGTTTTGTGAGGTTTTTGGGGATAGATGACTTTAAAAGGAGTTGCTTTTTGGGAGGAAGTAACTTTGAATTGGTTGATCTACTTAGTGATTGGCCAGCTAAGTTTTGGTGATATTGAGGCAAGATGGATCTTGGTGGATTTGGATTTGGAAAATGCTTGACTTGAGCAGATTGTGATTGAGCTAGCGCTTGACCAGATGAACACAACTGTCGTCTTTGATTGAACCCATTATTCCTTTCTTGACTCTGACTGGCCTGAAGATAGACATAGGCAAAATCAATCATACTTAATATCTTTATTGCAAAATATTAAATTACAAAGAATTAAGAACACTTGTTCCTAATAGTTATGGTCTGGCTCATTAAAAAAGGCCTGCATTTAAACAAGTGAGCATCTCTCTCTCTCTCTTTCTTTCTTTTGTTCAGTATTTCTTAGTGAGATATACAAGACCTTGTCACTGGCACATATAAAGATGAAGTCTTTGGCCATTCATGCATATTATGTGTATGCATGTACTCAATGTTGTTTTTCCAGACAATCTTAAAAAAGTCCCTCGATTTGAATTACTTTTTCCCTCTTCTGTAGAATTTCGTTTTTATTTCTATAATAGTAATCAGGACCTCATGTTATAAAAAATTAAGTATTTATCTAAATTATAAACTTCTAAAGATTCTACAATAAATTCCTTGGAAGAAATAATTGTCTTTTTTGCTTATCTTCATGTCATCTTAAGTCTTAGTATAATTTTTGGTACATATCAGACCCTGAATAACTTAGTCTTGAATAATTCCTTCTTTACTGAAAAACAAGTTTAATTTAGGATAAATTAATCATATTACTTAAAAACAGTACAATATTCAAGAAACTCTTATATACATGTCTCAAAAAGTTGCTGCTGATATACTTGGACCTTGATAAAGGAACTCATATATGTTACTATAGTCATCCACAGTACTCCATTCAAAGCTTTTTAAAAATTTCATACAATCTCAGTCCAACTCATTTGTTAAATAAAATTGAGTGGAGCAGTAGCTGGGAGAGACATGAAGGGAGTTGATAGAGGTTTTCTTTGTTAAAATAGAAGAACAAACTTTCATGTTGTTGAGAATAATCTAGCTGAGAGTGAGAAAAGTAATGAGAATGGAGAGAAAGGAGGTTTTAGGGGTGGTGTCCTTGAGTAGGTAAGAAGGCGTGGGAACTAGTGGATGAGTGGAAAGATTGGTCTTAGCAAGGAATTTGGGCTGCTCAGAATATATAGGTATGGCTGAGAGTATGGTGAGTATAGATAATGGTGATAGGAACTTGTAAAGGTTTGTTTTTAGTTGTTTTTATTTTCTTGGTGAGATGGGAAGTCATCAGCTGAGAAAGAGGATGGAGGAAGAGTGAAAGGAAAGGGAAGGGAAGTGTGAAAGGAAAGGGAAAGGTGCTAGTTATCTAGAAGAGTGAAAAGGTGTATGGATGGGAGGAAAAGCAAAGAAGGGCTAATACTGGTAGACCATGAACTCTAATTTGGCTAAGGAGAAAAATGAGGACACAAGGGAAGTTAGGACAACAAAATAGGCTTAGAGGATTTAGAGCACAAGAGGGAGAGGCCTCGAAAGACTGAAGTGTTGGTTGGGTGGATGATAAGATCTTTTAAGATGGCAGAATCAGCAACCGAGAGGATAGGGTTTTGGAAGGATTTTCTATGGGGATATTGAAACTACCAAGAATTAAGACAGGAATAACATCAGAGAGTGATAATGAGCCAGGTGCGAAAATCCTTGAGGAACGAGGACAAGCAGCCTGGGTAATTGATGACTGAAGCTAGACAGGCTGGTGGGTATCTATAATAGATGATGGGAAATTCAAAGCTAGTGGTTTTCAAGAATGTGGGAGGGAAGAACAGGCTGGAAGCAGTGATCAAAAGCAAGGAAGTCAGCCATCACAACAACAGGTCTCATGGAATGAAGGAAGAGGGAAGAAACTAGCTCCCATTTGAAAGAGGTACAAGGGAAGCCAGGTTCTTAGGGAAGAGCCTGATTGCAGTTAGTGTGAGAAAGGATGGGGAACATTTAGAGAAGACATTTGGGATGTAGGGTCTATCAGATTCATAGCTTCTACTATGATTTCTAGCCCATGTGCTACATACAGGCTTTTAAACCTGAACACCCTCACCAGCTTTCGCCCTGAGTTCTGAACTACTGCCAATGTGATGAAATGAGGACAGGTGGAAAAAGAAAAAAAGAAAGAAAGAAAAGAAAAACACTTAGAGGGGTGACTCAGTCGGTTAAGCGACTGCCTTCGGCTCAGGTCATGATCCCAGGGTCCTGGGTTCGAGCCCCGCATCGGGCTTCCTGCTTAGTGGAGAGCTCGCTTCTCCCTCTCCCTCTGCTGCTTCCCCCTGCTTGTGCTTGCTCTTTCTGGCAAATAAAAAAATAAAGGAAAAACACTTAGATGCTTTTCCCTTAAATAATTATACCAGAACATATATATCTAAATGAAATTCTGCTTTAAAGTAGTCACTTGATTCTTTATATTCCTGTTTCAATAGTGCTATTGTTCCAAAGTAATTTTTGGAGACTTTTTTTCTTTTTTTTTTGGCTATTTGCCTTCATGGCTGATATATTAAGCCCATGTAAAAATTTGTATCTTTTTTTAAATTTTTTTATTGTTATGTTAATCACCATACATTACATCATTAGTTCTTGATGTAGTGTTCCATGATTCATTGTTTGTGCATTACACCCAGTGCTCCACGCAGAACGTGCCCTCCTTAATACCCATCACCAGGCTAACCCATCCCCCCACCCCCCCAGAACCCTCAGTTTGTTTTTTAGAGCCCGTCGTCTCTCATGTTTCCTCTCCCCCTCCGACTTACTCCCCTTCATTCTTTCCCTCTTGCTATCTTCTTCTTTTTCTTTTTTCTTAACATATCTTGTATTATTTGTTTCAGAAGTACAGATCTGTGATTCAACAGTCTTGCACAATTCACAGCACTCACCATAGCACATACCCTCCCCAATGTCTATCACCCAGCCACCCCATCCCTCCCACCCCCCACCACTCAGCAACACTCAGTTTGTTTCCTGAGATTAAGAATTCCTCATATCAGTGAGGTCATATGATACATGTTTTTCTCTGATTGACTTATTTCACTCAGCATAACACCCGCCAGTTCCATCCACGTCGTTGCAAATGGCAAGATCTCATTCCTTTTGATGGCTGCATAATATTCCATTGTGTATATATACCACTTCTTCTTTATCCATTCATCTGTCGATGGACATCTTGGTTCCTTCCACAGTTTGGCTATTGTAGACATTGCTGCTATAAACATTGGGGTGCACGTACCCCTTCGGATCCCTACATTTGTATCTTTGTGGTAAATACCCAGTAGTGCAATTGCTGGATCGTATGGTAGCTCTATTTTCAACTGTTTGAGGAACCTCCATACTGTTTTCCAGAGTGGCTGCAGCAGCTTGCATTCCCACCAACAGTGTAGGAGGGTTCCCCTTTCTCCACATCCCCGCCAACATCTGTCGTTTCCTGACTTGTTAATTTTAGCCATTCTGAGTGGTGTGAGGTGGTATCTCATTGAGGTTTGGATTTGGATTTCCCTGATGCAGAGCGATGTTGAGCACCCTTTCATGTGTCTGTTGCCCATTTGGATGTCTTCTTTGCAAAAATGTCTGTTCATGTCTTCTGCTCATTTCTTGATTGGATTATTTGTTCTTTGGGTGTTGAGTTTGATAAGTTCTTTATAGATTTTGGATACTAGCCCTTTATCTGATATGTCATTTGCAAATATTTTCTCCCATTCTGTCGGTTGTCTTTTGGTTTTGTGGACTGTTTCTTTTGCTGTGCAAAAGCTTTTTATCTTGATGAAATCCCAATAGTTCATTTTTGCCCTGGCTTCCCTTGCCTTTGGCGATGTTTCTAGGAAGAAGTTGCTGCGGCTGAGGTCGAAGAGGTTGCTGCCTGTGTTCGCCTTTAGGATTTTGATGGACTCCTGTCTCACGTTTAGGTCTTTCAACCATTTGGAGTCTATTTTTGTGTGTGGTGTAAGGAAATGGTCCAGTTTCATTCTTCTGCATGTGGCTGTCCAATTTTCCCAACACCATTTCTTGAAGAGACTGTCTTTTTGCCATTGGACATTCTTTCCTGCTTTGTCAAAGAGGAGTTGACCATAGAGTTAAGGGTCCATTTCTGGGCTCTCGATTCTGTTCCATTGATCGATGTGTCTGTTTTTGTGCCAGTACTATACTGTCTTGATGATGACAGCTTTGTAATAGAGCTGGAAGTCTGGAATTGTGATGCCGCCAGCTTTGCTTTTCTTTTTCAAGATTCCTCTGGCTATTCGGGGTCTCTTTTGGTTCCATACAAATTTTAGGATTATTTGTTCCATTTCTTTGAAGAACGTGGATGGTATTTTGATGGGGATTGCATTGAATGTGTACATTGCTCTAGGTAGCATTGACATCTTCACAATGTTGGTTCTCCCAATCCATGAGCATGGAACGTTTTTCCATTTCTTTGTGTCTTCTTCAATTTCTTTCATGAGTATTTTATAGTTTTCTGAGTACAGATCCTTTGCCTCTTTGGTTAAATTTTTTCCTAGGTATCTTATGGTTTTGGGTGCAATTGTAAATGGGATCGACTCCTTGATTTCTCTCTCTTCTGTCTTGTTGTTGGTGTATAGGAATGCCACTGATTTCTGTGCATTGGTTTTTATATCCTGCTACTTTACTGAATTCCTGTATGAGTTCTAGCAGTTTTGGGGAGGAGTCTTTTGGGTTTTCCACATACAGTATTCTATCATCTGCAAAGAGTGAGAGTTTGACTTCCTCTTTGCCGATTTCGATGCCTTTGATTTCTTTTTGTTGTCTGATTGCTGTGGCTAGGACTTCTCATACTATGTTGAATAGCAGTGGTGATAGTGGACATCCCTGCCGTGTTCCTGACCTTAGGGGAAAAGCTCTCAGCTTTTCCCCATTGAGAATGATATTGGCTGTAGATTTTTCATAGATGGCTTTTATGATATTGAGGTATGTACCCTCTATCCCTATACTCTGAAGAGTTTTGATCAAGAAAGGATGCTGTACTTTGTCAAACGCTTTTCTGCATCTACTGAGAGGATCATATGATTCTTGTTCTTTCTTTTGTTAATGTATTGTATCACGTTGATTGATTTGTGGATGTTGAACCAGCCTTGCAGCCCAGGGATAAATCCCACTTGGTCATGGTGAATAATCCTTTTAAGGTACTGTTGGACCCTATTGGCTAGTATTTTGGTGAGAATTTTTGCATCCATGTTCATCAAGGATATTGGTCTGTAGTTCTCCTTTTTGATGGGGTCTTTGTCTGGTTTTGGGATCAAGGTAATGGTGGCCTCATAAAATGAG
The DNA here is from genome assembly GCF_009762305.2 of Zalophus californianus. Taxonomy (NCBI): domain Eukaryota; kingdom Metazoa; phylum Chordata; class Mammalia; order Carnivora; family Otariidae; genus Zalophus; species Zalophus californianus. Next base: position 56,138,156 of record NC_045596.1, on the reverse strand, counting down.
TTTGGAAGTTTTCCTTCCATTTCTATTTTTTGGAACACTTTCAGGAGAATAGGTATTAATTCTTCTTTAAATGTCTGATAGAATTCCCCTGGGAAGCCATCTGGCCCTGGGCTTTTGTTTGTTGGGAGATTTTTGATGACTGCTTCAATTTCCTTAGTGGTTATAGGTCTGTTCAGGTTTTCTATTTCTTCCTGGTTCAATTTTGGTAGTTGATGTATCTCTAGGAATGCACCCTTCTTCCAGGTTATCTAATTTGCTGGCATAGAGTTGCTCATAATATGTTCTTAGAATTGTTTGTTTTTCTTTGGTGTTTGTTGTGATCTCTCCTCTTTCATTCATGATTTTGTTGATTTGGGTCATTTCTCTTTTCTTTTTGATCAGTCTGGCCAGGGGTTTATCAATCTTGTTAATTCTTTCAAAGAACCAGCTCCTAGTTTCGTTGATCTGTTCTACTGTTCTTTTGGTTTCTAGTTCATTGATTTCTGCTCCTATCTTGATTATTTCTCTTCTCCTGCTGGGTTTAGGCTTTATTTGCTGTTCTTTCTCCAGCTCCTTTAGGTGTAGGGTTAGGTTGTGTATTTGAGACCTTTCTTGTTTCTTGAGAAAGGCTTGTATTGCTATATACTTTCCTCTCAGGACTGCCTTTGCTGTATCCCAAAGATTTTGAACACTTGTGTTTTCATTTTCATTGGTTTCCATGAATTTTTTAAATTCTTTTTTAATTTCCTGGTTGACCCATTCATTCTTTTAGTAGGATGCTCTTTAGCCTCCAGGTATTTGAGTTCTTTCCGACTTTCCTCTTGTGGTTGAGTTCTAGTTTCAAAGCACTGTGGTCTGAAAATATGCAGGGAATAATCCCAATCTTTTGGTACCGGTTGAAACCTGATTTATGACCTAGGATGTGATCTATTCTGGAGAATGTTCCATGGGCACTAGAGAAGAATGTCTATTCTGTTGCTTTGGGATGGAATGTTCTGCATATATCTGTGAAGTCCATTTGGTCCAGTGTGTCATTTAAAGTCTTTATTTCCTTGTTGATCTTTTGCTTAGATGATCTGTCCATTTCAGTCAGGGGGGTGTTAAAGTCCCCCACTATTATTGTAATGCTGTCAATGTGTTTCTTCACTTTTGTATTAATTGCCTTATATAATTGGCTGCTCCCATGTTCGGGGCATAGATATTTACAATTGTTAGATCTTCTTGTTGGATAGACCCTTTAAGTAGGATATAGTGTCCTTCCTCATCTCTTATTACAGTCTTTGGTTTAAAATCTAATTTCTCTGATATAAGGATTGCCACCCCAGCTTTCTTTTGGTGTCCATTAGCATGGTAAATGGTTTTCCACCCCTTCACTTTCAATCTGGGGGTGTCTTTGTGTCTAAAATGAGTCTCTTGCAGACAGCATATTGATGGGTCTTGTTTTTTAATCCAATCTGATGGCCTGTGTCTTTTGATTGGGGCATTTAGCTCATTTTCATTCAGGGTAACTATTGAAAGGTATGAATTTAGTGCCATTGTATTGCCTGTAAGGTGACTGTTACTGTATATGTCTCTGTTCCTTTCTGATCTGTGCTGCTTTTAGGCTCTCTCTTTACTTAGAGGACCCCTTTCAATATTTCTTGGAGGGCTGGTTTCGTGTTTGCAAATTCCTTTAGTGTTTGTTTGTCCTGGAAGTGTTTTATCTCTCCTTCAATTTTCAGTGAGAGCCTAGCTGGATATAGTATTCTTGGCTGCATATTTTTCTCGTGTAGTGCTCTGAAGATATCATGCCAGTCCTTTCTGGCCTGCCAGGTCTCTGTGGATAGGTCTGTTGCCAATCTAATGTTTCTACCATTGTAGGTTACATATCTCTTCTCCCGAGCTGCTTTCAGGATTTTCTCTTTGTCTCTGAGACTCGTAAGTTTTACTATTGGATGTCAGGGTGCTGACCTATTTTTATGGATTTTGAGAGGGGTTCTCTGTGCCTCCTGGATTTTGATGCCTGTTTCCTTCCCCACATTAGGGAAGTTCTCTGCTATAATTTGCTCCAATATACCTTCTACCCCTCTCTCTCTTTCTTCTTCTTCTGGGATCCCAATTATTCTAATGTTGTTTCGTCTTATCGTATCGCTTATCTCTCGAATTCTGCCCTCGTGATCCTGTAGTTGTTTCTCTCTCTTTTTCTCAGCCTCTTTATTTTCCACCATTTGGTCTTCTATATCTCTGATTCTCTCTTCTGCCTCATTTATCCTAGCAGTTAGTGCCCCCATTTTTGATTGCACCTCTTTAATAGCCTTTTTGATTTCGACTTGGTTAGATTTTAGTTCTTTTATTTCTCCAGAAAGGGTTTCTCTAATAACTTCCAGGCTTTTTTCAAGCCCAGCTAGTATCTTTAAAGTCATGATTCTGAACTCTAGGTCCGACATCGTACTAATGTCTGTATTGAGTAGGTCCCTGGCTGACGGTACTACCTCTTGTTCTTTTTGCTGAGGTGATTTTTTCATCTTGTCATTTTGTCCAGAGTAGAATAGATGAATAAGAGAACAAAATGCTAACAGGTTAACAACATCCCCAGCAAATATACTCTATACAAATCAGAAAAGACCTGAAACCAGGGGAAAAGTAAGGGAAAGAAAGAAAAAAGGAAGAGAAAAGAAAGAAAGAAAAAAAAAGAAAAAGATTAAAAACAAAAACAGAACAATACTAAAAAAACCGAATATGATCAAATATGATCAGGCTAGTGTATAGATCAGTGCCACACACTAGATTTTGGGTGTATTTTGGTCTGTTAGAAAAAAGTGCCTCCTAAAATTTTAAAGGAAGAAAGACTTATATATGTACAAAATAAGGGTTGATACAATGGAGGGATGGAAGATGACTGTAAAGATGAAAATTATAAAAGATTTTATAAAAGGAATTGATACGATAAGAAGTTGTTTGAAAAAAGAAAGAGGAAGATTTAAAAAAAAAAGGGAGAGAATGTGATCAGGCAGGAGACTAGAACAAAGCCATACACTAATGATTTAGGGTATATTTTGATCTGTTAGAAGAAACTGTATCTCAAAATTTTAAAGAGAGAACAACTGATATATATTTGCCAAAAATAAGGGTAACTACTATGAAGGGATAAAATATGACTCTAAAAATGAAAAATAAAAAATGTTTTTTTAAAAAAAGGGATTGATAAGATGTTGGTTGAAAAAGGGAAAAAGAGAAATTAAAAAAACCGTTAAAAATTAACTTTGAAAAACTAATGAATCATGGTAAAAAAAGCCATGAATTCTATGTGCAGTATTCCCCTAGCGCTGGAGTTCTCCCGTTCTCCTTGATTGGTAAACTTAGTCTTGGCTTCCTGGCTGTTCGTGCTGATCTTCTGGGGGAGGGGCCCGTTGCCGTGGTTCTCAAATGTCTTTGCCGGAGGCGGAATTGCCCCGCCCTTGTCAGTCCGGGCTAAGCAAGCTGCTCGGGTTTGCTCTCAGGAGCTTTTGTTCCCTGCAAGCTTTCCGAACAGCTTTGGAGGATGACAGTGAAAATGGCGGCCTCCCAATCTCCGCCCCAGAGGAGGCAGGAACTCGGGCTCCACTCCTCAGTGCACCCCCAGAGAAAAGCAGCCAGTCACTCCCGTGTCCCCGGTCTCTGGCCGCACTCCGTGCTCATCGGGCCTGTGACTGAGCATTTCTAGCTCTGGCACCCGACCGTGTGGAGTCTCCAAACCCAGCAGATCCCTGCGGTGCGCTCCTGCGCCCCTCCTCCCGGGGGAGGAAGGGTAGTCTCCCCGGCTCTGCTGCTTGTTGGGTCCCTGCTGGAGGGGCAGTGGCCCAACTGGGCCACAGATCACAGTTTATGGCAACCCCGAGCTGAGAGCCCGCGCCTCGGCTCCGTCTCTGCAGCTGGCTTCCCTGCTCCAATACCTGGGAGCTCTGCCGCACTCAGGTACCCTGGTCTTTCTGTGACCCCGAGGGTCCTGAGACCACACTGTCCTGCGAGGGTTCCACCCCCCGCTTAGCCACTGGAGCGACGTCCCTCAGCGGAGCCGACTTCTAAAAGTTCCAATTTTGTGCTCCGCGGCTCTATCACTTGCCAGAAGCGGCCGACGGAGGCCCCCTCCCCCGCCGTCTATCCTCCCGAATATCGCCTCGGATTCACTTCTCCGCACGTCCTACCTTCCAGTAAGTGGTCGCTTCTCTGTTCAGAGAGTTGTTGCTACTCTCCTCTTCGATCTCCTGTTGAGTTCGTAGGTGTTCAGAATGGTTTGATCCCTATTCAGCTGAATTCCTGAGACCAGAGGAAATCCAGGTCTCCTACTCCTCTGCCATCTTGCTCCGCCCCTCAAAAATTTGTATCTTTTAAAAAATCATCGTAGTGACTATGTATCATTTTACTACAGTGTTTGGAGTCAAAGATAAACTACGGTGAAAATTTTCAAAAGATGATTGTAAATTGAAATGCTCACTCACTTTTAAAAATTTATTTATTTATTTATTTTAAGTAATTTCTGCAACCCAACGTGGGTCTTGAACTTACAACCTGGGGATCAAGAGTTGCAAGCTCTTCTGACTGAGCCAGTCAGGTGCCACGTCTCACTCCCTTTTAAAAGTTAAACACAATGAGGGCACCTGGGTGGCTTGGTTAAGTGTTTGACTCTTGATCTCAGCTGAGGTCTGGATCTCACGGTCATGAGTTCAAGCCGCACACAACGTGGAGCCTACTTAAAAGTTAAACACAACGTATATAAAATTCTTATATGGTTAAGAAATCATTAAAACAAAATTTAGTTCCTTATAATGGGATATTATCTAAGAAGTACAAAGAGATGGAAGTAGTGAAAAGAGGAAAAAAAGAAGTGTAGGGGAAAGCAGAGCAGCAGAAAAAGGGAAAAAGAGAAAGAATAGGAAGAGAAAACAGTGCCTTTAGGAGGGTCTTGTCTTCCCATTGTATGTGTCTCCCTAGAGCAATCTCATCCAAGTGGGGACTTCAGCTGCCAGCTCTATGCTCTTGCCTCCCAAATCTCTATCTATGCAACAGAGCTCTCTCTGAGCTCCAAAACTATATATGTGGTTGTAGGCAAAAGGATTTTCCTTCACATTTCCAATGGGAACTCCAACTGATATCTGCAAAATTAAACTAGTAACATGTCTATCTCATCCTGCCTTGTGTCTTTCTGAAATAGCCCCTTCAGAAGGAGTAATACTAGCATTCACACACTTGTTTAAAGAAAAATTTGAAAGTTATTTTTGACTCCTCATTGTCAAAACTCCTCTTCATTCCATACTTCCACCTCACATTTCAGCAGGATTCACCAATCCTAACAGTGACCAAATGTTCTCTATTCAGTTCATTCGGTTTCCTGATCCTTTTTGCCTTATTCCATGTCCCCATCTGGGGGGACATGAAAAGCTGTAGTTCGGCTTTTCACAATTTCTTAATGTACTATGTAATAATTTCCAAACTGAAGCCCTACTACTCTGCCTTCCACCCTTCCTGCAACTCCTTTCCCTTGGTAACCAGAATGTCCTTCCAAAAATGTGAATGCCTTCATGGTGCTCCCCTGCTTACAATCCTTTGTTTACTTTCCACAGCTGCAGGATGAAATCCAAACTCTCTGGGTGTACAAGATCCTCCGCATTCTGTCTAATGTTTTTTAAAACTGGCTACGCCAGCATGAAGGACTGGCAGTTTTCTAGATATCCTATGTTCTTACTGCCCTTGGTGCTCTTACCTGGAATCTGCATGGCTTCTCTGTCTCCTGTTGCTCCAGTGAGTAGATAACTTCTACTCATCTTTTAAAAGTTTGTTTGGCTATGGTCCCTAAGCCTTCCTGTGTCCTCACATTATGCCCAATACTATCCCCTGAGCTATACTGTATTATCTACTCTTCTCCCCAGACCACCCCTACATACGTCTAGACTGAGAGTTTCTTCTTAAGATTGGAACTTAAAACCCCCAAATCTCTGTATTCTTAGTGTCTGGCAAAGTACCTCCCACAGAGCTAGCACTAATAAATGTTTCCTCACAGAGTGCAGGTTGAGAGTGAGAAGAAGGGTTGGTAGGTTAGGAAGCAAATATTTTAAATGCTCTTATAATTTTTATTTGAATAATGTACACTACTCTTTGAGATAAGGTTCAACTCTAGACTAAACCTTAGTTTTTTTGTTTTTATTTTTACATTGTAAGATGTTCATTATTTCATTTTAAAGCTGAATTTTTTTTAAAATGATTTTTTTTTTAATGAATCCTGAAGATTTTGCACACACAAAGAAACGACTGGGGTCTTATACATGACTTTCTAACTTCAAATATTTCACCTAGTTCAGTTAGTTTGAAATCACATTCATTTTTTGAGAGATAATGGTTTCCTGAAGATTATATTTTCATAGGTGTTTACTTATTGCAAGTGTTTGGTTAACTAAATTCAGTTTTGATCTTGTAGACATAATAAGTGATGGGAATAAAAAAAAATCACAGTAAAAAAACACAGTAAAAAAGAAAATATTTTGTTCCTGTTCACTTCATGTTTGGCTCAGATAAAAGAAACCACAGGACATATTGGGGGTTTTTCACTATGACATTTATTTTGACAAGTTCTAACTTAGTTTGCTTTCTATTACCTGTTCTGGTGAACATTACAGAAAATTAAGTTATCCTGAGAGGAATATTTTATTTAAAGGAAAATTGGATGAAAACTTACTGCAAGTCTATTACATGGCAGGAGTATGTGGGACGCTAAGAATCCAACAGTGAGCAAAGCAGAATTCTTCTACCTCATAGAACAAGTTAGGGAGCCAAGCAGTAATTAAATAAAGACACAAATACCCAGTTAGAAGTGGTGGTAAGTGCAATGAAGAATAAGTACAGGTGCTATGGGAGGGTATGTAATGGGACAGTTTTGATTGAGAGGAGTAAGGAATGCAAACGGAAGACCACTTTGGTGAAGTGACATTTAAGCTGACATCTGTAGAGTGAGTAATGTTAGCTAGATAATGAGTATGGGAAGGGGGTTTGAGGCAGACAGATGGCTAAATTTCAAGAAGTCCAGTGTAGCGGGAGGATAGAGGTCAACAGGAGGAATGGTTGAGATAAAGCTGGAGAAATGCCAACAGTAAGACTTATTACTTCTTACACAGGGCTTTTTAAACCATGGTGAGGTCTTGGATTTTGCATTTTATCTTAGTTTCAAGAGTAGTTCCAAAAGAACTGTTTCAAAATACAACAGAAGCTCTTTTCTTAGCCACATTCAGTTGCTGAAAACTTTAAATCTTTTTAAAAAAATATTCATTTATTTTAGTAATCGTTATACCCAATATGGGGCTTGAACTCACAACCCCGAGATCAAGAGTCACACACTCTTCTGATTGAGTTAGCGAGGTGCCCTGAAAGCTTTAAATCTTAAAAAATATTATGTCCCTCCTCTTTCTCTTGGGGCATGTTTTAGTTTTTGGATTGGCTGCAATTAATATCTTCTGGCATTTCTTATATGTATCCTTTATTAGGGACTCTATTGTAAACTGAGGAATTTTAGATAGATTCCAGAATGGACTGGGTATTTCCAAATATCCATACACTTACCCTGTTAGGAATTCCTTCTTGTCACGTTGATTCTTATCAGCTACTCTATGTGAGCATCCTCTTGATGGTAACTAGAAATTAAAAAACAAGATTAAGAAGGAGAATTTATAGGAAAAAACTGGTGATTATATACAGCCCTTTTGCTGGTAACAAAAAAGTTTGATGAACTTATTTCTAGTCTGATGATCTTTTCTTAAACAATGGGTAGTTGTGAGTAGATATTGGCAGGCATGCTTTTGCATATATTCTTTTCTTAGGCAAATAGAGACTCATATTCTTCTGATGAACAGATTGTACATTCAAGTCCATTTTGAAAATTCTCTCAACTCTTGAATCCCTGGGGTGTGTCTATGGGAAGACCTTTAGTTGATGGAAACTTATTGTCCTTGGTGTCTTTTAATATTATTTTATATAATATCTAACATGCTTTCAGGAGGAACTAAAATATCAGGAGAATTTAAGATTGTCAATTCTCTGGAAATGACATCAAGGGGTTAGAGTTCATTGATATTTAATATTAGTAAGGTAAACGTACTTAAAAGGGAGAGTAAATGCAAACAGGAGTTACTAACCTGTCTCAGATCTTCAGCTATTACTTCAGGCTAAATTCCAGGGACAGTATGATGTCTTAGGCAATGTGACGCAGGGTCTTGACTCTCTAGTCGAATGTTTGAACATCCAGTACTTGTGAAAAATTAAAGTGGAATGAACTGGAAGAAATAAATGAATTGTTCATAATATTATGTTTATAACATTAAATGTCTAAATTTGTTGAGACAGTTTTGTGGGAGAGTTAAATTCAGATAGATTTTACATTAACATAAGTTATTTCTTACAGTTTATAAAAAAGTGTGATTCTTAAGTATAACTTTTAGTATATTTTTAAGTTCTTTTTCTGTGTTTATATGCATATATATGCATGTGTTTATATGCATATATATGCATATGTTTATATGCATATCTCTAGCACTGTAATGAAACTTAAAAGGAACAAATTCAATCAGTTATCCGTTTTTATTTAGGATGGATTATTTTGATAAAAGAGTAAAATCGTTAAAATAAGCCAGACTATTTTCTATCTTGTGACCTTTGTTCATGGAGACATTGAGAACTAAGGATAAATTGTAAGGAATCTCACAATAGTTTCTATTCCACTTTCCATGCTAAAGTGGATTGTAGAAAGGTTAGACAAACAATTTACACTTTAGAGTAGGTTCGTTTGGGACAAGCATCTTAGTTACTGATTGATGCTAATATGTTTTTGTGTGAAATGACTGTTGCACTTGGAGAGGCTGTTAACAGAACTTTATAGGTTTTGCACTAAATTTAACCTTCACATTGGCATTTCCTCTTTCTTTTTTGTACAACTCCAAACCTAGGAATTCTAAAGTTCAGACAGGCTGTCCTTCATGTTGGAAGTTATTTTAACACTTGTGCACAATATTCCATTTTCTGTTCCATTCATCTGTGCTCAGGTGAGAGAGAAGTGTCTTAAACTAAGCAGGGGGACCTCAGAGATGTCGTGACACAAAGTGCACCTCCTTAAAATCTCCAAGGTGGAGTGCACCCACCTGGGGATATGTGTAAGATTATCAATTAAATGTGGAAAGGAAATTCTAGAACTTAGTCTTTAATTAAAAATAAAAAATAAAATAAGCATTACTGGTAGCTAACGTAGGTACTGATGGGCCCAAATGTCAAAGATTCATATGTCATGTTTCTACTGAGGAAGCTTGCTTTTTGTTGGTAGACTATTGAGTTAGTATAATAGGGGGCATGTTGCAATGTTTTGTTTTATTTGGTAGTATGCATAGTGAAGTATATGTTGAGAAAAGAAAGGGAGTTTCATAGCGTGAAGTGACCACTGTATTGTAATGTAATATGGTTTAGGTATGTTAGATGAAGACATTTATCAATTATATATTGTTTTAAATAGTAAAATCTTAAAAAAATTTTTTTTTAATGAAATAGAGCGACAATGAAAATCTTTCTTATGGGGTGCCTGGGTGGCTCAGTTGCTTAAGCGTCTGCCTTTGGCTCAGGTCATGATCTCAGGGTCCTGGGATCGAGTCCAGTGTTGAGCTCCTTCCTTGAGCTCCTCCCCAAAAGAATCTTTCTTATGGCGCAGAGGTTTGATAGTAAAGTTTTAATTAAGTGTTTAAAAAGTCTGTCAAATTTAAAGATGAGATGCATTTTCTTTTACAAAAGGCTTTAAATTTTCTAAACTTTTTCTAGGTTGCTGTTGGCAGTAAGCAACATTTTGATTCTTTGAAAAGTTAGAAGCATTAATATGCCCCTACAAAGTAATTCCTAAAATGAACATACAATGATGAATGAAAGAGTAACTGTTTCTTGAGTACAACTTGTTTTACGAAAAACACAATTTGTAAAATATGTTTTAGAAATATTTCTATAAGTTTTGTTGTCAAAAATTATTTGTGCCTCCTACATAACCTCTCATATATATATGCTTAAAAAACTCAGGGGCGCCTGGATGGCTCAGTCGTTGAGCAGCTGCCTTCAGCTCGGGTCATGGTCCCAGGGTCCAGGGATCGAGTTCCACATCAGGATCCCTGCTCGGCGGGGAGTCTGCTTCTCCCTCTGCCTCTGCTGCTCCCCCTGCTTGTACATGCTCTCTCTCTGTGTCAAATAAATAAATAAAATCTTTAAAAAAAACTCGGAAAATAATACTCTAAACTATTTGAAAACCTTCCAAAGGAAGAGTTTCAGTGGGTTTTGAAACAGTTTGTTAAAAAATGCAAGACCATCTGACTGTTTAATGAGAAAAACTGATTGATAGTAGGAAAAAGGATATAATAAAATACTTATAGACTGGTGAATAGGATGGAAAAACAGGTGTCATGATTCGGCAGTCATAGCCAATCCAAGCTCGGTATGATAATTTGGTAAGCACAGCCCAAACGTTCTGTTTGGATCTACACTTACTTGTGAGGTCATATGTGCAGCTGTGACTGCCTATAAAGCCGATTATTAAAATAAACTGAACACTAAAGCAAACTTTGAATTTCTGTATTTTATAGTATTAAATAAATATTTTAAAAAAGTAATAGAGTTAATTTCATTACTCCCAGTAAATTTCTTAAAATTATTAATGTATTTATGAAAAGTATTTGTTATAACTAACAAGTAAATAAAAATTTAAAGCATTGGGTTTTCTTCCCTATCTTTATCTCATTTGTCTTTACTTTCGTCTTCCCTCATTCTCAAAGGAGACTATTACTTTTATCTGCCTGGTTCCTCGACTTTTATAATACAGAATCAGGAGGCCTGTTAGAGAGAACAATACTGGTAGATCAGAAAAAGAGGTAAGGGGAACTCAAAATGAAAGGCTGCCTGGGTTAATATATTGGGGAAAGTTTTTTGGGGCTGGTCGAGAGTACAAGAGAAGCCTGGGGTAGGGATGATATCTTCATCAAGGCTCTTCTCCGAGCCAGCTCCATGCCTGGCACATAATGGGTGCTCAGCAAATATTAGGATGATTGATGCACAATTAACTTGCAGGTTAGAAACAAAACAAAATGAACACTTTAACATTCTCCTTAGTCTAATTGAATTCTAAGCAATTTCATAAAAAGAAAGTCTAAAATTCAATGTTTTGAAAAATGCAGTGCAAAGAACCTAAATAAAAATCTGTCTCTGAGTAGATGTGTGTCAGAATTACCTTGAAGCATTTAAAAATGCATGACGGCACTCTCTTTTGTTAAATAGAAATTCTACTACGCATTATTTTTGTTGCTCTTTTGGAATAATATGCTACTTTTCTAAATGGGAAAATCAGAAAGATACAACAAAGGAAACATTTCCCCTTGCATAACCTAGTTATCTCTACAATGCATTACTTTGATGTACTGGTGGCCTCTTAACACATAACCAGAGATCACAGAATCAAAAGACTCACAGACCAAATTGGAATGTTTGAATCCCATGGTTTATTAAATCAATTAAATTTTTTTTATAGATTTATTTATTTGACAGAGAGAGAGAGATAGTGAGAGTGAGAGCACAAGCAGGGGGAGGGGCAGAGGGAGAGAGAGAAGCGGGCTCCCCGCTGAGCAAGGAGCCCAATGTGAGATTCGATTCCAGTTGCCCCTATTAAATCAATTTAAAACACTCGTTGAGGGGCACCTGGCCGGTTCAGTTGGTAGAGCATGCGACTCTTGATCTCAGGGTTGTAAGTTCAAGCCTACTTAAAAAAAAATGATTAAAAAAACCCACCACTCATTGAGAAGTAAGAAGAAAGAGATGGGGCAGGCGCAGCGCTTCGGATAGGGTGCAGGTAGGTGGATTCCTGTGTTACACAGCACTCATCTGTCCTGTCTCTCTCTGACACACCCCATTCCCACCGATGGCATCGTCACAAAACCAGAGTGGAGGTTTGGGCAAGGAAGCTCGACAGGAGAGTGACCTGGGCTGATTGTGCCCTTTTCTTTCTCAAAGAGAGGCAGGGAAAGTATGCCTGGCTATTGCTGCAGCTCACCAATTAGCCTGCTGAAAAACTATGGAGTTTAGCACATATGGGGCCCAAATGGGATCAGTGTCACCAGTGGATGGCAGAAGAAGAGATGACAGTTGTCAACCTAGAAGTACCATTGTCATCACTTGGTCTGTACATCTTTTTCTATCTCTAAGTAACATTCTTGTTTGTTTCTCATTGTTTCATTTGTTCTACCTTTTAGCATGTCTCACAGGTTATTAATCTATTTGCTATCTATATTTAACACATTTTATGAATTCTGCCTATGTATCACAAGCCATTTACTTACCCTTTATCTAATGTATTCAAGCATACCTCAGAGATGTAAATTTGATTCCAGACCACCGCAATAAAGTGAATATGGCAATAAAGTGAGTCAAATGAACTTCTTGGCTTCCCAGTGTGTATAAAAGTTATGTTTACACTCTACTGTAGTCTATTAAGTGTGAGCATTATGTGTAAAAAATGTACATACCTTAAAAAAATACTTCATTACTTAAAAATACCAGCCATCATCTGAACTTCCAGTGAGTTGTGATCCTGAATCACAGATCACCAATAGCAAACACAATAATAATGAAAAGGTTTGAAATGTTGCAAAAATTACTAAAATGTGGCACAGAGACACAGAGTAAGCAAATACTGTTGGAAAAATTGCAGATAGACTTGCTCCATGCATGGTTGCCACAAACCTTCAATTTGTAAAAAAACACAGTATCTGCAAAAGGTGGTAAAGTGCAGCACAATAAAAGGAGGCGTTCCTGTACTGTTTTGCCTATGTCTCACAAGCTATTATGCTAAATGTGGCTTATGGATTTTATCCATTTGTTAGATTTTTTTTGTTTGTTTTTCTTGTTTTCTATGGCAATATTGAATATTCTCAAATAATGCAGAAAACACATATCACACACTCCCTTTTTTATGGGCCCCAAATATCTATGCAGTTGATCTTGAACAACATGAGTTTAAACTGTGCGGATCCACTTGTAAGTGGATTTTTCCTTCTATAAATACAGTACAGTATTGTACATGAATTTTTTCTAGCTTACTTTATTGTAGGAACACCATATATAATACATATAACATACAAAAATATGTTAATTGACAGTTTATGTTATTGTTAAGGCTTCAGGTCACCAGCAGTCTAACAGTAGTTAAGTTTTTGGGGAGTGAAAAGTTATAGGTAGATTTTTGACTATGAGTGGTTGGCATCCCCAACTCTTGTTCAAAGGCCAGCTGTACCTTCCTTTATGATTGTGTAATAACTAATGTCTGTCTGAGAAGGTGCAATTAGATAATTTTAAGACTGTACCTTTATTACCTTATTGTCAAGAAAAACTTTTAAATAAGATGGTTTAGTTTACTAAAAAGTTTTGGTACACTTTTATTTTAATGGCTGCAAATATGTTGGAATTTGATCATCCTGTGAATTTTATGGGTGAGTCGCTTTCTTGGGTACTACACAGATATGCATGGAGCAGGCCCTGGTTCTCCACTGCCTGGGATTCAAAGTTCTTCTTCTTCCTGGCTCAAGGGAATGTCTTCTGGTGTGGCGTAAGCTTTTCTCTTCCCTTTTTTTAAAATTTTTATTTATTTTTGAAGATTTTATTTATTTGAGAGCAAGAGAAAGCACGCATATGAGCAGGGGGAGGGGCAGAGAGAGAGGGACAAGCAGATTCCCCGCTGAGCAGGGAGCCCGATGTGGGACTTGATCCCAGGACCCTGAGATGACGACCTGAGCCGAAGGCATCGTTTAACCGACTGAGCCACCCAGGCGCCCAACCTTTCTCTTTCAAACTCCATTCACAGTGACTTAGGCTCTTGGAAGTAAAAGCCAGTAAGACTTATGGACTGTTTCTGCTGTCTAGCTATACACCTTCCTTCTTCAGGTGATGAAGCTCACATCCTGCTATGTGACTGAATATGCAACAAGGGAAAAGAAATATAAATTGATATCTGAAATAATGTTTAGTTGGTGTCCACTGAGGTGAAGTTGTAATCCTCTGGTCTGAAGGGTCTGAGGAGGCTTCTCTCATGTGTCTGATGTCTCGGCAGAGAGGCCTATAAGGCTGGGGCCGTCTACCAGAGAGCCTACATAATAAGACCTCTCCAGCATGATGGTTTCAGGGTACTCAGGCTTCTTTATTTCTAGATACATATTTTCTGATATTACTGTAAACTGCCTTTTCTTTTTAATTGTGATTTCTTCTCGAAAGCTGCTGCCTCTTTCGGTCTCTGGCGCCTCAGTGACAGGAGCTGCCACCACGGCTGCCTATCCAGAATGGATGGACGTTCAGAACGAAGAGCTTCTTGAGCAAGAGAAGTAAGTCGGCCTCTGCACAGCACCCAGCCCAATAATCTGCAGGCCTGCAACGCCTTCCGCTACAACGGGCTGATTCACCGCAAGACTGTGGGCTTAGAGCTGGCAGCTGAAGGCAAAGGTGTCCTGGTGGTCATAAAGTGGAGATGGGCCAGAAGAAACCTCCATTCCTACCTTTGACCACCATCAACAAGAACGAACGCAGGCAGCACCTGTCACGTGATCTGCAAGATCTGCAGGAACATGTACCGCCCCCATCTGCGCACGCCTGCTATCCGATCTGCACATGCCTGCTATGCGTCCTGCGCAGCTGGTGACGTCCTGCGTAGTCAGAAGCTGCGGGTTTCCTGAAGAGTTCGCCCGCGTTCCTAGAGTCGGCTAATAACCCTTGCTCACCCAAAGCGATAAAGTCAGTTTTTCTCGACAACAAAAACAAAATATTTAGAAATGCAGGTAAGTCTTACTGTAGGCACCTTGCTAAGTTTTCCCATTATTTTAAATATTTTGCCCGTAGTTTTTCTATAAAAATGACTATGGCCTGTATAACTAATAATAATTTTATTTCTTCCTTTCAGACTTAGGTCTAAGTTCCTTTTCTGTCTTACAGCACTGGCCAGACCAGTGCAATAGTACTCTTGCATAATACTGAAATTTAAAGTAAGTGTATCTAGGGGTGCCTGGATAGCTCATGGGTTAAGTGTCTGACTTTTGATCTCTGCTCACGTCTTGACCTTAGGGTGGTGAGTTCAGGTCTCCCAGTGGGCTCCATGCTGGCCGGAGCCTTCTTAAAAAGAATTAAGTTTATCTAATGTTTTCCACTTAGAATGATTTTTTTTTCTAGCTTAAAAAAACATATTCTTAAGCTTAAGGGAATTCCTTTATATTTCTAAGTTAATATAAATTAAAAAAATGAGCAGCGTTGAGCTTATTAAATGCTTTTCTCCCTACATCTATGGAAATGATCATTTGGTCTTTTAACATCTCTGTTGCATTGAATTACATTTACGAATTTTTCTTTTCACATTTAACCGTGTTTAATTTTCACTCAATTTGGTCGTTTCTTTAATAATTCTTTAATAGGATTTTGGTTCCTAATACCTACTGCTTCCCGCCCCCATCTCTTTATGAGTGAAATAGGCCTATAATTTTCCTTTCTCTGTTTGGTATCATGGTTGAGTTGGGGAGCTTTCTCTCTATCTTAATGTCTGGAAGAATTTGTATAAAAATTGGACTAATCTGTATACTGACAATTTTGCAGACCTATTTTCTTCCCTGTAAAACCTCTGGGCCTATTTTTTTCTTGAGGGAAGATTTTTAACTATCTCTTCAATTTATGTAATAGTTATAGGGCTATTTGAGTTTTTTCTTTTTGAACAAGTCTGTAAGATATTTTTTTATGAATATGTCCATTCAGTAAGTTTGAAAAATTGTTGGCATATATTTATTTGTTCATGGCATTTTCTTACCTTACTTTTTAACGTTCACTTTGTGTGTAGTAACTGTGTTTTAACTTACCATATTGTTAACTTGTGCTTTTTCTCTCCTACTCTTGATCTGTCTTACTAAAGATTATTTTTTAGTTTTTGCTAAGAACTAACCTTTGGCTTTTAAATCTTCTTTATTCTACCCTTATGTTCTATTTAATTTATTTTGACTCCTATTTATTGTCTTTCTTCTGTGTTATTTGGGATTATACTGTTGTTCATTTTATAACTTAAGAAGGATGTTTAATTCATTTTAAAAGAGAGTATAAACTTTACTACAGTATTTGGCCATTATTACTTCATGTATCTTATAATATCGGGTTTTTTCTATTATTTAATTTTTTAATTAAAAACTCTTTTTTGGCAGTGTTTTGCATGGCAGAACTCTGTAACAAAGCCTTTGAGTCTTTGAATGCCTAAGATTATTGCCCTCATATGCTGATGGCAGTTCAGTTAAATATAAAATTCTGGGTTCTTGTCCATTAGTACTTTGTAAACACCACTCCATTGTCACCTTACATCCAGTGTTGGTAATGAAAAATCTTATGTCAATCTGATTTTTTTCTTTCTTTTGAAAGCTTTTAGAGTTTTCTCTTGGTTTTTAATATTCTTAAATTACACCAAATGTGTTTAGGGCCGTTTCTGTATCATTTCCCTTTTACTCTGAGATCTCTCATCTTTCTAAAGATTTTTTTTTTAAAGATTTTATTCATTTGAGAGAGAAAGAGAGAGGGAGAGGGAGTGCATGTGCATGGGGTGGGAGGGGCAGAGGGAGGGAGAGAAGCAGGGAGCCCAATGCTGGGCTCTATCCCAGGACCCTGGGATCATGACCTGAGCTGAAGGCAGATGATTAACCGATGGAGCCACCCAGCCGTCCCTCTGTTGTCTTTTTAAATCTGAGAAATACATCTGTATTTTCTCTTCAAATATTGTTTTTTACCCATTTTTATTTTTTTTCAGGGAATTCCGTTAGTTGGATATTAGCACTCCACTTCTATCCCCCATATCTCATACTTTTTTTTTTTAATACTTCCTATTTACATGTTCTTGTTTTTTCTTTCTGGGAGATTCCCTCAGTTTGTTCTTCCAATTTGCTAATCCATTCCTCCACTATATCATTCTCTATATCCCAGTGTTTGGGCTCTTTCAGTTATTTTATTTTCATACATAATATTTCTGCTTGTTTTTTTTAAAATTTTTTCATATTGCTAACATCTTTCCTTATTTCTTTTAGTAATTTTAGCAAGATAACTATTTGTCCATTGTTCTAATAGTTCTGTTTCTGATAGATGCCATATTCCAACATGTATTTTTCTTTTGAAATAATTGTGCTCCTCAAATATTTTGTTGATTATTCTTATGAACTTAGTTTTCCCTGGTAGTATGAGCTTCTTCACCAGTCAGTACTCAGTCCCTGATAGCCCCAAATTGCTCGGTGTGTTGGGGTGGGGTGGGGTCACTGGCCTTTGAGTCTGTCATTCCTAGTTCATAAAGCAATTCTTAGGCTAGAGAGCTGCTCTGCATCACACAGAGAAGAAACATTAGGAGGAAATGCATCTTAAATTGTAACTCACCGCCCTGGGACTTAGAGGGGAAAGGTGCAACTCTTCAAAGTTTCTTAGTTCCTGTCTGTTTTCTTCTAACTTTTCATAAGCTGTTTTAGATTGGGTTCCCCAGGTAAGAGACTGAGATGAAGATTTGTTTGTGGGAATTTATTGGAGTGTGGTCTCAGGAACAACACTTGTAAGGATGTAGGGGAAGCAGGATTGGGTGGGGGTGGGGGGAGTGAACTTTGATGCTGTTGCAGCAGGGGTTTAGCTTATCCCACAGGAACTCTGGAGTGAGGAGAGACCTTCAGAATGTCTGACACTGAGGCAAGGGGGCTGGAATTTGGTACCATCTTCTCATCCCCATTGACCAGTAATTGAATGCAGGCTATGCCTATTTTCTGGTATGTTTTCATGTTCTGCACTCTTTTCTGGGGTGGTTTCAAGTTTGGTTGTGGTCATTGAGATGGCTTTAGGTTGAGTGGTGATCTCAGGGTGGTTTTGGGTTCAGTGATGGTCTCTTTTTTTTAAGTTTTAGAGAGAGAGAGCACGAGTGGGGAGGGGCAGAAGGAGAAGGAGAGAGAGAATCTTAAGTAGGCTCCTTGCTCAGTGTGTAGCCTAATGTGGGGCTTGATCTCACGAACCTGAGATCACGACCTGAGCAGAAATCAAGAGTCGGATGCCTAACCAACTGAGCCACCCAGGCACCCCCAGTGATGGTCTCTTGAATGGAGTCATGTTGGTTAATGATTTCTGGAGTGGTTTTGGGTTTAGCAGTGGTTTCTGGGATTGGTGTGGTTTAAGGTTTAGCAGTGTTTCCTAAGGAGGTTCAAATTTAGCACTGGTCATTGGTTGTCTCAGTTTTTTTTTTTTTTTTTTTTTTGAGGGGAAAGTTTACGGTGATTTCAGGTTCAGCAGTAATCTGGGGTAGTTTTAGTTGCTGGGTGGTCTCTGGTGATTTTAGGATCAGCAGTGTTTTTTGGGGTAGTTTCTTTTTAGCTGTGGTCTCGGGTGTTTTTATGTTCAGCAGTGATTCTTGATGGGGTTTCAAGTTTAGCGCTGGTTGTTTGTGTGGTTTCAGGATCAAGGGTGTTATGTGTGGTTGTTTTGAGTTCAGTGGTGATCCCTTGGCTGCTTTCAGGTATAGGAGTTTTCTGGGGGTGGTTTTAAGTTTGGTGATGGTCACTGAGTTTGTTTTGGTGTTTTGAGTTCATCAGTGGTCTTTGGGTTGGTTTTTGGTTCAGTGGCAGTCTCTTGTCTGATTTTGTGTTCAGTAGTGGCCTCTGGGTTGGTTTTGGGTTCAGCAGTGGTTTTCAGTATGGTTTCGGAGTTAATAGTGGTGCCTGAAGTGGTTTTAGTTTCAGCCACAGTTTGTGGAGTAGATCTGGGTTCAAAGGTGGTTTTTGTGGTGTTTGTGAATTTGGTGGTGGTCACTGAGGAGGTTGTTTGGAGTGGTTTTGCATTCATCTTTAGTCTTTTGTGTAGCTTGTTCAGCAGCAGTATTTTCTGGGGTGGATTCATTTTCAGAGGTGATTGAAGAAACGTCTAGAGTATGTTCAATAATAATTGGAGTGCTGGTAGATTTATGCAGAATGCTAATAACATCTTGGCTGGGCAGAAAGGAGGCAGCAGGTGTTTTTGAAGGGATTTTTGGAGCAGTTATTTTATGTTGATTGTGAAAGACAAAGTTATCAAGATAAATTATACAACCTGAAAATGGCATTCGATGTGGCTTCTTACAAATTTTTTTAGGTAGATGGTTCTTTTTTGGTTTAATTTTTTTTGTAAAGGTAGCAGTTACTTTCCATTGATGTTTGTGTGATATGTGTGGGAGTCTTTGAAACTGAATAATTCTGCTTTTATGCAAAAGGCCATATTTTGAGAAGAATAAAGTGTTTGGGTTTGTTTTCCCACTGAAGACATCCTGTGGGTTTTTTTTTTTCTTACTCTCACTAGGCTGTAAAAAGAGGAAGGAGACTATTATTCATGAATAAAATAATTATTGAAATTTAGATGAATCAAACATCATTTACATTTGAAGCATATTTTTATTTAGTTACTGAAGTGTATCACACATACATAAAACATAATGTATATATATTTCAATCAATTAAGGTAAATACCTGTGTAACTATAGCACAGATAAAAAAATATATAACATTGCCATCATTCCAGAAGACTCCCTTGGCCCTTTCCAATTTTTATTCTTCCTTTCTCCTCAAAGTTAACCACCATCCTCACTTCTAAAACTTGTGTAGACCTGTTTTCTGAATTTTGTTTGAATGGAATATACAATATAAAGTGATTCATGTATGGCTTCTTTTGTTCAACATTATGTTTATGATATTATCCATGTTGTATGTAACTGTAATACATTTTTTTGAAGTCACCATAGAGTAAATAGTCTCTTCTATAAATTTACCACAATGTATCCATTCAATACTTTATGAACCTTTAGAATATTTTCAGTGTTTCATTATTAGAAATGATGCTGCTGTGAACTCCTTGGTGCCTGTGTATTGCTATAGCTGTATAGGCATTTTCTTGAGGGGAATATACTAATTTTGTTTACTTGATGACTCAGTATATACAGATCTTGAATATTATTGTATAAAACCATACCGTTTCTAAAGTGATTCTACTAACTTGCTCTGCTGGTAG
The DNA here is from genome assembly GCF_009762305.2 of Zalophus californianus. Taxonomy (NCBI): domain Eukaryota; kingdom Metazoa; phylum Chordata; class Mammalia; order Carnivora; family Otariidae; genus Zalophus; species Zalophus californianus. The sequence goes on along the minus strand of NC_045596.1, from coordinate 56,118,104 downwards.
TGTATGAGAATTCCAGTTGCTCCAAACTTCACCAACATTTACTGTTGCCAGTCTTTTAAATTTTAATCATTTTGATTAGTATGTAGTATTATCTCATTATGGTTTGCATTTCCATTTCCCTCTACATATGAGGTGACTCTTACTACAAATATTTAATGGCTACTTGAATATGATCAAAGTCTTAAAGATATTCTATTACCTTCTAGATACTTTAATGTATTGTCTTTTTACTTTGAGATCTACAATTCAGTAGTTGTTTTGGGGAAAGAAAGGTGGGATGATACGAGTTTGGGGTCAGGTCTGATTTTTTTTCCCCCAATTTGGATTGTAATTGACTCAGTAATTTTATTGAAAAGAGTATTTTTTTCTCTATTGATTTACAGTGTTACCTTTCTTATAGATTAGTTGTCCATATATCTATGGGTCTGTTTCTGGGTTTTCTGTTTTGTTCTGGGAGTTTTTTTGTTCATCTTTTGCCAAAACCACACATTGTGATCACTCTTGCTTTATATTGTCTTTGTGATCAGTAGAGCAATCCTATGAATGAACTTACCAACTAACTTCCTTCCTTCTTCCCCTCCCTTCTGTTCCTTTCCCTTCCCTTCCTCCTTCCTTCCTTCTTTCCAAGATTATCTTGGCTTTTCTTAAACTTTTGCATTTCTGTGTAAGTTTAATGATTGGTTTGTCAATTTACAGAAAAGACATCTTGTGCTTTTTTTTAAAAAAGATTTTATTTTTAAGTAATCTCTACACACAACATAGGGCTCAGATTTACAATCCCGAGATCAAGAGTCACGTGCTCTACCAACTGAGCCAGGCAGGCGTCACATCTCGTGTTTTTGGTTGGGATGGTATTGAATCTATAGATCAGTTTGGGAAGAATGATTATTTTTATAATAATGAATCTTCCAATCCATGGACATTTTATGTTTCTCTATATCTTTCCATGTTTAGGCAGATTTTAATTTTTTCTTTATACTGATACCTTGTATAACACCCTTAGTCTCCTAATTTTTTGAATACTGTCTTTTATTTCACTGTTGGGAGGAATATTGAAATCAGTTACTGGTTTTTTTCGCAACCCTTTTTCTCTGTCCTAGAATTTAATTTGAATTATTTGTTTACTCTCTTTTATGTCTATAAAGCAATCAATGAGCTTGTACTTTCTATATATTCTCCTACTAGCGACTAGTACAATTTCTGAAAGTTGTACTGTAGCTTCATTATGAGAGCATATAACCATTACATACACATCTCCCTTATATCCATAATTAAATCTTAGTTATACAGGAAAATACATATTCAGTACTCATCATGAACACATTTTTGATACCTTTTGTAGCATTTGTTTTTTTTTCTTTTTTCTTATAAATTAGGATATAGTTGGCATATAACATTGTATTAGATTTAGGTGTACAACAATTACATGATTTTGTATACAATGCAAAATGCTCACTATAGTAAGTTTACTTAACATCCATCACCACACATAGTCAGTTTTTTTTCTTATGATGAGAACTTTTAAAGATCTACTTTCTTAGTAGCTTTATAATACACAATACCGTATTATGAACTGTAGTCACCAGGCTGTATAGTAAATCTGAAGGACTTATCTTATAACTGGAAGTTTGTACTTTTTGACCATTTTACATATTTTGCCACCCCACAACCCTGCCCTACCTCTGTTCTCTGTTAGAACCACCATTCTGATGTGTTCCCTGTATCTGAGTTCTGTTTTGTTTTTTGTTTTTTTACATTCCACATATAAGTGAGATATTATGGTATTTGTCTTTGTCTGACCTATTTCACTTAGCATAATGCCCTCAAGGTACATCCAGGTTGTCACGAATGGCAAAATTTCCTTCTTTTGTACAACTGAATAATGTTCCATTGTATATATATACACACACCACATTTTCTTTATCCATTCATCTGTTGATGGACACTTATGTTGTTTCCTTTGCCTGGGCTATTATAAATAATGCTGCAGTGAACATCGGGGTGCAGGTTTCTTTTCTATTCCTTTCTCTTTTTTATTGTACAGATCCCAGTACATGAGCTAGAGACCTCAACTTAAAATAGTTACAGAGGTGAGACAAAAGAGACAAACTAAACTGGTCATTAAACTTTCTCCAACAGCCATGGATAAGGTGAACTTGAGGGAAGGTGCAGATATGTAAAGGAAAAAGAAAAGAAGAGGAAAGAAAGAGGAAGTTTCTGTCCCAACTTTTTCTGATTGCTTGTTTCCATGTTTCTGAAATGAGCCGAGAAAAGCTGCCAACCAAGAAGGCACAGGATAAGGAAATGGATGTAACATATAGATTCTTAGTGTCTAGTGAGAAAAGGAAAGGGACTCTGACGCTCCATTTCCAAATAACAGAACAGGTGTTATTTAATTATGCAATCCTTTCTATTCTCTTAGATGTTGGCAAAATTTTCTGTGCACCATTTTAATGTTTTGTGATGTAATTCTTTTATGATTTAACATGTCACTTAAATTTATATTTCCTGCCTGTTCTTTCCACCCTGATTTTAACCATACAAAAAACTTACACAAAAGAGGAGAAAATTCATGCAGGACAAATAAGAATATAGTATTGGGGCAATTCTTGATTAAGGTTAGCATTTTACATAACAATACAAGATATAGCAAAAGTCAACTCAAAATGTAATATGTTGCAACTGCATTATAATTAACCAAGTCCATACTGAAATTTTACACCAATTGTAAATCATGGACTAAGATAAAACTCAGTAAAACTCATGCCTGAGCCAGAGTTTGCTTTCCTTGACTTTAAAAAAAATTTTTTAATTTAAATTCAATTTAGTTAACTTATAGTCTATTATTAGTTTCAGGGGTAGAATTTAGTGATTCTCATCAGTTGCATATAACACCCAGTGCTAATTACATCAAGTGCCCTCCTTAATCCCATCACCCAATAACCCCATTCCCCCACCCACCTCCCCTCAGCAGCCCTCAGTTTGTTCCTTATTAAGAGTCTCTTACGGTTTGCCTCCCTCTCTGTTTTTATCTTACTTTAATTTTCCTTCCCTTCCCCTCTATTCATCTGTTTTGTTCCTTAAATTCTACATATGAGTGAAATCATAATGAGTGAAATCATATGCTGTCTTTCTCTGATTGACTTTTAAATTTTATTTTATTATGTTATGTTAGTCACCATACAATACATCATTAGTTTTTGATGTAGTGATCCATGATTCATTGTTTTCATATAACACCCAGTGCTCCTTGCAGTATGTTCCCTCCTTAATACCCATTATGGGCTAACCCATCCCCCCCACCTCCTCCCCTTTAAAACCCTCAGTTTGTTTCTCAGAGTCCATAGTCTCTCATGGTTCGTCTCTCCCTCTGATTACCCACCTTCATTTTCCCCTTCCTTTTCCTAATGTCCTCCACGCTATTCCTTATGTTCCACAAATAAGTGAAAACATATGATAATTGACTTTCTCTACTTGACTTATTTCACTTAGCATAATCTCCTCCAGTCCCATCCATGTTGATGTAAAAGTTGGGTATTCATCCTTTCTGATGGCTGAGTAATATTCTATCGTATATATGGACCAAATCTTTATCCATTTACCTGTTGAAGGGCATCTCAGCTATTTCCACAGTTTGGCTACTGTGGACTTTGCTGCTATGAACATTGGGGTACATGTGGCCCTTCTTTTCACTACATCTCTATCCTTGGGGTAAATGCCCAGTAGTGCAATCACTGGGTCATAGGGTAGCTCTATTTTTAACTTTTTGAGGAACCTCCACACTGTTTTCCAAAGTGGCTGTACCAGCTTGCATTCCTACCAACAGTGTAAGAGGGTTCCCCTTTCTCTACAACCTCTCCAACATTTGTTGTTTCTTGCCTTGTCAATTTTTGCCATTCTAACTGGTCTAAGGTGGTAGCTCAGTGTGGTTTTGATTTGAATTTCCCTGATGGCTAATGATGATGAACATTTTTCATGTATCTGTTAGCCGTTTGTATGTCTTCTTTGGAGAAGTGTCTGTTCATGTCTTTTGCCCATTTTTTGACTTGAGTATTTGTTTTTTGGGTGTTGAGTTTGAGAAGTTCTTTATAGATCTTGGATATCAGCCCTTTATCTGTAGTGTCATTTGCAAATATCTTCTCCCATTCCGTGGATTGCCTCTTTGTTTCATTGACTGTTTTCCTTTGCTGTGCAGAAGCTTTTTATCTTGATGAAGTTCCAAAAGTTCATTTTTGCTTTTGTTTCACTAGCCTTTGGAGATGTATCTTGAAAGAAGTTCCTGGGGCCATTGTCAAAGAGGTGACTGCCTATGTTCTCCTCTAGGATTTTGATGGATTCCTGTCTCACATTGAGGTCTTTCATCCATTTTGAGTTTATCTTTGTGTATGGTGTTAGAGAATGCTCGAGTTTCATTCTTCTGCATGTGGCTGTCCAATTTCCCTAGCACCATTTATTGAAGAGACTGTCTTTTTTACATTGGATATTTTTTCCTGCTTTGTCAAAGATTATTTGACCGTAGAGTTGAGGGTCCATATCTGGGCTCTCTATTCTGTTCCATTGGTCTGTATATCTGTTTTTGTGCCAGTACCATGCTGTCTTGGTGATCACTGCTTTGTAATATATCTTGAAATCCGGCAACGTGATGCCCCCACCTTTGTTTTTCTTTTTCAACATATCCTTGGCGATTCGCGGTCTTTTCTGATTCCATACAAATTATGGGCTTGTTTGTTCCAGCCCATTGAAAAATGTCATTGGAATTTTGATCTGGATGGCACTGAAGGTATAGATTGCTCTGGGTAGCATAGATATTTTAACAGTGTTTATTCTTCCGATCCATGAGCATGGAATGTTTTTCCATCTTTTTGTGTCTTCTTCAGTTTCTTTCATGAGTGTTCTGTAGTTGCTAGAGTATAGATCCTTTACCTCTTTGGTTAGGTTTATTCCGAGGTATCTTATGGTTTTTGGTGCTATTGTAAATGGAATCGTTTCTCTAATTTCTTTTTTGACAGTTGCATTGTTAGTGTATAAGAAAGCAACTGATTTCTGTGCATTGATTTTGTATCTTGCCACATTACTGAATTGCTGTATGAGTTCTAGTAATTTAGGGGTGGAGTCTTTTGGGTTTTCCACATAAAGGATCATGTCATCTGTGAAAAGAGAGAGTTTGACTTCTTCTTTGCCAATTTGAATACTTTGCTGTCTGATTGCTGTTGCTAGGATTTCTAGAACTATGTTGAACAATAGTGGCGAGAGTGGGCATCCTTGACGTGTTCCTGATCTTAAGGGAAAGGCTCTCAGCTTTACCCCATTGAGGATGATATTTGCTGTGGGTTTTTCATAGATGGATTTTATGAACTTGAGGAATGTTGCCTCTATCCCTATACTCTGAAGAGTTTTAATCAGGAAAGGATACCCTATTTTGTCAAATGCTTTTTCTACATCGAGAGGACCATATGGTTCTCTCTTTCATTAATGTGTTCTATCACATTGATTGATTTGTGAATGTTGAATCACCCTTGCATCCTGGGGATAAATCCCATTCTCTTGGTGGATGATCCTTTTAATGTATTGTTGGATCCTATTAGCTAGGATTTTGTTGAGGATTTTGGAACCCATATTTATCGCAGATATCGGTCTGAAATTCTCCCTTTTGATGGGGTCTTTGCCTGGTTTGGGGATTAAGATAATGCTGTCCTCATAGAATGAGTCTGGAAGCTTTCCTTCTGTTTCTGTTTTTTGAAAGAGCTTCAAGAGAAGAGGTATTATTTCTTCTTTGAATGTTTGGTAGAATTCCCCAGGGAATCCATCAGGCCCTGACTAGGTTTTTGGGTGGTTTTTGATTACTGCTTCAATCTCATTACTGGTTATTGGTCTATTCAGGTTGTCAGTTTCTTCCTGTTTCAGTGTTGGGAATTTGTAGGTTTCCAGGAAGGCATCCATTTCATCCAGGTTGCTCAGCTGATTGGCATATATTTGTTGATATTAATTTCTAATAATTGTTTTTATTTCCTTGGTGTTAGTCATGATCTCTCCCCTTTCATTCATAATTTTATTAATTTGGGTCTTTTCTCTTTTCTTTTGGATAAGTCTGGCCAGTGGTTTAGCGATCTTATTAATTCATTCAAAGAACCAGCTTCTAGTTTCGTTGATCTGGTCTACTGTGTTTCTGGTTTCTAATTCATTGATTTCTGCTCTAATCTTATTTCTCTTCTAATGCATGGCTTAGGCATTGTTTGTTGCTTTTTCTCTAGTTCTGTAAGGTGTAGGGTTAGATGGTGAATTCGGGATTTTTCTATTTTTTTGAGTGAGGCTTGGATGGCTATGTATTTCCCCCTTAGGACCGCCTTTGCAGTATCCCATAGGTTTTGGACTGATGTGTTTTTGTTCTCATTGGTTTTTATGAATTGAAGTTCTTCTTTGATTTCCTGGTTGACACAAACATTCTTGAGCAGAGTGGTCTTTAGCTTCCATGTGTTTGAATTTCTTCCAAATTTTTTCTTGTGATTGAGTTCCAGTTTTAAAGCATTATGGTCTGAGAATATGCAGGGAATAATCTCAGTCTTTTGGTATCGGTGGAGACCTGATTTGTGACCCAGTATATGGTCTATTCTGGGGAAAGTTCCATGTGCACTCGAGAACAATGAGTATTCTGTTGTTTTAGGGTGGAATGTTCTGTATATATCTATGAGGTCGATCTCGTCCAGTGTGTCATTCAAAGCTCTTGTTTCTTTGTTGATTTTCGGCTTAGATGATCTGTCTATTGCTGAGAGTGGAGTATTGAGGTCTCCTACAATTAACGTATTGTTATCTATATGACTCTTTATTTTGGTTAACAGTTGGCTTATGTAGATGGCTGCTCCCATGTTGGGCGTGTAGATATTTACAATTGTTAGATCTTCTTGTTGGATAGACACTTTAAGAATGATATAGTGTCCTTTTGTGTCTCTAATTACAGTCTTTAGTTTAAAATCTAATTTTTCTGATATAAGATTGCTACCCCAGCTTTCTTTGAGGTCCATTGTCATGGAAGGTGGATCTCCATCCCTTCACTTTCAGTCTGGATGTATCTTTAGGTTCAAAATGAGTCTCTTGCAGACAGCATATGGATGGGTCCTGTCTTTTTATCCAGTCTGCAACCCTGTGCCGTTTTATGGGAGCCTTTAGGCCATTCACGTTGAGAGTGATCATTGAAAGATATGAATTAATTGTCATCATGTTGCCTGTGAAGACCTTGTTTTTATAGATTGTCCCTGTAAATTTCTTTTCTGTATCACTCTTGGGGTCTTTCTCCTTTTATAGAACCCCCCCTTAATATTTCTTGCAGGGCCAGTTTAGTGGTCACATATTCTTTCAGTTTCTGCCGGTCTTGGAAGCCCTGCATCTTTCCATCCATTCTAAATGACAGCCTTGCCTGATAAAGTATTCTTGGCTGCATGTTCTTGTTTAGTACTCTGAATATGTCTTGACAGGTCTCTGTGGATAGGTCTGAGGTTATTCTGATGTTCCTCCCTCTGTATGTAAAGAATCTCTTCCCCCTATTTGCCCTTAAGATGGTTTCCTTGGTTCTAAGATTTGTGAGTTTTACTATTACATGCCAGCATGTTGGCCTGTTTTCCTTGATCTTGGAGGGGTCCTCTCTGCCTCTAGGACACGAATGTTTGTTTCATTTCCCAGATTAGGGAAGTTCTCAGCTACAGTTTGCCCAAATATATCTTCTAGTCCTCTCTCTCTCTCCACCCCCCTCAGGGATTCCAATAATTCTGACTGGAACATTTCATGGTGTCGCTTATTTCTGATTCTATTTTCATGGATTCTGAGTTGTTTTTCCCTGGCCTCTTTTCTCTTTTATCTATTAATTGGTCTTCTAGGTGACTAATTCGTTCTTCTGCCTCGCTTACCCTAGCTGTTAGATTATCTAGATTAGATTGGATCTCATTGATAGCATTTTTTTTCAAAGATTTTATTTATTTATCTGAGAGAGAGAATGGGAGAGAGAGCATGAGAAGGGGGAGGGTCAGAGGGAGAAGCAGACTCCTTGCTGAGCAGGGAGCCCGATGTGGACTTGATCCCGGGACTCCAGAATCATGACCCAAGCCTAAGGCAGTCGCCCAACCAACTGAGTCACCCAGGCATCCCTCATTGATAGCATTTTTAAGTTCTGCCAATTTAGTTTTCATTTCTGGCCTTAGAGACTCTATGTTGCCATTAATTGATTTCTCCATTCTAGCTGTTGTCTTCATAATTGCTAGCCTGAATTCCATCTCCAACATCTTGGTTATATCTGAATCCATTTGTAAATCTGTGGCATAAGTCATAGTCTCTGAGTCTTTCCTATTTTGGGGGTTCCCCCTCCTAGTCATTCTTTTGAGGGGTGGTTGAGGTAATGTACGGAGTCCAAATTATTGACCACAACCCAAGCAAGATGCACCTGTTTTATAGGGACCTTAGGGTTGCTGGCCTCTTATTCTCCCAGCCTGTCTTCTGGGGGAGGGGCCTGCCTGGCTGTTACTCAAGCAACCCTGTTTAGGCAGAGTTGCCGTGCCCTCTGTGGGGGGGATGGGCTCAGTGATAACCGGTTTTTTGGGGCTTTTTTTCTCCGGCGGCTTTCTTTGGTGGCTTTCCACATCTCTTCCCAGAGAGCAGAAGAGACATTTCCAACCCTCTGCCTCAGAGCAGAGAGATCGCAGTCTGTTCTTCAGTGAGCTCTTCCAGCTACACTATCTCTGTTTCTGTCTGTGCTGCTATAAACTGCAGCATCCTGGGTTGTGTGCCCCTTAGCAGTGCTCCCAGTCCTCGCTTCCAGGTCGGGGCACGTCTCTGCCCTTTGTGCTTCTAAAACCACCAGCCGTCCCCAGTTCACATGTGCGACGCCCCCGCTCTGGATTTCCATCCGGGGGGCTGCCCTAAAGTTCTTTCCCCACCGCTAGCAGTCTGAGAGTCTGTGCCTGGTCCCCAGCATGGGAGGCTATCGCTCACTGGGGGTGCAGGATCCACATGGCTCCCTCCCCCTGCCGTTTATCCTCTGATATCTGCCTGCGGAATCACAGCTCCCCGCTTCGTACCTCGAAACCAATTGCTTGCGATATTCTGTTTGTAGAGATCCAGATCTATCTTTTTACGTCTTAGGCTGATTTTGTCGGTGTTCAGAGTGGTCTGGTAGATATCCAGCTCAATTCCGGGGACCGATTGGAATAGGGTCCCCTACTCCTCTGCCATCTGTTCCCTCCCTCAGCTTTTGGATATTTATGAGGACTGTCATTATAGTACTCTAGTTCCTGGATGAGGAATCTTTCCTTACCAGGATCCACTGGCCAGGCCCTGAGTGGGCTATGTCTCCTCCTGGTTTTGTCAGTTTGCTCATCCCTGACTGACTTATTCTGCTTAGCTAATACCCTCGAGTTCTACCCACATCATTGCAAATGGCAAGATTTCATTCTTTTGGATGGCCAAGTAATATTCCATTGTGTGTTTGTGTGTGTGTATATATATGTATCACATCTTCTTTATTCATCTTTTGATGGACATCTAGGCTCTTTTCATATTTTGGGTGTTGTGGACATTGCTGCTATAAACATTGGAGTGCATGTGCCCCTTTGAATCACTATTTTTGTATCTTTTGGATAAATACCTAGTGCAATTGCTGGATCATAGGGTAGTTATATTTTTAACTTTTTTATAAAAAAGATTTTATTTATTTATTTGTGAGAGACAGAGAGAGAGCACAAGCCGGGGGAGTGGCAGGCAGAGGGAGAAGCAGGCTTCCTGCTGAGCAAGAAGCCTGATGTGGGACTCGATCCCAGGACCCTGGGATCATGACCTGAGCCAAAGGCACATGCTTAACTGACTGAGCCACCCAGGTGTCCCTATTTTGAACTTTTTTTTAAATTAAAATATTTTATTTATTCATTTGAGAGAGAGAGAAAGAGCACAAGCAGGGGGAGTGGCAGGCAGAGGGAGAGGGGGAAGCAGGCTCCTCGCTGAGCAGGGAGCCCGACGTGGGACTCGATCCCAGGACTCCAGGATCATGACCTGGTCTGAAGGCAGATGCTCAACCATCTGAGCCACCTTGCCACCCTATTTTTACCTTTTTGAGGAACCTCCATACTGTTTTCCAGACTGCATCAGTTTGCATTCCCACCAACAGTGTAAGAGGGTTCTCCTTTTTCTACATCCTTACCCTTGCTTTGACAACTACTAATTTGCATAGGATAAGCAGGAGAGGAGAAAATACTACATTTCTTTGGTCCAATCCATGGTAATAAAGGATAGCTAATTCTTTTTTACTTACCAATTAGATTTTTAAAAAAAGATTTATTTATTTTAGAGAGAGAGAGCCTGCATGCACTCATGTGGGAGGGGCAGAGGGAGAAGGAGAGAGAATCTCAAGTAGACTCTGCGCTGAGCACAGACGCTGCTGGTGAGCCCAGTCTCATGACCCTGAGATCATGACCTGAGCCCAAATCAAGAGTCAGACACTTAGCTGACTGCACCACCCAGGTGCCCCACCAATTAAATTTTTAAATAACAAATCCAACAGAAATAGAACTGCATCCAAACAAACTATATCCAAAGGTCACTATGTAAATATAAACTGTGTTCTAAATGACATTATTAAACTTATAGAAAGAATAAAACCAATAGAACCTATCATTTATTAGAGCCTAGCATGTGCTAGTTAGTAGGCTAAGTAGTTTATGTACATCATCTTGTTTAACCTTTTTAGAAAATTTTATGTATTTGTTTATTAAAGTCCATAGTTTACATTAGGGTTCACTATTTATATTGTACATTCTATGGATTTTGGTAATGAAAAGTGTCATGTGTCCACCCTTATAAGATCGTACAGAGTAGTTTCACTGCCCTAAAAATCCCTTGTTCTTCATTTGTTCATCTACAGCCTCCCACTCCCCACCCCTAGCAACCATCGATTATTTTTACTGTCTTCAGAGTTTTGTATTTTTCAATATGTCACATAATCTGAATCATACAGTATGTAGCCTTTCCAGACTGGTTTCCTTTACTTACCAGTATGCACTTAAGGTTCCTCTATGTCTTTTCATGACTAGTAGCTCATTTCCTTTTATTAGTGAATTAGTACCCATCATATGGAGGTACCACAATTTGTTTATCCATTCAATTATTGAAGAGTATCTTGGTTGCTTTCAAATTTTGGCAATTTTGAATAAAGCTTCTGTAAACATTCGTGTGCAGGTTTTTATGTAGACATAAGTTGTCAGCTCCTTTGGGTAAATACTGAGGAACAGATCTTCTGGATCATGTAGTAAGGCTATGTTTAGCTTTTTAAGAAACTGCCAAACTGTCTCCCAAGGTGTCTGTACTGTTTCGCATTCTCATTGCTTCATCTTTTAGTAACCCTTTGATGTATGTATTTTGCACCTGTTACTTAGATGGGAAAACTGAGATTCCAAGAGGTTACATAATTTGCCCAAAGTTACACAGCAGAGAATGGGCTAATGCTGGCATTCAAATTTGAGTTGGTCTGGTTTTAGAACTGGTGATCTTTCTGTTACACTATGCTGTGTCTTTGAGCAAATCAAGCATTAAGCTGGGTAGGGTCCTTTAATGGTGTATGTGTATGTAACCAGTTTCTACTATGTACGTATGTACGTATGTATTAGTGCCTCTGAGTTTAAAGCTAGACATCAGGAAAATATTCTATTGCGTAAGCCTAAAAACTTTCCTCATTTCCCTGGGACGGGGAGTCACTCTTCCCCACCTCCTGTGCCACAGTTCTGGAGAGGAGCTACAAGGCCCTATGAATATGGTAGAGGGCAGGTGCTAGAGGTAGCCGTTCCTGAGTCCAGCTTTAGCTATAGGCAAGAAGACAGTTTGCTATCATTATACTTTGCATTCATTCAATAAAAGCACTTTAAGTAATGCACATACTAATCAAAAGATTTCTGAATTCAAGGCTTTGTTTTTAAAGAACTAGGAAACTAGCAGCTGTCTGTTCTAGGATGGAAGGCCGGGGGAAAAAGTCACTGGCTGTCACTTGTAAGTTGTTTTGCCAGAAACAACTTAACATGATTGTTCTAGACTCAACTGTAAGCTAACTAAACTATTTCATCACTTAACAATTTTCAGCTCAAGACAGGGGAGTTTTGCATTGTACTTTTAAGGTGTCATCTGAAATAGTCCTCATTCTCAACAGGGGCACAAATCCAGAAGGACTTGTACCTCGGTTAACTGATTATGACAACATACAGTGTAGGTGTTGGGGAGGAGTGACAGGAAGTGATAGTTGGGGGGAACAGGAGGCATGGCCAGACTAAGTTCACTGTCAGTACAGGCTTTGAGGCCCAACCCTGTCTTTTACTTAGTATGATCTTGAAGCATAATATGGAGACCATTCCACCATTGGGAATAAGGTAATACACATGTCAGCCATATTGTATTCTGTAAAGTGTATAGTAAAATTCCATGTTCTCAAAGATAATTCTTTCTTTTTCTCTCTTTTCCTGCCAGCGTTTCCAGCAACATTAGTCACACCAGCTTTCAAACAGGGTGCAGAATGTCCTACTCCAAGGGGCACCTGGGTGGCTCAGTCAGTTAAGCATCTGCCTTCGGCTCAGGTCCTAGGATCAAGCCCCGCATCAGGCTCCCTGTTCAGTGGGGAGTCTGCTTCTCTCTCTCCCTCTATCCCTCCTTCTCCCACTGGTCATGCTCTCTCTCGCTCTCTTGTGCTCTCTCTGAAATAAATAAAATAAAATAGTTATGGAGAATATTTCTTTGGCTGCCACTTGTAGAATTGGCTGGAATTCTCTCAGGGAGGACACAGGTTGAGGGGAAGGGATGAAATTGTTCCATATGAAAACAGGCTAAGTTCATGGAAATTTTATGAAAATTCAGGAGCTATAGCCTGTTTAGAACATACGTGTTGGAGAGATGATAAGCTCAGCCCTAAAGACTGCACACTGTACTGTCTCAAACTCATAAAACATTTTTAGATAGTAAATAGGTACTTCCTTATTTCATCTTCATTTTTTGAAAGACAATAACAGACTGCAAAACTTTCTAGGATCTGTTTTATTAGTAAAACTGAAACCATCTGTGCCAATTTGAATACCTTTTATTTCTTTTTGTTGTCTGATTGCTGTTGCTAGGACTTCTAGTACTATGTTGAACAATAGTGGTGAGAGTGGGCATCCTTGTTGTGTTCCTGATCTTAAGGGAAATGCTCTCAGCTTTTCTCCATTGAGAATGATATGTGCTGTGGGCTTTTCATAGATGGTTTTTATGAAATTGAGGAATGTTTCCTCTATCCCTACACTCTGAAGAGTTTTAATCAGGAAAGGATACTCTGTCACATGCTTTTTCTGCATCAAATGAGAGGACCATATGGTTCTTCTCTCTCCTCTTATTAATGTGTTCTATCACACTGATTGATTTGCAAATGAACCACCCTTGCCTCCCAGGGATAAATCCCACCTGGTCGTGATGGATAATCCTTTTAATATACTGTTGGATCCTATTAGCTTGGATCTTGTTGAGAATTTTGGCATCCATATTCATCAGGGATATTGGTCTGAAATTCTCCTTTTTGATGGGGTCTTTGCCTGGTTTGGGGATCAAGGTAATGCTGGCCTCATACCATGAGTCTGGAAGTTTTCCTTCTGTTTCTATTTTTTGAAACAGCTTCAGGAGAATAGGCATTATTTCTTCTGTGAATGTTTGGTAGAATTCCCCAGGGAATCCATCAGGCACTGGACTCTTGTTTTTTGGGAGGTTTTTGATTACTGCTTCAGTCTCCTTACTGGTTATTGGTCTATTCAGGTTGTCAATTTCTTCCTGTTTCAGTCTTGGTAGTTTATAGGTTTTAAGTAAGGCATCCATTTCTTCCAGGTTGCTTAATTTATTGGCATATAGTTGTCGATAATAATTTCTAATAATTGTTTCTATTTCCTTGGTGTTAGTCGTGATCTCTGCCCTTTCATTCATAATTTTATCAGTTTGGGTCCTGTCTATTTTCTTTTTGATAAGTCATACTCTCTCTCTTCGCAGATGACATGATACTTTATGTGGAAAACTCAAAAGACTCCACCGCTAAATTACTAGAACTCATACAGCAATTCAGTAATGTGGCAGGATACAAAATCAATGCACAGAAATCATTTGCTTTCCTATACACTAATAATGCAACTGTAGAAAGAGAAATTAGGGAATTGATTCCATTTACAATAGCACCAAAAACTATAAGATACCTTGGAATAAACCTAACCAAAGAGGTATAGGATCTATACTCTAGGAACTACAGAACACTCATGAAAGAAATTGAAGAAGACGCAAAAAGATGGAAAAAGATTCCATGCCATCCTGACTAAAATACCAATGGCATTTTTCAAAGTGCTGGAACAAACAATCATAAAATTTGTATGGAACCAGAAAAGACCCCGAATCGCCAAGAAAATATTGAGAAAGAAAAACAAAGCTGGGGGCATCACGTTGCCTGATTTCCAGCCATATTACAAAGCTGTGATCACCAAGACAGCATGGTACTGGCAGAAAAATAGACACATAGATCAGTGGAACAGAATAGAGAGCCCAGATATGGACCCTCAATTCTATGGTCAACTAATCTTCGACAAAGCAGGAAGAAATATGCAATGGAAAAAAGACAGTCTCTTCAGTAAATGGTGCTGGGAGAATTGGACAGCTATATACAGAAGAATGAAACTCAACCATTCTCTTATACCATACACAAAGATAAACTCTAAATGGACGAAAGACCTCAGTGTGAGTCAAGAATCCATTAAAGTCCTAGAAAACATAGGCAGTAACCTCTTTGACATTGGCCACAGCAACTTCTTTCAAGATACATCTCCAAAAGCTAGTGAAACAAAAGCAAAAATGAACTTTTGGGACTTCATCAAGGTATAAAGCTTCTGCACAGCAAAGGAAACAGTCAATAAAACCAAAGAGGCAACCCATGGAATGGGAGAAGATATTTGCGAATGACACTATAGACAAAGGGCTGATATCCAAGATCTATAAAGAACTTCTCAAACTCAACACCCAAAAAACAAATACTCAAGTCAAAAAATGGGCAGAAGTCATGAACAGACACTTCTCCAAAGAAGACATAAAAATGGCTAACAGACACATGAAAAATGTTCATCATCATTAGCCATCAGGGAAATTCAAATCAAAACCACACCTTAGAGCTACCGCCTTAGACCAGTTAGAATGGCAAAAATTGACAAGGCAAGAAACAACAAATGTTGGAGAAGTTGTGGAGAAAGGGGAACCCTCTTACACTGTTGGTGGGAATTCAAGTTGGTACAGCCACTTTGGAAAACAGTGTGGAGGTTCCTCAAAAAGTTAAAAATAGAGCTACCCTATGACCCAGCAATTGCACTACCGGGCATTTACCTCAAGGATAGAGATGTAGTGAAAAGAAGGGCCACATGTACCCCAATGTTCATAGCAGCAAAGTCCACAATAGCCAAACTGTGGAAAGAGCTGAGATGCCTTTCAACGGATGAATGGATAAAGAAGATGTGGTCCATATATACAATGGAATATTACTCAGCCATCAGAAAGGATGAATACCCAACTTTTCCATCAACATGGATGGGACTGGAGGAGATTATGCTAAGTGAAATAAGTCAAGCAGAGAAAGTCAATTATATGGTTTCACTTATTTGTGGAACATAAGGAATAACATGGAGGACATTAGGAGAAGGAAGGGAAAAATGGAGGCAATTCAGAGGGGCAGATGAACCAAGAGAGACTATGGACTCTGGGAAACAAACTGAGGGTTTTAGAGGGGAAGGGTGTGGGGGGATGGGTTAGCGTGGTGGTGTGTATTAAGGAGGGCACGTATTGCATGGAGCTCTGGGTGTTATATGCAAATAATGAATCATGGAACTCTACATCAAAAACTAATCATGCACTGTATGGTGATTAACATAACGTAAAAAAAAAACAAAAGGAGAGAATGTAAAAAAAAAACCTGATACCATCTGGGGAGAGTGTTCTATTTGTATAGAATACTTAGAATAAATATGTCTTAATTCTTCAGTTTTTACAGAGTGCTAACTCATGCATTTTTGCTAGAAGGTCATAAAAAACTAGAGTCAGTCTAGTTTTCAGAGCCCTCAGCCCATTCTTTTCTTGTCTCTGGATCTGTTCCATCCTGGTTTTTTACAGGTCTGGACCCTGTGCTTCTGCTCTTTGTGCTTTTGAGTGCGCTTGGTTTCCCCATCATTACCCCCTGTGTTCCTATATAAGACTGTGGCTTGTGTTCAGTCCTGTAGTGTTTTGGGCTCTGGGCTGCTTTGGATGGTATATATTACCCTGGCCCCTAAGACACAACCGACTCTGCTTGTACTCCAGCTACTCCCCAGGAAGAATGCAGGCCTTGCAAATTATATTTCTTCTATACTGACACAAATCAAAGCACCTCATTAAGTAATTTGTTGTTCTAATCAATGACTGGTAACTATATTTTTTTACGATGACAAGCATCACATTTATGTTGAAAGGTTTTATAGTAAAAATTGAAGTTGCGAAATTCAACTTTAATTCCAGTACAGATACTTCAGAGAAATATCAAAGTTTTTAAAAATTCTAAACATTTGAGTTACTAAAATCAGTGGGGAAAACAATACCTCTGTAAGATTTAACTAGATATTTTCCAAGATAGTGGTTTTGTTTTCCTTGGATAAATATCTAGCAGTGGAATTAATGGATCATATGGTATTTCTGTTTTAAAGTAGGCTCTATGCTCAGTGTGGAGCTCAGTGTGGGGCTTGAACTCATGATCCCAAGATCAAGAGGCCTGAGCGACCCAGGCGCCCCTCTATTTTAAATTTTTTTGAGGAATTTAAATACTGTTTTCCTAGTGGCTGCCCCAATTTACAGTCCTACAGACAGTGCACAAAGGTTCCCCCCCTTTTTAAAAATGTTTTATTTATTTATTCATGAGAGTCAGAGAGAGAGAGAAACAGAGGCAGAGGGAGAAGCAGGCTCCCCGCCTAGCAGGGAGCCCGATGTGGGGCTTGATCCCAGGACCCCCGGATCATGACCTGAGTCGAAGGCAGACGCTTACCATCTGAGCCACCCAGGTGCCCCCAAAGGTTCCCTTTGCTATATACCCCCACCAGCACTTGTTATTTTTTGTCTTTTTGATAATAGTCATTCAAACAGGTGTGAAGTGATACCTCACTGTGGTTTTGATTTGCATTTCCTCATGATCAGTTGTGTTGAGCAACTTTTATGTACCTGTTGGCCATTTTTTGTCTTTTTCAGAAGAATGTCGTCTTGGTTCCTCTGCCCATTTTTAAATCAGATTGTTTTTTCTCTATTAAGTTGTACGAGTTCTTTATATATTTTGGATATTAACCCCTTATCAGTTATATGATTTGTAAGTATATTCTCTCAGCCTTAGGTTGCCTTTTCACTTTGTTGATGGTTTCATTTCCTGTGCAGCTTTTTAATTTGATGTAGTATCACTTATTTTTGCTTTTGATATCAAATCCAAAAAAATTATTGTCCAGATCAGTGTCAAAGAGCTTATCCCCTTTGTTTTCTTCTAGGAGCTTTTTGGTGTCAGGTCTCATGTTTCTCTAATCCATTTTGAGTTGATTTTTATGTATGATGTAAGATAGCACTCTGGTTTCATTCTTTTGCTTGCATATGGATGTTCAGTTCTTCCAACACTATTTATTGAAAAAACTATCTTTCCCCACTTTATATTCTTGGCTCCTTTGTCCTAAGTTAATTAACCATATATGTGTGTGTTTATTTATGGGTTCTCTGTTTTGTTTCATTGAGCTGTGTGTCTGTTTTTGTGCCACTACTGTACTGTGTTGATTAATATAACTTTGTAATATAGTTTGAAAACAGAATGTGTGCTGCCTCTAGCTTTGTTTTTCTTTCTCAAGGTTGCTTGGCTATTCAGGGTCTTTTTTGGTTCCCTACAAATTTTAGGATTATTTTTTCCCTTTCTGTGAAAAATGCCACTGGAATGTTGACAAAGATTGCATTGAGTCTAAGATTGCTTTGGGTAGGATAGACATCTTAACAATATTAATTTTCCCAGTCCATGAGCAGGGTATATCTTTTCATTTATGTGTTTCTCCTTAAGTTTTTTCACCAGTGTCTTACGGTTTTCAGTGTACCATTCTTTTACCTCTTTGTTAAATTTATTCCTAGGTAGATTATTATTTCTGATGCAATTGTAAATGGAATTGTTTTCTTAATTTCTCTTTCTGGTAGTTCTTTTTGATCTAGTCTGAGATGAGACTGAAGGAACAGAATTAAGTGAGAGGATTGGGGGTCTTTTGTAGTCAGTCTGGGAAGCATAGGGCAAACACAATTTGGATTGGAAATGTATTTGTAAATTAAGACTAAGTAAAGATTAAGTTAATCTAAGTAAATTAACCACTTTGCTTAAAGGATTTGAAAAACCCCCCAGTGTTCAGAGATATTGAGTGTTCTACCCAGGTCATTGGCTAATTAGTGGCAGAGTTGACAAGAATCCAGATGTTCACTTTCACCCTTCTCAGAATCTAAGTGATAAGTGGCTTCCAGATACACACAATGAAAATAGATTGCCATGTGAAGTCTTTATTAGTTGACAAAAAAATCTAAATAAAATCATCAGAGTTCTCAGTAGTAGTAACACAAAGTAAAAATACCTCCACATCCCAAATTAACATTATCTCTCTATACCACGTAGGTAGTTTTTATTCTCCTGTTGATTAGAATCAGGGTTTATTTTCAGAGACAATTTTGCAAAAATGACATCAGGGCAGTAGTTTGGTATGGTTTGCTTTAAAACACATTTAAATAGATGGCTAAAACTTTTAGAAAATATTCTGCTGAATACATTTCACACTGAATTAATTGAATTAGTAAGATGAAATTAATTGAATTCATAGTAAAATATTATAACCACCATGTGAACATACACAAAAAGTCTTCTTGTGATTCACAGAGGCTAGAATGAAGTACATTGGATCGAAATTAACTTAGAGATAATACAGTAAATATCAACCATAAAACCTAAACAATTATGTGCTCTCAAGTATGTAGTGCCAGAGATCTGGTTTGTTCTTGGCTGCCAGATTTTGTTTTCACCACTTAAGATCTTCTTTTCAAATCAACTTTCTTCTTTCTTGGTTCACATTTTGTGGAATGGAATTGGATTTAAAGATTTAAGATGATTGTCTAAAGAATTTTTGTCTTTAATCAGTAATGCAATGATAGGTCTATCTAGATTTACATGTTTTTGTTTGAGAGACCTAATTTTAACCCTTTTTATTTGTGGGATTAGTTCAGGTGGGTTCTTGGTTGGGGCTACAGAGTAGTGACCTTATGGTTTCCAACATTTAGGAAAAGTAAAGGGCTCCTGATTCATATAATTTTCTCTGTTTAGCTAATGTCTCCCCCCACTCCCCAGCGGGCTATCTCCGCAAAGTGGAGATTCCACAAAGTGATCTTAAATTACGGTTATGCACCTGTTTTGTGGGATAGAGGTGGTTTTCATGTTAATAAGTCATGTGAGGTAAATCGATTCAAAGATTAGTAATAGTGCTTTACATTTGAGGAATATTATAATTTCACTTTGAGATTGGTGATAAAAGTAAAGGTGGTAGTTCTGCACTCATAAATCATATCTGACAACAGAACACTTCATGATATATGATGTACTATTTCTTTTGTGTAATACCAGAAATGTACTTTATTATATTATAAATATATTGCCAGAATTGAGAATTTGCATTTTGGCTGGAAGGTGAGGTTGTTTGTTCAACAGTAGTTTGAGTAGTGGCTGGAGTGGTAGTTTGGGGTGTGGGTGCAGTTGTAGTTTGGGAAGTTTCAGGTGCAGGAGTGGTTGGGGAAGGATTAGGTGTGGTATTTGGGGCAGCTGTGGTGTCCGGCAAAGCTGGGGAAGGTTGTGGTGCTGGTGTAGTTAGGGAAGATGTAGATGGTGCAGCTGTAGGCTCTGGCAGAGGTGGGGGAGATGTCAGTGGGGCAGCTGTGGTGTCCGGCAAAGCTGGGGAAGGTTGTGGTGCTTGTGTAGTTAGGGAAGATGTAGATGGGGCAGCTGTAGGCTCTGGCAGAGGTGGGGAAGATGTCAGTGGGGCAGCTGTGGTGTCTGGCAAAGCTGGGGAAGGTTGTGGTGTTGGGGTAACTGCAGGAGAGCCCGTGTTATTTTCTTTTACAAATGTGGTGGTAGTCTGAATAAGAGAAGTCACACCTGGAGATTCAGTAATTTTGTTGGAAGTAGATGTGGGACTCAAAGATGGGATTTGAGTGGTAGCCCCTGAGGTGTTGTTATTGACCACGGTGTTATTTTTAACTGGACACCTAGATGGCTGGCGATGTTTTGGCCTTGGCTTTCTCTTGATTGGATATGAAGGCCTTGGGTATTTGTATGGACCAAAAATTAAATGCTTTTGAATTAACATATTCCAGTTAGGTTGAAATTTTTGATACAGTGGTAATCGGCGGTCTAATATATGTTGTAGGACATAATTCTTTCTGTGCTGTGTTTTCCATGGCCTTTTTCGACCTTCACTGAGCTGTGGGAAGAAAGAAAACGCAAGAACTGAAAACATCCATTGATTTATCAACTAGGGGATTATTGCTGAATGTTGGATGGGCAGTATTTATGGAGTTTTGGGAATGGAAACCAGATTGCAGTGGGTTTAGTGAGTATTGTTCTAATTTCACCAAATCTCAAGAACAACTTGCTATTAGTTTATTTTGTCATGCATTTATTTCTGAGCTAGCTACAATGGATATATTCCTGTGGGTTCAAGCTTGGAGGATTAGCTAGATCTGCCCTTTGTGCTTATAGTTCCTCTCTTCTTCCTCTGTTAGAAAATGATTAGGTTACTGCCTGAGGACCGAGCAAAAGGCCACCCTGTTTGCTGCGCTCTGTTCATGAAACTTCTGTTAAAGACGTTCAACTGAGATCAAGGAGTCTTTTCTGAATCACACCTTTCACATCTGCCATCATCAAAAAACAAAACAACAAAATCCCAAACAACCAACTTAACAAATACCCCACTTCACCTTTTATATTCTCCACATCGAAAAAAACTTAGTTTTTAGCTTTTTTAAATTGGAAAAAGAACTTTAGCCATTAATATTTATTTAAAGTAGGTTTCACACCCTACGTGGGGCTCGAACTCATGATAGCAAGTTCAAGAGTCACAAGCTCTACAGACTGAGCCAGCCAGGTGCCCTGGCCGTTACCTTTAATTGTAAATTATAATTACAGAAACTCGGGTCAATGAATCCTATGATATTGTAGGAAAATTTTGCATGTTTATGCATTTTGTCTGCAGAGAACCTATAGCTTTCATGATTTCTCAAAGATGTTCACATCTGAAAAGAATACTGATTTAGTCCAGTTCCACAACCAATACTTGATCTTTTTTTCCAGTACACCTGAATGGCTTTCCAGCCTATGCTTGATAACTTTTTCTAATTCTCTACCATGTCTCACCAGGTTGCCTGGTAGAGAGTTGTTCTTGATACTAAATGGATTTTTTTGCGGGGGGGGATTTCCATTCTTAACAGAACAGAGAATTTTTTTTTTTCAGGTATTCATTCTTGGTCCTAATTTCGCACTTGGCAGCACATAGAAGATCCTGGAGACCTTCAAAATTCGAAAATATTTTACCATGTCATCTGGGTTTTATATTCTTCAAGATTAACATTCTTAGTTCCTGACATTATTTGAGTTAGAGTTCCACTACTGTTTCAGTATCTTATCTCTAAACATACTGCAATTTGTCTATATCATTTTTTCCTGCATTTCATCTCATACTAAAATTATCAGTTATATTAATTTAGAGAAAAGAAATATTAACATAAGGATAAGGGAGCACATGCCAGAATTCCAAGCAAGGATAGGTTACTTTTTACCTCCTGATAATTTACACATAAACCCTTTTGAGACCACCCAATAGATAAATCATTCCAGTCTCACACTATAAAGCTTGGCATAGGCAAAGGTGACAACTTTTGAGAGACCAGCAGTGTTGTTCAGCTAAGATAACTTCTTCAGAGACTAATATATACAACCTTAAAATAACTTTGGAAAGCATGAGTTGTTTGAAAAAATTTATTCAGGACGTTTTAGTTCATAACTTAGAATGTTCTTAAATGAAAATATTGGCTTGTGACCCACATAACTGGTATTTTTGCATAGTTCTCTTATAAATGGGCATAGAATTCCGGAGTCTGCAACTCTGAATCTGGGATGCTCATGGAACGTCTCAGAAGATGTTCTTATAGGGTAATATTTTTCTAATATGAAATAAACAGGTCATATTGTTCTGGCAAATTTTTCAAGATTCAGTATGTGATCCAGATAATTAGAAAATTGCTTTGATTGAAGCAGGATTGGGGGCCTTGAATTCCACCAGCTCCTTCTCTACTTTTTCTTGTGGTGTTTGAGGATGGTGAGAAGAACTCCCAGATCTTAAAGGAGGATGTTTGAAACACACTGCAGCAGACCATCAGGAGAGGTTTGGGTCTGTCCGGCATCTGCCATTAACACTGAGTAACTTTGGGCAAATCACTTAATTTCACTGGATCTCAGTGTACTCATTTATGAAGTGATGCAAATTAAATTGCAGATCTGAAGTCTAATTCTATGACTTCTATACTTTGAAATATTTAATACTGTTCATTCCCTTAATCAGATGATTAAATTCATGAGGGTGAGGATTTTGTCTTGTTAATCTCTGTATGCCCAATATCTAGAACTATGCCTGGCTCATAATAGGCACCCCTTAGATATTTACTGAATGAACAAATGCATAGAATTGATAATAAGCCAGATTTCTCATCAAATAAAATCTTAACATTTATAAGTGTTTATTATGTGAAAAAGTTTCAGCTATTTTAATTTAGATGACCAAAAAATATCTGTGATGTTTTACTAACTTTGTTAGCATAGAACATGTATCAAATGAGCAGTTTGACTAGTTTACTTAAAATATATTGACTAATTATCATTAAGATCGGCAGTTATGGATGGCTCTGACAGGACTTTTTGACTAGAATTGGGATTAGGGAAGTTTGAGAGGGGGACAGGTTGAAAATGCCTCTAAGGGTTTGAGCTTAGATTTAAGGATGGAAGTGCTTATAAATATAAAGCCAGGAAGAGCATATTTAATATATCCTCATTTGCCTGTTCACATCTGTCATTATCTTTGTAAAAAAGTCCTTTTACTTTTTGTGCACTTAACTTTGTGTCAGGCCTTATTTTAAATGGTTTCCAAATATAAGTTTTCTTAATTCCTTAGCAACACCAGAAGGTGAGTTCTATTATTATTCTCATTATACAGATGAAGAAACTGAATCCCAAAGAGATTAAGTAAATTTTAGGAAATGTGTTTTATAAGAAAAATAGAAGGCCATGTCCTTCTATTTTTGATAAGGGAGAGGGGCAGAGGGAGAGGGAGAAGCAAATTCCCCTGCTGAGTAGGGAGCCCATTGCAGGGATCACGACCTGAGCTGAAGGCAGATGCTTAACCAGCTGAGCCACCCACGTGTCCCAGACCCTAAATATCTTTTAAAGGTAGGGCCCATTTTACAATCTCTTGGTTTTGGAAACTGTACTTTCCTGTCCCCTTTGTGCTTCCTTCATTTTCCCTATCCATATCCAAAGCACCTACATGTTTTCTCTAGGTAATCTTATAAGGTCCCATGGCTTCAAATACCTTTAAAACATAAACTTTACTCTTAAACTTTTTTTTGAACTCCAGAAATTTAACTTTCAAATTTAACTTTGAAATTTCAAATTTAACATGTCTAAAACTCTTATGTTCATTTCTTTCTTTCACTACACACCTAAGCAGCATAAGTTATGGCAGACTTAATCACCAAACTGTATCTTAAATCCACCCTCATATTTTGTTTTAATTGCTGACATTTAGTGCAAGATACCATCATCTTTTATCTGGACCACTGCCTTAGCTTCTTGCCTGTTTTCTCTACCTTAGCTTTTGTCCCCTGAAATCTGTTTTCTCCCCAGGACCCAAAGTCAGGTCCTTCCCCTGTGGACACACTAGTCATCCTGAGGTTTCCCAGTATACTGAAAATGGAATCCGTGTTCTACACCAATGAGGCCCTATATGATCCATTTTTTCTGCATCTCCATCTTACTTCATCACACCTATGATAAAGTTAGTGATGTGGAAATATTGATTAAAATGAATGAAATGAATCATTTCCTAGTGCTTTAATTAGCTGTTTTTTTATGTTTCACAGAAAACAAAAGATGTTAAGCTTCTTGGAAATAGGAATTGCGTGTACTTTTCAAGTCTCAATTAGGTATACACACTAAATGTTATCGATATATAAGAATAACAGTTACTTGGGTGGATACTTACTGAGAAGCAAGCACTCAGTGCACAGATGCACGCCAGCAGTGTCAGAGTCTTCATCTTTTTCTGCTAATTCTTGGGAAAAGCAGAAAAGTTGCTCACTATTAGTTATGATATTGTGAGAGATGGGATGTGTTTTGACAAATGACTTAGTTTTGTTAGAAAGTACAATTTAAAAGACAGCAGTGGTTTCTGAAAATTGTGTATATATTTTCATTCCATAGTGGTGAGGCAAAATTACTTCAAGCTAAAACACATTCTTTAAGAGAGAAAGTAATGGAGGAAAGTCAAGAATTATTATTCTTATAACTAGTTTATAGGATGGGCATTTTCCACTGATACTAAAGTTTGCCTAGGAAGGGCAGGATCTTAGGAAGTTTAACAATAAGAGAATGAAATAGTTTCCTTTTTATTTCTATTCTAATCCTAGAAACTTCCCTGTTTGATGGACCATGATACAAATTTTCTGATATTTATTGAGCAGTAAATGTTCATGATTTTGTAAATGTTCTATGATGTTCTTTTAAGCAAGGAAAGTGTTCCTTGTTTCTGTTTTATAAGGCTGTTACTTAGGACTAAGAACCATATCAAATGGACTCTTTCCCAAACTTCTTTCTACTGAAGATTTTGCTACCTGATGCCCTTTTTCTAAATCCCTAAAGGATGGAATTATGTTTTATTCATTTTTATATCATTGTAGTCAGTAGAGTGCAGATTTAATCAATTAAAAAATACTTCCAAAAATAATTGTACTTTGGTTTTAGGTTGTAGGAGGGGAGAGTAAGGAAAGGACATGGCCTTCTATTTTTATTTTGATCATGTATACAATATGTACATATCAACTTGATTTCAGAAAACAAAGGTAAAATTATTATGTAGAACAAGTACTGTTAGGGCAAGTAAATTCCCACGTCAATGTGGTGTGCTGTCAGATCAGATAGATCAAGAGATCAATAGAGCCCTGCTGTTTATCACACTGGTGTTAGAGTCGGTCATACTGGGTTTAAATCACCGCTTTGCCACTTACTGTGTGACTTTGAGTGAATTGCAAACCTGCATTTTAAGGTTGTACTGAAGATTGACTGGAATGATGTATATTACAGATTGTACTGGGCACAATGTCTGGTCTATGATAAAGGCTTAGTGGTGGTAATTATTATAGTACGAGTATACCAAGAAGAAAACCATCTGGCCCAACTGGAGAAAGGAGTTGTTATTATTATATTATTAGATTCCTAATATCCTGTCAGAGTTTCTTCTCAAGATTAAAAAATATTCTCCACTGGGTGGCTCAGTTGTTAAGCGTCTGCCTTCGGCTCGGGTCGTGATCCCAGGGTCCTGGGATCGAGCCCCACATCGGGCTCCCTGCTCCGCGGGAAGCCTGCTTCTCCCTCTCCCACTGCCCCTGCTTGTGTTCCTTCTCTAGCTGTGTCTCTCTCTGTCAAATAAATAAAATTAAAAAAAAATTCTCCACTGATTATATTTTCTTCTAATAGCATATGAGTTGAGTCTGTTATCACATAGTGTAGCAGTTCACAAGAAGAGAGGAGAATAACTATTATAACAACTACTACTATTATTACTCAATATATGTGTATAACTTGAAAGCTGCTTAGTTAACATTAGATATATTAGTCCCCAATATATCTAAAATATTCATATACCTGGCTTGGTGTGATTCTTCTTAGGATGTTCGATCCAATTGATGGCTTTCAGCTGATCCTTTTAGGATGGTAACTGGAAGCAAAGGAGGAGAAAGCACAAGAGAATTTTCAGGTTTTATAGCTCTTCAGTAGAATTTTTTGGAAATAGGAAATGTATTAGATTCATGTTAAGGTCACTTCTGTCAAAGAATTTGATTTCAAAGACAAAGAGAGGATAGTTGTAATTTGCCGGGGTTGAAAGCAGTCCTTTGTGCATCAGTTTCTTCCTGATCAATATGGTAACAATAAGCTTCTCAGTGAATAATTTACTTGATTGATGAGAAGTATGATAGTGAATGATGACACTTAAGAAGACTTGGACAGCCATGGCTCAGGTCTTCCAAGTAGGAACAGATCTTCCACACTTTCCTGTTGGCTTCTCAAAGTAAGCAGAGTGATTGCCCTCTGACAGTTTCATATGATGGAGCACCATTTTTCCTCTGTCAAGAAGTATGATTCAGCTAAGGTCAGAGGATTAAAAAAAATAACATGATGCTAAATCCTGGTAAAGAACATTTGTTTCAGAGCTGAAAGATAAACACTGACTTTCATGTGAGCAGTTTTTGAAATTTTGACTTTTTATTTTGAGAAAACTTCAAATATACAGGAAAGTGAGGACAGTTGCAAAATGAACAACCATACACTTGTTCCCTAGATTTCTGTCTTTTTAACCTTTTGCTATAGATGCTTAATTGATTGTTTTGCTGTAATATTTTCGGGTAAATTACAGAAATCATGAGAGCTGATCTCTAAATATTTCATAATAATATTTCTTTAAATCGTTAACTCCAAAAAAACCTTTGTCTTGTAACAAAACAACTGTAACATCTAACAACATTGGTGATTCACACATAACATAAAACTCAGGCCACATGCAAATTTCCTGAATTTTGCCAAAATAATTTTTAGTTGTTTTGTTCTAACCAGGACTCAGATAAAGAACATGCATTACATTTACTTGTTTTATCTCTGGTTTCTTTTATTCTAAAACATTCTCCTCTCTTTTCTCCCATGATATGATCTTTTGAATGATTAGACCAGTTGTCTTATAAGTACTTATTTTTAAAAAGAAGTTTAGAAACCATTTTTATAGATTTCAGAATTAGATACTTTTACTGTATAAAATCATCAAATTGGAATACAATTTTGAAGCTGTGATTGCACTTCTAGCTAGTCAGTTTGTTCTTTTTCACATCTGATCCCAGGGTAAGGGCAGGTTCAGAAGTAAATTGGGTTTGATTCGTTGCTTCTCCAGTTAATAAAAATATAGTATTTGGCAAGTTATCTAATTTCTCTAAACTTCATTTTCCTATCTACAAAATAGGAATGGCATCTACCTTATAAAATTGCTATGAGAAAAACATTAGATAATTTAAAGGGTCTCATATGGTGCTTTAAAATTTTAAGCCTTCAGCCATTGAATTGCCATCAGAGGGTAGTAGTTTTTGACATGGCATTGAGTTAGTGCACATAGGTTATAATATCAATTTCTTTCCCCCTTTTTGCTAGTAACCAGTGATATATATTTACATTATGCTTGTTGTAGTCAAAATTGACTGTGGAATAGAATTTTTATTGATATGAAACAGGTTTTTCTGAGTCTATGGCTTCATTAGAACAATTCTCAAACTACCTTAAGTTCTTAATTGATGATTTGTAATGACCTGAAAAATTGATAGGATTTCTAGAAATGTTTATTTCCTGTCTTGATCCACACCTGAAGATTTAGTTTTCTTTAAATATTGGAAAAGCGGGGCGCCTGGGTGGCTCAGTCGGTTGAACGACTGCCTTCGGCTCAGGTCATGATCCTGGAGTCCTGGGATCGAGTCCCACATCAGGCTCCCAGCTCAGTGGGGAGTCTGCTTCTCCCTCTGACCCTCTTCCCTCTCGTGCTTTCTATCTCTCCTTCTCTCTCTCTCAAATAAATAAATAAAATCTTTAAAAAAATAAAAAAATATTGGAAAAGCATAAGAATCCAGTGCTGTTTAGCTTTTATTTTTTAATAAATAATGAGTATCATTTATTCTTTGAATGTTTTGCAGTATGGGATCCACTTGGCATTTTAGGAATTCATAATCATACCATAGCAATTATACATGTCAATGATATAATTCTTGGAAATAATGTATGGAAATTACCAACATCTAGACTATAAATCAGCATTATGACATATTTTAAATTAGCACTGAGTTTTGTGACATGGGGTACAACTGATAACCTCACAGCATACTGGCCATTGAGTTCTGCTCTTCTGGAGTACAAAACTGTAGCTGATTTTCTGCTCCTCACTCACTACACTCCGCCTCTACACTAAAATATTTCATGGTTGGAAAAAAAAAAAGATTCTCACCTGATTCAATCAGGATCAGATGTTAGTTAATAGAAAAGTCCATTAAAGTAGACTTCATAGTAGAAGGCTTTTACCAACCTTCTTTCTACACTGACACCAACCCCATGGATTTTTCAGATTCTTTTACGCTTTCTAATATTTGGTAGACATAATTAGAATATGGAGAACATCAGTTATTTCAATCAGTGGATTAAGACAATTTTTATTGTATCAATGTTATCTTGGGATTTGTTTTTGTAGTTCGAAATGTATCTTCTGTTTTTACTAAAGTTGAGAGTTGACTTCCGTTTAGAGTTTTGAGGAAGTCTTTGCGGGATGGAAGAGACAATAGAATCCACTTGCAGGTTTACAGAAATAATCTGAGATAAAAAGCAAGTGAATTTATTAATAACACCATGGAAGATTGGCCTGGAAAAGTGGTAGGGAGTAGTGTCTCAGCTTGGTCTAGTCTTGGCAGGGACTCTATAATCTATCATCTATCTATCTATGCAAGAAAAAAAGAAAGCATTATTTGCATCTTCTTTAGTTTTTGATTTCTTACTATGATCTGTTTTATCTATATTATCAATCCTAATATCTTAAATGTGTCCTTTTTCTTTTCTTTTTTTTAAAGATTTTATTTATTTATTTGAGAGAGAGAATGAAATAGAGCATGAGATGGGGGAGGGTCCGAGGGAGAAGCAGACTCACTGCTGAGCAGGGAGCCTGATGCGGGACTCGATCCCAGGACTCCAGGATCATGACCTGACCCGAAGGCAATCGCTTAACCAACTGAGCTACCCAGGCGCCCCATGTCTGTTTTCTTTTCAAAGTAATTCCATATACTTCATAACTATCAATGTTCTAGAACAGTTATTGGAATTATTAGAAGTATAGTATTCTGGAAATTTGTCGGGCACTCATTTTACTTAATGTAACAAAGCCAGTGGACCAACAATGGATAATGGTGACATTGAAATCTTCTTAATACTGCTTTCTCTCTGTCTGTTATGGGAAGGTTAGATAAATAGTTTGTACTTTCCAGTTAATACCTCATTTGGTATTTTCCATTTCTCCCACTTAAGTTAACTTGTCAGTCTTTCTTTGTCATGGCCATACCTTTTGTATCAGCTATGTACTTCTGGATTCATGTTCTAAAACTAACCCTGCAGATATTTTTGCAATACTTTATTGATTTCAAGATTTCAGTTTGATTCTTTCTTTCTTGTTTGGATTCAGCAAAATCTAAGCTAAATCATTCCACTAAGACTCTTCCTCATTGAGAGAAATTACAATTATTTTTGTAATTGCTGTGCCTGCTTCTGAGGTTTTAAGTCTGCTTTAAAGATGGCATTTTGTATTGGGATAGGAGACAGAGACACAGGGTAAGAAGGTCTTGGACTTAAAGGGCAGGAAAGGAAACATGTCATTCTGTAGTGGAGAGCAGGTCAGTGAACAGTAGTTTTACAGCAAAAATGGAGGTGATTCTTGGCATCTGTCCATGATTAGGCCTCCCCATAAAATAATTTCTCAGATTGAATTGTGAAGTGGATTAACAGCATTTGTATTTATTACTATATCATTTTAATGCAGATACGTAATAAAACAGTAGTTGAGGAGGACAGACTTTTCTGATATATTCTTGAATCATCCTTTGTTTAAGCAACTGCTGAGAAAAAGATTGTGTTTAAATTCTACCTGATCAAAAAGACAGGTAAACATTATGAAGGAGAGACTCTCCAAACTGCTTTCCAGTGAAAACAAAGCAAAATGGAGACATCTAATTAAAGTGATAGTCTCTGGGCAAGTTGCATAGAAATACTGGAAATCCATAATTTTTCTTTTATTTTTTGCTAATAATAAGAAAGAAAGCAAAAGAAGAGCTTTAAATGTGCAGGAATCTTTTTTCTGATTAGCCTGAGCACAATCAAAAAGGAAAAGGAAAAATATTGCAAAGGCAAATTTGCAGTGATTTTGGTTTTCCTGTAGTCATAATAAGATGGATCCTAAGATGTCCCAGGAAGGAATTGTGCTCTAAGTAAAGAGAACAAATAATAAGCAAAGGTCTAAATGAATCTATGAAAAAATTATAGAATGAAATGTGTATTACAATTTAGGTTTAGTGAAAATGGTAACCACTTTGCTACCAGAGCAGGGTTTAGTAAACCATAGCATTCAAACCTTATTTGGCCTGTGGTTTGGTTTTGTACCAGCAAATGAAGACAGGTGTTTGCATTTTTAAAGGATTGTAAAAACAAACAGCAGAAAATACCCACAAAACCTAAAACATTTACTATCCGGCTCTACAGAAGAAGTTTGCTTATGTCTGCTTTAACTAGAGGAACTTTAAACCATGTAATGTTTGTGTTTGCCTAGTTTTAAAAGTCCTTTGAAGAAAAAAAAAACCAGGAATATTTTCTGGAAAAGTTGGTGTATTTCTGCAGAGCCATGTACTATTGGGCTATATGTTCAATTGTCTGGGCTCTGCTATCTGATTTACTAGCTGCGTGACTTTATGTAAGTTATTCAACTCTTCTGAGATTTAGTTTCTTCATTAGTAATATATGTATGTGATTATGGGATTTACCTCTGGGGTTTTCGTGAATATTAAGTGGGATAGTGCATATTACATGCTTAGCAGTATTTGACTAAAAAGAAATGCCCAATAAAAGTTAGCTGTTATTTACTGTGAAAGCGTTAGATGCAAGCATTCCAGAGTCATCATTTTTTAAAATTAATTCAATTATTTATTTGACAGAGAGAGAGAGAGAGAGAGAGACCACAAGCAGGGGGAGTGGCAGAGGAAAAGGGAGAAACAGGCTCCCTGTTGAGCAGGGAACCTGATGTGGGACTGGATCCCAGGACCCTGAGATCATGACCTGAGTCCAAGGCAGCCGCTTAACCAACTGAGCCACCCAGGCACCCGAATTCCAGAATTATTGCAACAAGGAAACAGACTTAACAGTGTTATACAGGTAGAATTTTCATGACATCCTAGTTTCTGCCCAATGAGGAAATTTATACTCAGTTTGGAGCCCATGCAAGAATTTCTCTTCCCACTTAAACTTGTGAAATTAACTCAGAACATTGTCATAGGTAGGAAGAAAATACTTGTAGCTGGCTAGAGACCTTGGCACAAAGCTCACAGTAGAGATATGTATGCAGAACCACAGTACCAAAAAGCCCTACAAAACAAACAAAAGCTGTTTTCAGGTTGAATAAAACAAAATTACAGATATTTTACAGAGCGTGCCAAGAAACTAACCCATTTCATTTATACCTGATAAAGTGAACTTTGAACCACTGTACAAGTAGAAACTGAAGAAAAGCCACATCTCACCCTGAATTGCCTTGAGACAAGAATAATGAGGTTACAAAAAGAAACTCCTTTTTGTGCTTGTTAGATGCAAAACATGACAGCCTAAATAATATCAGGGGTGTTAGGATAAGAGAATTATCTATAAGGGCTTGTGTCATTGGAGAATATAACTAGCCTAGTGTTTTAAAGGCAGAACTTTCTAAATGATAGCAACTTAAATATCTTTCATGGACTTTACCAGTATAGCGAACCCAGTTTCAGAGAACATGATTGGGAGATTACATATGTCCATGTATCTTTGGGCATGTCCAGGCATGGTTCACTTAGATGGCTTGATGGGGTGGTGGTCATGAGGAGCAGGAATTTGGATTTAATACATTCACTGAGATGGGCTTTTTGGGAATGGAGCCAGCTGTGGTTTCTTGGAAGTAGCTCAGTGTAGCAGGTAGAAAATGGCATTCAAAGTCAACAGACAATAAATGTAAAATAGGTAAGCAGTTGGCACCAAGGGTTACAGTCCAGGGGGGAATTTCCTGACAGACAGTTGAGGGACAGCAATACAAAATCTAGAAAGGAATAGGTAATATTTGGAAATGGAAGCCAACAGGAAGGCATCAGCAGAGCACTAAATCTTAACTGGTATCCAGTCTAAAGGGCTAGATTTGGGAGTCAGGAGTTTCAAGGGCAAGTACCTTTACAAAAGATGAATTGACTGTGTATGTGTGGATTTTTGATGGATTACCTCTTCTAGTCCATTGAACTTCATGTCTATCTTGACAGCAATACCACATCATGTTGATTACGTTAGGTTTATATTGTCTTACATTAGGAAGTGTAAGAACTCCAACTTTTTCTTCCTTTACAAATTTGTTTTGACTATTCTAATTCCTTGACTTTCCATATACGCTTTAGAATCAGCTTGTCAATTTCTACAAAAAATATATTGAGATTTTGATTGGGATTGCATTTGATGTGTAAGACTAGTTTGGAGAGAATTGAATCTTAACTACTAAGTCTTACAATTCCTAAGCATAGTATCTGTGCCCACTTGGATCTTATTTATTGTTTGTTTGTTTAAGTTTTATTTAAATTTCAGCTAGTGAACATACAGTATTAGTTTTGGGTATACAATATAGTGATTCGACACTTCCACATAACACCCAGTGCTCATTGTAACAAGTGTACTCTTTAATTTCCATTACCTGTTTCACTCATCCCCCCCACCCACTTCCATTCTGGTAATCATCAGTTTGTTCTCCATAGTTAAGTCTGTTTCTTGGTTTGCCCCTCTCTTTCTTATTTTCCCTTTGCTCATTTGTTTTCTTAAATTCCACATGAGTTAAATCATATGGTATTTGTCTTTCTCTGACTGACTTACTCCACTTAGCATAATATGCTCTAGTTCCATCCACGTTGTTGCAAATGGCAAGATTTCATTCTTTTTATGGCTGAGTAATATTCCATTTGTGTGTATCTGTGTGTGTGTGTATATATCACTTCTTTATCCATTCATCAGTTGATGGACACTTGAGCTGTTTCTGTAATTGACTATTGTAGATAATGCTTCTATAAGTACCAGGGTATACATAGCCTTTGAATTAGTAGTTTTTCCACAGTGGCTGCACCAGTTTGTGTTCCCACCAACAGTGAAGGAGGGTTTCCCTTTCTCCACATCCTTGCTAACACCTGTTGTTTCATGTGTTGTTGATTTTAGCCATTCTGACAGGTATGAGGCAATATTTCACTGTAGTTTTGATTCACATTTCCCTGATGATGAGTGATGTTGGGCATCTTTTTATGTGTCTGTTAACCATCTGTATGTCTTCTTTGGAAAAATGTCTATTCATATCTTCTGCCCATTTTTTAACTGGGTTATTTGTTTTTTGAGTGTTCAGTTGTATAAGTTCTTTATATATTTTGGATGCTAACCTTTTATCAGATAATGTCATTTGCAAATATCTTGTCCCTTTCTGAAGGTTGCCTTTTAGTGTTGTTTCCTTTGCTGTGCAGAGGTGTGTTATTTTGATGAAGTCCCCATAGTTTATTTCTGCTTTTGTTTCCCTGGCCTCAGGAGACATGTCTAGGAAGAAGTTGCTGCGGCCTATATCAGAGAAGTTACTGCCTGTGTTCTCTTCAAGGATTTTTATGTTTTCAGGTCTCACATTTAGGTCTTTCATTTATTTTGAATTTACTTTTGTGTATGGTGTAAGAAAGTGGTCCAGTTTCATTCTTTTGCATGTTGCTGTCTAGTGTTTCCCAGCACCATGTGTTGAAGAGACTGTCTTTTATCCCACTGAATACCCTTTCCTACTTTGTTGAAGATTAGTTGACCATATAGTTGTGAATCCATTTCTGTGTTTTCTATTCTGTTCCCTTGATCTATATGTCTGTTTTTGTTCTAGTACTATGCTGTCTTGATGACTGTAGCCCTGTATTATAACTTGAAGTCCAGAATTGTGATGTCTCCAGCTTTGTTTTTATTTTTCAAGATTGTTTTGGCTATTTGGGGTCTTTTATATTTCTATACAATTTTTAGGATTATTTGTTTTAGTTCTGTTAAAAATGCTGGTAGTATTTTGATAAGGATTGCATTAAATATGTAGATTGCTCTGGGTAATATAGACATTTTAACAATATTTGTTCTTCCAGTCCATCAGCATGGAATGTCTTTCCATATCTTTGTGTTCTCTTGAATTTCTTTCATAAGTGTTTTATAGTTTTCAGAGTTTCTTTTACCTCTTTGTTTAGGTTTAGTCCTAGGTATCTTATGGTTTTTGGTGCAGTTGTAGAATGGATCAATATCTTGATTTCTCTTTCTGCTGCTTCATTATTGGTGTGTAGAAATGCATCAGATTTTCTTTTTTTTTCCAAGTGAAACCAGACAATTTATTTGTGCTAAGTGAATGGAAATAATGTATTTAGAGTTAGAGTTCTGTACATTATAACCTTGAGACTTTACTGATTTTGTGTATCAGTTCTAGCAAGTTTTTGGTGGGGTCTTTCAGGTGTTCTATATAGAGTATCATGTCATCTGCAAATAGTGAAAGTTTTACTTCTTCCTTGCTGATTTAGATGCCTTTATTTCTTTTTGTTGTCCGTTGCTGCGGCTAGGACTTCCAGTACTATGTTAAATAACAGTGGTGAGAGTGGACATCCCTGTCTTGTTTCTGACCTTAGAGGAAAAGCTCTCAGTTTTTCCCATTGAGGATGATATTAGCTGTGGGTTTTTCATATATGACCTTTATTATGTTGATGCGTACCCTCTCTATCCCTGCTTTGTTGAGGGTTTTTATCAAGAATGGAGATTGTACTTTGTCAAATGCTTTTTCTGCATCTATTGAGAGGATCATATGGTTCTTATCCTTTCTTTTATTAATGTGGTGTATCATGTTCATTGATTTGAGAATATTGAACCACCCTTGCAACCCAGAAATAAATCCCACTGGATCATGGTGAATGATTCTTTTAATGTACTAATATTTTGTTGAGAATTTTTACATCCATGTTCATCAGAGATATTGGCCTGTAGTTCTCTTTTTTAGTGGAGTCTTTGGTTTTGGAATCAGTGTAATGCTTGGTTCATACAATGAGTTTGGAAGGTTTCCTTCCATTTCTATTTTTTTTGTAATAGTTTGAGAAGAATAATCATTAACTCTTCTTTAAAGGTTTGGTAGAATTCCCTTGTGAAGCCATCTGGCCCTGTACTTTTGTTTGTTGGAAGATTTTTGATTACTGATTCAATTTCTTTGCTGGCTGTAGGTCTTTTCAAGTTTTCTGTTTCTTCCTATTTTAGTTTTGGTAGTTTATATGTTTCTACCAATTTATCCACTTATTCTAGATTGCCCAGTTTATTGGCATATATAACTTTTTCATAATATTCTCTTATAATTGTATTTCTGTGGTGTTGGTTGTTATTTCTCCCCTCTCATTTGTGGTTTTATTTATTTGGGTCCTTTCTCTTTTCTTTTTAATAAATCTGACTAGTGGTTTATTATTTTATTAATTTTTTTCAAAGAACCAGCTCCTGGTTTCATTGATCTGTTTTTTTTTTTTATATCATTTATTTCTGCTCTAATCTTTATTATTTTCCTTCTGCTTACTTTAGGCTTTATTTGTTCTTTTTCCGGCTCCTTTAGGCATAAGATTAGATTGCTTATTTGAGGTTTTCTTGCTTCTTGGGGTAGGCCTATATTGCTGTATACTTCCCTTTTATGCTCCCTTTTGTTGCATCCCTAATGTTTTGGACTGTTGTGTTTTCATTTTCATTTGTTTCCATGTATTTTTAAGTTTCTTCTTTAATTTCCTGGTTGACCCATTCATTCTTTTGTAGGATGTTCTTTAATCTCCATGAATTTGTGGTCTTTCCAGGGGGTGCCTCGGTGGCTCAGTTGTTAAGCGTCTGACTTTGGCTCAGGTCATGATCTCAGGGTCCTGGCTTCAAGGCCCGCATCTGGCTCCCTGCTCAGTGGAAAGCCTGCTTCTCCCTCTCCCACTCCCCCTGCTTGTGTCCCCTCTCTTGCTGTGTCTCTCTCTGTCAAATAAATAAATAAAATCTTTTAAAAAATTTTGTGGTCTTTCCAGTTTTTTTTTTTTTTTATACGGTGGTATTCAAGTTTCATAGTGTTGTGGTCAGAAAATATGCATGGTATGATCTCAGTCTTTTTGTACTTGTTGAGGCCTGATTTTTGACCTAGTATGTGATCTATTCTGGAGAATGTCCCATGTACACTTGAAAAGAATGTGTATTCTGCTTTAGGATGAAATGTTCTCAATATATTTGTCAAGTCTATCTGGTCCAGTGTGTCATTCAAAGTCATTGTTTCCTTATTGATTTTCTGCTTAGATGATTTGTCCATTGATGTAAGTGGGGTGTAAAAGTCCCCTATTATTTTATTATTATCAGTGAGTTCCTTTATGTTTGTTATTGATTGTTTTAAAAAATTGGGTGCTCCCAAGTCGCAGGAAAAATATTTACAATTGTTAGATCTTCTTGTTGGGTAGACCCCTTTATTATGATATAGTGCCTTTCTTTATCTCTTCTTACAGTCTTTGGTTTAAAATCTAGTTTGGCTGGGGGCGCCTGGGAGGCTCAGTTGGTTAAGCGTCTGCCTTTGGCTCAGGTCATGATCCCAGGGGCCTGGGATTGAGTCCTGCATGGGGTCCCTGCTCGGCGTGGAGCCTGCTTTTCCCTCTACCCCTCCCCCCTACTTGTGCTCTCCCTCTCTCTCATGCTCGTCTCTCTCAAATAAATAAATAAAATCTAAAAAATAAAATATAGTTTGACTGATAGAAGTATTGCTATTCCGGTTTTCTTTTGGCATCTATTTGCATGGTAAGTGTTTCTCCATTTCCTCACTTTCAATCTACAGATGTCTTTAGGTCTAAAATGAATCTCTTGCAGCCAGCATGTAGATGGGTCTTACTTTGTTTTATCCATTCTGACACCCTATGGCTTTTGATTGGAGCATTTAGTCCATTTACATTCAGAATAGTTATTGATAGGTATGAGTTTATTGTCATTTTATTACTTGTTTTGTTGTTGTTTCTGGAGATTTTCTCTGTTCCTTTTTAGTCTTTGTCACTTTTGGTCTTTTTTTCCCGCTCAAAGAGTCCCCTTTAATATATCTTGCATGGCTGGTTTAGTGGTTATTAACTCCTTTAGTTTTTGTTTGTCTGGGAAACTCTTTATCTCTCTATTCTGAATGATAGCCTTGCTGTATAGAATATTCTTGGCTTCAGATTTTTCTCATTCAGCACCTTGAATATATCATGCTACTTTTTGCTGGCTAGCCAAGTTTCTGTGGATAGAACTTCTGCTAACTTTATTGGTCTTCCCTGTGCAGATTAGGGACTTCTTTTGTCTTGGCTGCTTTTAGGATTTTTTTCTTTAGCTCTGTATTTTGCAAATTTAATTACAATATGGCTTGGTGTTGGCCTGCTTTTGTTGATTTTGATGGGAGTTCTTGTGCCTCCGGATTTGGTTGTCTGTTTCCTTCACCAAATTAGGTAAGTTTTTAGCTGTAATTTCCTCAAATAAATCTTTGACCTCTTTTCTCTCTCTTCTTCTGGGCCTCCTATGATACAAATATTATTGTTTAATGAAGTCACTCAGTTCCCTTAGTTTCATGATCCAGGATTTTTCTTCCCTTCTTTTGTTTAGCTTCATTATTTTCCATAATTCTATCTTTGTATCATTTATTCATTCCTATGCTTCTTCCATCCTTGTAGTCATTATATTCATTTGGTTCCAAATCTTGGTTGTTGCATTTTTCATTTCGGCCTGGTTGGTTTCAAGCTCTTTTATCTTTGTGGTAAGGGTATCACTGATGTCTTTTATGCTTTTCTCAAGCCCAGCTAGTATCCTTTTGATTGTTACTTTAAATTTTGGATCAGGCATATTATTTATATCTGTTTTGATTAGGTGTTTCCCATGACATTTTCTTGTTCTTTCCTTTGGGATGAATTCCTCTGTCTTGTCATTTTGTCTAGGTCTCTGTCTTCTTCTCTGTGTTAGGAAATCCTGTTATGTTTCCTGCTCCTGAGAGTAATGGCTTTATGAAGAAGAGATGGTATAATGCTCAGGGCCTGGTACGTCAGGAAGCATCTCTGGTGTGTGCTGCATGCACTCTGCTGCTTTGTTATGGCTGCACTGTCCCTCTGATCAGTCCTCTGCAGAGTTTCTTCTTGTCTGCAATAGGGGAATGTTTGCATCTTGTCCAGCCAGAGTGTGGCAGATTTTGCTAGGTATGCTCTGTCTGCTTGTTAAAAGAGACCTGATGCTATTTCTA
Source organism: Zalophus californianus (assembly GCF_009762305.2). NCBI lineage: Eukaryota > Metazoa > Chordata > Mammalia > Carnivora > Otariidae > Zalophus > Zalophus californianus. Next base: position 56,079,588 of record NC_045596.1, on the reverse strand, counting down.
TTCGAATTGAAGCTTTGGAGACCCCTATGGTCTGTAGACATGGTGTATGTGGGGGACTGTGCTGGTCATTTGGGGGAGGGGCCCAATGCACTGATTCTGAGGCACACTTGCCTGAGAAAAGCAGTATCAGTAGAGTGCAGGGGGGCAGGACTTGGTGTAAACAGGTTATGCAGCCAGTGTTGACGCTCTGCTGTTTACTGCAGTTGGTTTATGCTGAGGGACGGGGAAGGGAAATGGCACCAGCCAGCTCCTTTGTCTCTGGAGAGGGGAGTTCGTGTTTACTGCTGTCAGGGAAGCCCTCCCAGAAGAGCGAATAATTTCCCCTCATGTGTCCTGAGCATTTTTCAGATGGCTGTTTTCACACCGTCTGTGTCCAGGTTGCTTGCCTGCCTTCCCATGATTGTCCTCTTTTCTCCTTCTAGTTGTGCAATTTTTTCTGATAGTCCTTAGATTGATTTCCTGGGTATTCACAATGATTTGATATTTATCTAGCTGTGTTTGAGGGAGTAGACAAGCCTACAGCCCTCCTAGTACTCCACCATCTTAGCTTCTCCCTGTATCTCTTACTAATTTTTTAAATATATTTGGGTGTTTCCATGTTGTTGCATAAATATTTACAACTGTTATATCTTCTTGTTGGATTTTCCCCTTTATGATTATACAGTGCCCTTCTTTGTTTCTCTTGTTAACAGTTTTTGTTTTAATGTCTAGTTTTTCTGATATAAGTATTTCTATTCTGGCTTTCTTTTCACATCCATTTGCATGATAAATGTTTCTCCATCTCCTCACTTTCAATCTGCAGGTGTCTTTAGGTCTAAATTGAGTCTCTGTATGCAGCATGTAGATGGGTTTTATTTGTTTTATCCATTGTGGCTCCGTATGTCTTTTGATTGGAGCATTTGGTCCATTTACATTCAAAGTAATTATTGAAAGATATGTATTTATTGCCAATTTATTACTTGTTTTGTCATTGTTTCTGGAGATTTTCTCTGATCTTTCTTGTCTTTGTCACTTTTGTTTTCTCCTTTCCATTCAAAGAGTCCCCTTTAATATTTCTTGTAGGGCTGGTTTAGTGGTCACAAACTCCTTTAGTTTTTGTTTGTCTGGGAAACTAGTTATCTCTTCTATTCTGAATGATAATCTTGCTGGATAGAATATTCTTGGCTTCAGATTTTTCCTGTTCAGCACTTTGAATATATCATGCCATTCTCTTAAGTTGAAAAACCTCCTGGTAGCTTTATGAGTTTTCCCTTGTAAGTTAAGGACTTATTTTTTCTTGCTACTTTTTTTTTTGCTTGTTTCTTTTAAGATATTTATCACTCTATTTTGCAAATATAATTATAATATATCTTGGTGTTGGCCTGCTTTTGTTGATTTTGATGGGAGTTCTCCTGTGCCTCCTGGACCTGAATGTCTATTTCCTTCCCCAGGTTAGGGAAGTTTTCAGCTATTAATTCTTCAAATAAATTATCTGCCCCCATTTCTCTCTTTTTTTGGGATTCCTGTGATAGGAATGTTATTATGTTTGATGGTGTCACTGAGTTTCTTAAGTCCATTCTCATGTTGCATAATTCTTCTGTCTTTTTTTCAACCTTATTACTTTCTGTTACTTTGTCTTGTAGGTCATTAATTCATGCCTCTGCGTCTTCCAGCCTGCTGCTCATTGCATCTAGTCTGTTTCTAATCTCATTTATTGTACTCTTCATCTCTGATTGCTTCTTTTTTTTAGCTCTTTTTTCTCTATGATAAGATTCTTATTGATGTCTTCTGTTCTTTTCTCAAGCCCAGTGAGTATCTGTGATCATTGCTTTAAATTCTCCAACAGGCATGGTACTTATATCAGTTTAACTTAGATCTCTGTGGCATTATCTTGTTCTTTCATTTTGGATAAATTTCTCTGTCTTGGCATTTGTCTAAGTCTCTGCCTTCTTCTCTGTGTTAGAAAAGTTAGCTGTGTCTCCTGCTACTGAAAGTAATGCCTCATGAAGAAGTGGTCATGTTGTACCTAGGGCCTGGCACTTATTGGAGTATTTCTGGTTTGTGCTATGTGTACTCTGCTGTTTTGGCTGCTCTGTCCTTTAGGCCATTTGTCTGCAGAGGCTCTCCTGCTTGCTGTGGGCATTGTTTGGTCCCTGACCTGAATGTGACAGAGTTTTAATTAGGTGTGCTCTCGTCTTCTTGTCAAATGAGTCCTGACATCACCTCCACCATAACTGAGGCCTGCAGAACTCTGGTTGGGAGATGTGATGTAGTCAGGGGTTTGTGCTGGTCTTCTGGAGGAGGGACCTGCTCTACTGTGATTGACGTAAGCGTGATTGAAAAGGGCAGTTTCACTAGAGGGGGGTGGGGCTTAGTGTAAGCAAGTTAGGCAGCCAGTGTTCATGCTGTGCTGCTTCCTGCATGTGGCTCTATGCTTATGGTGAGGGGGTGGGGTAGGAAAATGGTGCCAGCCAGCTTCTTTCTGGAGGGACATCTTCACGAATGCTGCCTCTTAGGGACCTGCTCTGAGAAGAAGGAATAATCTCCCCACTCTCTGCCCCAGGCACTCTTTAGATCACTGTTTCCACACTGTCTGCCCCTGGGTTGTTTGCCTGCTTTCTTTCTAGGAGCAGTGCAGTGCCATCTGGGCTCTATCTCAGCCACACCTGCTGACTTTTAAAACTCCGGGCTTTAAGCACTGCTCTTTCCAAGAACTCATGAAATTCCTGTTTTCTAAGCCAATGGCTTTGGGGAAATGTTCTCCTTGTGCATTCACCTGTGCTCTCCTGTCTCTCTTGCCCTCCTCTGTGACCATGGCTCCCTCTCCTCCACAGCACCCTTGATTGTTTCTCCCATAAACTATGTCTCTGTACTTCCTACGTTCTTTGATGTGGTCTTCTCTTCCTTTTGTTGTGGAGTTTATTCTGTCAGTGTTCAGGATATTTCTGGGGATATTTAGGATGATCTGATAGTTGTCTAATCAGGTGAGTCTGAGGTCTTCCTACTCCACCATTTTCCTTTCCACTCTGTCAGTATTTTTTAATTTTTAGATTTTAGTTGTTTATTCATAGTATATAGAAATACAGTGGGTCCCATAGGATACCAGGATATCATGTATCCTATAACCTTGCTAATCTCACTTATTAACTCTAATAACTTTTTTTTTTGCAGATTCCTTGGGATTTCTATGTAGAGAATTTTTTTTCCCTTTCCAGTTGTATTTTGTTTCTTGTCTTATTACGTTAGCTAGAATCTCAGCACAATCTTATATAAATGTAGTCATGATTTTTTTCCTGATTTTAGGGGTAAGCATTCAGGGTTTCATCATTAAGTATTTGTTGGAGGAGATATGAGTATATATTCTAAATGTGCCTTGGTTTGTGTAGACACTGGGTCTGCCCTAATCTAAGATTTCCCCTGTTACTATGCAAATCAAGCTGCCATGATTAGGTGATTAGAGAATCTGAATACCATTTTTGGATACCCTTGTCAAATAGACTGACTGGGAGTCACATTTCAAAGCTCATGATGTATAAGACTGGGCAAAAGAATATGACATTGAATGGAAGTCCCATCTCCCCTATAGCTCACAAATAGCATGATTGGTAGCAAGGAAAAGTGGAATATTAGAGAAACAAACTAAATTATTAGGTAAAACTACCTTGGTCAGGTGGACTAAAGTACTATCCTGGGCTTCAGTACATTTGAATGATAAGCTAGTAGGCCTTTTGCTTCATATGCAAAACTGGAGACCCTTGCCAAGACACCCATATCACACAGGTTTGGAAGGTGCTGGAGATAGCCATTGGTCCGACTCTCACTGTGGATCACTGAGCTATGTTGCTGAGAATGTCAAACTCCATCATGCCTGGGAAAGGTGATACCTACTGGAATTTGGAATGGGCTGTCCCCCTGGAATGCGTGAGTTACTTTGTATGTCTGGGTGAGGGGGAATTTCTCAATCTTCACTGGGATCCCACTGTCCTACTGCAACCTGTACTTGTTGAAATATATTATACCTGGAATGGAGCATGTACCATTGAGAAAGGGAAGAAGATGGAGGCCTAACCTGGCATATCCTGTCTCCAGTTCATCTCCTCATGCTTGTTAGTGCTGCCTCCCTTGGCCAACATGTATGATATTTAGAGATTTAACCAGGTTAAATTTCTAAAGCTGCCAACCTCCCTTTTCTCAAGGATAGGTGGGTACATTTTATTTTCCAGTGGTATGAAATTTGCCTGCTTTCTTCTCTCCTCTGGCCTAGAGCATGTTGTAAGACACATAGTATCCCTTGCTAAATTCATCCAGCAAGCCTTAAATGATAGCTGACAAAGCCTGTCCTTGCTGAACACTGAGATGTCTCTAAGGAGAAAAGCTATTCTCCAAAACAGAATGGACTTGGACATTATTACTGCCTCATAAGAAGGCATTTATCGTCTTATTCAAACAGAACATTGTGTGTTCATACCTGATGAATGAGTCTGCTAATGTTTCATCTTCATTAAATCACATGATGCCAGTGAATGCCCTGAGCGATCAGACACCCAAACTGAGGGAGTTATTAAGTCAGTGATTTGGATCATGGGGCTCTTGGTAGGAAAAGTTGTTACTTATTATTGGGAATTATTATCTTAATCTGTGTTTTCTCTTGCATGTGTCTGTATTGTTGCTGTGGTGTCTGCCTTCAATGTAGCCAAGGAGCCACCATACTGCTAATAAAATCCCTTGCTGACTGCTTTGGGCACAGTGTGGAAGAAGGGGTTGTGGAAGATCATAATAGCAGGTTAGGAGGGCTGGAGTGTTGGAGGAAGTCATGGAGAGGATGTGATCTCTCTTGTCTTGTGCGTGGACTTGGGGCATCAGAGGCTCCTCAACCCCTCTCCTGTCCTTGGAATGTACATTCTTCCCCACCCCAATTGTTTGTACAATGGGAGCCATTTTCAAGGAGGCAGCCTTGAAAGAACAATGTATTGTTGAGACCTTCTGGACTGAATATAAGACAAGCCTTGTGTGTGAGTTTCCTAGCTTCTTAAAACTGCCATCTTCCAGTCTGGAGTAGTCTGCCTCTTTCTTCCATCTCTTTTTGCCCTGTGTTAACCAGGGGCCAGTTTGTGAACCAACAGTGTTATCTTAGATATGGCTGTTTGTTTTGTTTTGTTTGCTGGTACTTATTATTAGTTTGAGAACATTCCCTTCTACTCTTTACTGACTTCTGTCATGAATGAATGTTGAATTATTTTGTATTATGGTTTTTCTGTATTCATTGACATGACTATATGGTTTCATTTTAATCTTTCCATATGGCGAATTACGTTGGCTGATTTTGAATGTTACATTGACAATACATTCCTGGGATGAACCGCACTTAGGTCATGACAGATCATCTTCTTAATATATTCTTTGATTTGACCTATGGTCACAAAGGATAATGGCCTGTAGTTTTCTTTTATTACAGTGTCTTGGTTTGGTTTTGGTTTCAGGGCAATGTTGGCATTCTAAAATAAGTTGGGGGGTGTTGCCTCTTCTTCTGTTTTCTGGAAGGTTTTGTATAGAATTGGTATTATTTCTGGGACACATGGGTCGCTCAATTAGTTAAGTGTCCAACTCTTGATTTCAGCTCAGATTATGATCTCCGGGTCGTGAAATCTAGCCCCACATCAGGCTCCACATTGGGTGTGGTGTCTGCTTAAGGTTCTCTCTCTCCCTCTCCCTCTGCCCGTCCTCCCTGCTCTCGCTCTCAAAAAAAAAAAAAAAAAGATTGGTATTATTTCTTAAATATTTTGTAGAACTTCTCTGTGAAGCCATTTGTGCTTGTTGTTTGTGGGAACATACTTAAATAAAAAATTCACTTTCTTTAATACATCTAGTGCTATTCAGTTTATCTGTTTCTTCCTGCATGAGCTTTGGTAGTTTCTGTCTTTTGAGGAAATTGTTGTGATCCATCTAAGTTGTCAAAGTTATTGACATAAAGTTGATCATAATATTCCTTATTAATCATTTAATGTTTAACAAGTTTGTAGTGTTTTTCTCCTCTCATCTGTGATTTTGGTAACTTGTGTCTTCTCTTTTTTCTCTGATCAGACTGGCTAAATGGTTCAGTAATTTTATTCATCTTCTCAAAGAAGCAGCTTTTGGTTTAATTGATTTTCTTTATTTTTGCCTGCTTTTGTACCCATTTGTATTATTTTCTTTCTTCAGACTATTTTAGGTTTAATATATCTGTCTTCTGGTTTCCTAAAATGAAGCTGATGTCTTTGATTTGAGACCTTTCTTCTTTTCTGATATAAGCATTTAGTAATATAAAATTTCCCTAAACACTGTTTTAGCTACATCCCACAAATATGACATGTATTGTGTTTTTCTTTATATTTAGTTGAAGATATTTTTAAATTTGTCTTTGGATTTATTCTTTAATTGGTGGATAATTTTAAAAATGTCATTTAATTTCTAATTTTTAGGAGATTTTTCATCTATTTTGCTATTGTTTCATTTTAGCTTAATTTTGTTGTGGTTGTGATATCAGATCTCATAAGGTTAGTTATTGAGACTTTAAAAATTTTTTCATGGTCAGGACGCCTAGGTGGCTTAGTTGCTTTTGGGCATCTTACTCTTGATTTCAGCTCAGATTGTGACCTCGGGGTTGTGAGATTGAGCCCTGTGTCAGGCTCACACACTGGGCATAGAGCCTGCTTGGGATTTTCTCTCATCCTGACTCTGCCTGCCTCTGTCTCTGTCTCTCTCTCTCTCAAAAAAAAAAAAAAAAATCATGGTCTATCTTGGTGACTGCTCCACAGTCCTTTGAAAAGAATATGTATTCTGTTGTTTGATGGAGTGTTCTATAAAGATCCATTAGGTCAAATTGATTTATAGTGTAGTCCAGGATGAATTTTTTTTGACTGCATAAACTGCACAAATTTAGGCTGCTAATCTGGACAAGCATGACTTGTAGTTACATCTTCTCTGGGGTCATTTTTTCTTCTCTCTGCTTTCTTCAGCATCAAGGTCTATTTTCTTGCAGTCCACTGGTAGTGATGGTGGATGAAATAGGCTATTTCTGGTTTATCTGACTTTGAGGTTGTACTATAATGGTAGTACAAACTAGTAGAGTGTGTTCTCTTCTAAAATCTTACTATCCCGAATCTAGAAGACTTTGAAAATTGACATTCAAGTTTTATAGGTTTGCAAAATTCCCTTTGGGCCAAATCATCTTCACTGTTCTGCCCTTACCTTTCTGAGTTCCTGTTAGAAAAGCCACCTCTGTTTGACTCTCTTGTCAGCTATATTTTTGGGACTAGCAATCCTATTTAAGCTAATTAATGATTAGAGATGATATGAAGAGGAAGTGAATTTCTTTTTTTTTTTTTTACTTTTATTTTTATTTTTATTTTTATTTTATTTTTAATTTTTTATTGTTATGTTAATCACCATATATTACATCATTAGTTTTTGGTGCAGTGTTCCATGATTCATTGTTTGTTCATAACACCCAGTGCTCCATGCAGAACGTGCCCTCCTCAATACCCATCACCAGGCTAACCCATCCCCCTACCCCCCTCCCCTCTAGAACCCTCAGTTTGTTTTTCAGAGTCCATCATCTCTCATGGTTTGTCTCCCCCTCTGACATACTCCCCTTTTCTTTCTCTCCTGTTATCTTCTTCTTTTTCTTTTTTCTTAAAATATGTTGCGTTATTTGTTTCAGAAGTACAGAACTGTGATTCAACAGTCTTGCACAATTCACAGCGCTCACCGTAGCACATACCCTCCCCAATGTCTATCACCCAGCCACCCCATCCCTCCCACCCCCAACCACTCCAGTAACACTCAGTTTCTTTCCTGAGATTAAGAATTCCTCATATCAGTGAGGTCATGTGATACATGTCTTTCTCTGATTGACTTATTTCACTCAGCATAACACCCTCCAGTTCCATCCACGTCGTTGCAAATGGCAAGATCTCATTCCTTTTGATGGCTGCATAATATTCCATTGTGTATATATACCACTTCTTCTTTATCCATTCATCTGTCGATGGGCATCTTGGCTCTTTCCACAGTTTGGCTATGGTGGACATTGCTGCTATAAACATTGGGGTACACGTACCCCTTCGGGTCCCTACATTTGTATCTTTGGGGTAAATACCCAGTAGTGCAATTGCTGGATCGAACGGTAGCTCTAATTTCAACTGTTTGAGGAACCTCCATACTGTTTTCCAGAGGGGTTGCACCAGCTTGCATTCCCACCAACAGTGTAGGAGGGTTCCCCTTTCTCCACATCCCCGCCAACATCTGTCGTTCCCTGACTTGTTAATTTTAGCCATTCTGACGGGTGTGAGGTGGTATGTCATTGAGGTTTTGATTTGGATTTCCCTGATGCCGAGCGATGTTGAGCACTTTTTCATGTGCCTGTTGGCCATTTGGATGTCTTCTTTGGAGAAATGTCTGTTCATGTCTTCTGCCCATTTCTTGATTGGATTATTTGTTCTTTGGGTGTTGAGTTTGATAAGTTCTTTATAGATTTTGGATACTAGCCCTTTATCTGATATGTCATTTGCAAATATTTTCTCCCATTCTGTCGGTTGTCTTTTGGTTTTGTGGACTGTTTCTTTTGCTGTGCAAAAGCTTTTTATCTTGATGAAATCCCAATAGTTCATTTTTGCCCTTGCTTCCCTTGCCTTTGGCGATGTTTCTAGGAAGAAGTTGCTGCGGCTAAGGTCGAAAAGGTTGCTACCTGTGTTCTCCTTTAGGATTTGGATGGACTCCTGTCTCACGTTTAGGTCTTTCAACCATTTGGAGTCTATTTTTGTGTGTGGTGTAAGGAAATGGTCCAGTTTCATTCTTCTGCATGTGGCTGTCCAATTTTCCCAACACCATTTGTTGAAGAGACTGTCTCTTTTCCATTGGACATTCTTTCCTGCTTTGTCAAAGATAAGTTGACCATAGAGTTGAGGGTCCATTTCTGGGCTCTCGATTCTGTTCCATTGATCGATGTGTCTGTTTTTGTGCCAGTACCATACTGTCTTGATGATGACAGCTTTGTAATAGAGCTGGAAGTCCGGAATTGTGATGCCGCCAGCTTTGCTTTTCTTTTTCAGTATTCCTCTGGCTATTCTGGGTCTCTTCTGGTTCCATACAAATTTTAGGATTATTTGTTCCATTTCTTTGAAAAAAGTGGATGGTATTTTGATGGGGATTGCATTGAATGTGTAGATTGCTCTAGGTAGCATTGACATCTTCACAATGTTGATTCTCCCAATCCATGAGCATGGAACGTTTTTCCATTTCTTTGTGTCTTCTTCAATTTCTTTCATGAGTATTTTATAGTTTTCTGAGTACAGATCCTTTGCCTCTTTGGTTAGATTTATTCCTAGGTATTTAATGGTTTTGGGTGCAATTGTAAATGGGATCGACTCCTTGATTTGTCTCTCTTCTGTCTTGTTGTTGGTGTATAGGAATGCCACTGATTTCTGTGCATTGATTTTATATCCTGCTACTTTACTGAATTCCTGTATGAGTTCTAGCAGTTTTGGGGTGGAGTCTTTTGGGTTTTCCACATACAGTATCATATCATCTGCAAAGAGTGAGAGTTTGACTTCCTCTTTGCCGATTTGGATGCCTTTGATTTCTTTTTGTTGTCTAATTGCTGTGGCTAGGACTTCTAATACTATGTTGAATAGCAGTGGTGAGAGTGGACATCCCTGCCGCGTTCCTGACCTTAGGGGAAAAGCTCTCAGCCTTTCCCCATTGAGGATGATATTCGCTGTAGGTTTTTCATAGATGGCTTTTATGATATTGAGGTATGTACCCTCTATCCCTATACTCTGAAGAGTTTTGATCAAGAAAGGATGCTGTACTTTGTCAAATGCTTTTTCTGCATCTATTGAGAGGATCATATGATTCTTGTTCTTTCTTTTGTTAATGTATTGTATCACGTTGATTGATTTGCGGATGTTGAACCAGCCTTGCAGCCCAGGGATAAATCCCACTTGGTCGTGGTGAATAATCCTTTTAATGTACTGTTGGATCCTATTGGCTAGTATTTTGGTGAGAATTTTTGCATCCATGTTCATCAAGGATATTGGTCTGTAATTCTCTTTTTTGATGGGGTCTTTGTCTGCTTTTGGGATCAAGGTAATGCTGGCCTCATAAAATGAGTTTGGAAGTTTCCCTTCCATTTCTATTTTTTGGAACAGTTTCAGGAGAATAGGTATTAATTCTTCTTTAAATGTCTGATAGAATTCCCCTGGGAAGCCATCTGGCCCTGGGCTTTTGTTTGTTGGGAGATTTTTGATGACTGTTTCAATTTCCTTAGTGGTTATAGGTCTGTTCAGGTTTTCTATTTCTTCCTGGTTCAATTTTGGTAGTTGATACATCTCTAGGAATGCACCCATTTCTTCCAGGTTATCTAATTTGCTGGCATAGAGTTGCTCATAATATGTTCTTATAATTGTTTGTATTTCTTTGGTGTTGGTTGTGATCTCTCCTCTTTCATTCATGATTTTGTTGATTTGGGTCATTTCTCTTTTCTTTTTGATAAGTCTGGCCAGGGGTTTATCAATCTTGTTAATTCTTTCAAAGAACCAGCTCCTAGTTTCGTTGATCTGTTCTACTGTTCTTTTGGTTTCTAGTTCATTGATTTCTGCTCTGATCTTTATGATTTCTCTTCTCCTGCTGGGTTTAGGCTTTATTTGCTGTTCTTTCTCCAGCTCCTTTAGGTGTAGGGTTAGGTTGTGTATTTGAGACCTTTCTTGTTTCTTGAGAAAGGCTTGTATTGCTATATACTTTCCTCTCAGGACTGCCTTTGCTGTATCCCAAAGATTTTGAACAGTTGTGTTTTCATTTTCATTGGTTTCCATGAATTTTTTTAATTCTTCTTTAATTTCTTGGTTGACCCATTCATTCTTTAGTAGGATGCTCTTTAGCCTCCATGTATTTGAGTTCTTTCCGACTTTCCTCTTGTGGTTGAGTTCTAGTTTCAAAGCACTGTGGTCTGAAAATATGCAGGGAATGATCCCAATCTTTTGGTACCGATTGAGACCTGATTTGTGACCTAGGATGTGATCAATTCTGGAGAATGTTCCATGGGCACTAGAGAAGAATGTGTGTTCCTTTGCTTTGGGATGGAATGTTCTGAATATGTCTGTGAAGTCCATTTGGTCCAGTGTGTCATTTAAAGTCTTTATATCCTTGTTGATCTTTTGCTTAGATGATCTGTCCATTTCAGTCAGAGGGGTGTTAACGTCCCCCACTATTATTGTAGTGTTGTCAATGTGTTTCTTTGCTTTTGTTATTAATTGCCTTATATAATTGGCTGCTCCCATGTTCGGGGCATAGATATTTACAATTGTTAGATCTTCTTGTTGGATAGACCCTTTAAGAAGGATATAGTGTCCTTCCTCATCTCTTATTACAGTCTTTGTTTTAAAATCTAGTTTGTCTGTTATAAGGATTGCCACCCCAGCTTTCTTTTGGTGTCCATTAGCATGGTAAATGGTTTTCCACCCCCTCACTTTCAATCTGGGGGTGTCTTTGGGTCTAAAATGAGTCTCTTGCAGACAGCATATTGATGGGTCTTGTTTTTTAATCCAATCTGATAGCCTGTGTCTTTTGATTGGGGCATTTAGCCCATTTACATTCAGGGTAACTATTGAAAGGTATGAATTTAGTGCCATAGTATTGCCTGTAAGGTGACTGTTAACTGTCTGTTGTCTGTGTTCGTTTCTGCTCTTTGCTGCTTTTAGGTTCTCTCTTTGCTTAGAGGACCCCTCTCAATATTTCTTGGAGGGCTGGTTTCGTGTTTGCAAATTCCTTTAGTTTTTGTTTGTTCTGGAAGCTTTTTATCTCTCCTTCTATTTTCAATGATAGCCTAGCTGGATATAGTATTCTTGGCTGCATATTTTTCTCGTTTAGTGCTCTGAAGATATCTTGCCAGTCCTTTCTGGCCTGCCAGGTCTCTGTGGATAGGTCTGTTGCCAATCTAATGTTCCTACCATTGTAGGTTACAGATCTCTTCTCCCGAGCTGCTTTCAGGATTTTCTCTTTGTCTCTGAGACTCGTAAGTTTTACTATTAGATGTCGGGGTGTTGACATAAAAACAAAAACAAAACAATACAAAAAAGGCAGAATATGATCAAATATGATCAGGCTAGTGCATAGATCAGTGCCACACACTAGATTTTGGGTGTATTTTGGTCTGGTAGAAAAAAGTGCCTCCTAAAATTTTAAAGGAAGAAAGACATATATGTACAAAATAAGGGTTGATACAATGAAGGGATGGAGGATGACTGTAAAGATGAAAATTATAAAAGATTTTATAAAAGGACTTGGTAAGATAAGTTGTTTGAAAAAAGAAAGAAGATTTAAGAAAAAAAAAAAAAAGGAAAAAGGGAGAGAATGTGATCAGGCAGGAGACTAGAACAAAGCCATACACTAGTGATTTAGGGTATATTTTGATCTGTTAGAAGAAACTGTACCTCAAAATTTTAAAGAGAGAACAACTTATATATATATATGCCAAAAATAAGGGTAACTACTATGAAGGGATAAAATATGACTCTAAAAATGAAAAATAAAAAATGTTTTTTTTTTTAAAAAAGGGATTTATAAGATGTTGGTTGAAAAAGGGAAAAAGAAAAATTAAAAAAAAAACAGTCAACAAAAATTAACTTTGATGAAATAATGAATCATGGTAAAAAAAAAAAAAAGCCATGAATCTATGTGCAGTATTCCCCTAGCGCTGGAGTTCTCCTATTCTCCTTGATCGATCAACTTGGTCTTGGCTTGCTGGCTGTTTGTGTTGATCTTCTGGGGGAGGGGCCTGTTGCTGTGGTTTCCAAATGTCTTTGCCGGAGGCGGAATTGCCCCGCCCTTGTCGGTCCGGGCTAAGGAAGCTGCTCCGGTTTGCTCTCAGGAGCTTTTGTTCCCTGCACGCTCTCGGTACAGCTTTGGAGGACCAGGGCAGAAATGGTGGCCTCCCAATCTCCACTCGGAGGAGCCGAGAACTTGGGGCCCCGCTCCTCAGTGTGCCCCCAGAGAAAAGCAGTCACTTCCGTGTCCCCGGTCTCCGGCCGCACTCTGTGCTCACCCGGCCCGTGATCGAGCGCTGCTATCTCTGGCACCCGACCCCGCGCGGAGTCTCCAAACCCAGCAGATCCCTGCAGTGCGTTCCCGCACCGCTCCTCCCTGGGAAGGAAGGGGAGTCTCCCCGTATCTGCTGCTTGTTGGGTCCCTGCTGGGGAAGCCGTGCCCCGACTGGGCCGCAGATCACAGTTTATGGCAACCCCGAGCTGAGAGCCCGCGACTCTGCTCCGTATCTGCAGCCGGCTTCCCTGCTCCGATACCTGGGAGCTCTGGCGCACTCAGGCACCCCCAGTCTCTCTGTGACCCCAAGGGTCCTGAGACCACACTGTCCCGGGAGGATTCCACCCCCCGCTTAGCCACTGGAGCGACGTCCCTCCGCCGAGCCAACTTCTAAAAGGTCCGATTTTGTGCTCCGCGGCTCTAGCACTTGCCAGAAGCGGCCGGCGGAGGCCCCTCCCCCGCCGTCTATCCTCCCGAATATCGCCTTGGATTCACTTCTCCGCACGCCCTACCTTCCAGTAAGTGGTCGCTTCTCTGTTCAGAGAGTTGTTGCTACTCTCCTGTTCGAGCTCCTGTTGAGTTCGTAGGTGTTCAGAATGGTTTGATCCCTATTCAGCTGAATTCCTGAGACCAGACGAAATCTAGGTCTCCTACTCCTCCGCCATCTTGCTCCGCCTCGAGGAAGTGAATTTCTATTTGATTAGCTTAGAACCATTGAACAGCAGAAAAACTTAGAAGTTACCTAGTTAACTAATTGTATTACTTACACAGAAATAAAGTTATTTAAAATTCAAAATCACAGAATAAATTTAATTAGTGGCCAAAACTGGATTAGAACCCTGATTCACTGATTCTCATTTTACTCTGTTATTTACTCTGTCATGCTGCCACCTTTTAAATTGCACTGATCAAAAAAATAGGAAAATAACAAAGCAAGCTAGAATAATTGGGATCCCAGAAGAAGAAGAAAGGGAGAGAGGAGCAGAAGATATACTGGAGCAAATTATAGCAGAGAACTTCCCTAATTTGGGGAAGGAAACAGGCATCAAAATCCAGGAGACACAGAGAAACCCCCTCAAAATCAATAAAAATAGGTCAATACCCCGACATCTAATAGTAAAACTTACGAGTCTCAGAGACAAAGAGAAAATCCTGAAAGCAGCTCGGGAGAAGAGATCTGTAACCTACAATGGCAGAAACATTAGATTGGCAACAGACCTATCCACAGAGACCTGGCAGGCCAGAAAGGACTGACATGATATATTCAGAGCACTAAATGAGAAAAATATGCAGCCGAGAATACTATATCCAGCTAGGCTGTCATTGAAAATAGAAGGCGAGATAAAAAGCTTCCAGGACAAAAAAAAACTAAAGGACTTTGCAAACACGGAACCAGCCCTACAAGAAATACTGAAAGGGGTCCTCTAAACAAAGAGAGCCTAAAAGTAACATAGACCAGAAAGGAACAGAGACAATATACAGTAACAGTCACCTTACAGGCAATACAATGGCACTAAATTCATATCTTTCAATAATTACCCTGAATGTAAATGGGCTAAATGCCCCAATCAAAAGACACAGGGTATCAGATTGGATAAAAAAGCAAGACCCGTTGATATGCTGTCTGCAAGAGACTCATTTTAGACCCAAAGACACTGCCAAGATTGAAAGTGAGGGAGTGGAAAACAATTTACCATCCTAACAGACACCAGAAGAAAGCTGGGGTGGCAATCCTTATATCAGAAAAATTAGATTTTAAACCAAAGACTATAATAAGAGATGAGGAAGGACACTATATCCTACTTAAAGGGTCTATTCAACAAGAAGATCTAACAATTGTAATATCTATGCCCTTAATATGGGAGTAGCCAATTATATAAGCCAATTAATAACAAAAACAAAGAAACACATTGACAACAATACAATAATAGTGGGGGACTTTAAAACCCCCCTGACTGAAATGGACAGATCATCTAAGCAAAAGATCAACAAGGAAATAAAGACTTTAAATGACACACTGGACCAAATGGACTTCACAGATATATGCAGAACATTCCATCCAAAAGCAACAGAATAGACATTCTTCTCTAGTGCTCATGGAACATTCTCCAGAATAGATCACATCCTAGGTCACAAATCAGGTCTCAACCAGTACCAAAAGATTGGGATCATTCCCCGCATATTTTCAGACCACAATGCTTTGAAACTAGAACTCAATCGCAAGAGGAAAGTCGGAAAGAACTCAAATACATGGAGGCTAAAGAGCATCGGGTCAACCAGGAAATTAAAGAAGAATTTAAAAAATTCATGGAAACCAATGAAAATGAAAACACAAGTGTTCAAAATCTTTGGGATACAGCAAAGGCAGTCCTGAGAGGAAAGTATATAGCAATACAAGCCTTTCTCAAGAAACAAGAAAGGTCTCAAATACACAACCTAACCCTACACCTAAAGGAGCTGGAGAAAGAACAGCAAATAAAGCCTAAACCCAGCAGGAGAAGAGAAATAATCAAGATAGGAGCAGAAATCAATGAACTAGAAACCAAAAGAACAGTAGAACAGATCAACGAAACTAGGAGCTGGTTCTTTGAAAGAATTAACAAGATTGATAAACCCCTGGCCAGACTTGTCAAAAAGAAAAGAGAAATGACCCAAATCAACAAATCATGAATGAAAGAGGAGAGATCACAACCAACACCAAAGAAATACAATTCTAAGAACATATTATGAACAACTCTATGCCAGCAAATTAGATAATCTGGAAGAAACGTATGCATTCCGAGAGATGTGTCAGCTACCAAAATTGAACCAGGAAGAAATAGAAAACCTGAACAGACCTATAACCACTAAGGAAATTGAAGCAGTTATCAAAAATCCCCAAACAAACAAAAGCCCAGGGCCAGATGTCTTCCCAGGGGAATTCTACCAAACATTTAAAGAATTAATACCTATTCATCTGAAACTGTTCCGAAAAATAGAAATGGAAGGAAAACTTCCAAACTCATTTTATGGGGTCACCATTACCTTGATCCCAAAATCAGACAAAGACCGCTTCAAAAAGAATTACAGACCAATATCCTTGATGAACATGGATGCAAAAATTCTCACCAAAATACTAGCCAATATGATCCAAAAGTACATTAAAAGGATTATTCACCACGACCAAGTGGGATTTAACCCTGGGCTGCAAGGTTGGTTCAATATCCACAAATCAATTAGTTTGATAAAATACATTAATAAAAGGAAGAACAAGAATCATACGATCCTCTGAATAGATGCAGAAAGAGCATTTGACAAAATAAGCATCCTTTCTTGATCAAAATTCTTCAGAGTATAGGGATAGAGGGTACATACCTTAATATCATTAAAGCCGTCTATGAAAAATCCACAGCGAATATCATTCTCACTGGAGAAAAACCGAGAGCTTTCGCCCTAAGATCAGGAACATGGCAGGGATGTCCACTATCACCATTGCTATTGAACATAGTATTAGAGGCTCTAACCACAGCAATCAGACAATAAAAAGAAATAAAAGGCATCTGAATTGGCAAAGAAGAAGTCAAACTCTCACTGTTTGCAGATGATATGATACTTTATGTGGAAAACCCAAAAGACTCCACCCCAAAACTGCTAGAACTCATACAGGAATTCAGTAAGTGGCAGGCTATAAAATCAACGCACAGAAATCAGAGGCATTCCTATACACAAACAACAAGACAGAAGAAAGAGAAATTAAGGAGTTGATCCCATTTACAATTGCACCCAAAACCATAAGATACCTAGGAATAAATTTAACCAAAGAGGCAAAGAATCTGTACTCAGGAAACTATAGAATACTCATGAAAGAAATTGAGGAAGACACGAAGAAATGGAAAAACCTTCCAGCTCATGGATTGGAAGAATCAATATTGTGAAGATGTCAATGCTTCTTAGAGCAATCTACACGTTTAATGCAATCCCTATCAAAATACCATTCAGTTTTTTCAAAGAAATGGAACAAATAATCCTAAAATTTGTATGGAACCAGAAAAGACCCCGAATATCCAGAGGAATGTTGAAAAAGAAAAGCAAAGCTGGTGGCATCACATTTCCGGACTTCAAACTCTATTACAAAGCTGTCATCATCAAGACAGTATGGTACTGGCACAAAAACAGGCACATAGATCAATGGAACAGAATAGATAGCCCAGAAATAGACCCTCAACTTTATAAAGTCCAATGGAAAAAAGTCTCTTCAACAAATGGTGTTGGGAAAATTGGACAGCCACATGCAGAAGAATGAAACTGGACCATTTCCTTACACCACACACAAAAATAGACTCAAAACGGTTGAAAGACCTAAATGTGAGACAGGAGTCTATCAATATCCTAAAGGAGAACCCAGGCAGCAACTCTTCGACCTCAGCCGCAGCAACTTCTTCCTAGAAACATCGCCAAAGGCAAGGGAAGCAAGGGCAAAAATGAACTATTGGGACTTCATCAAGATAAAAAGCTTTTGCATAGCAAAAGAAACAGTCAACAAAACCAAAAGAGAACTGACAGAATGGGAGAAAATATTTGCAAATGACATATCAGATAAAGGGCTAGTATCCAAAATCTATAAAGAACTTATCAAACTCAATACCCGAAGAAAAAATGATCCAATCAAGAAATGGGCAGAAGACATGAACAGACATTTTTCCAAAGAAGACATCCAGATGGCCAACAGACACATGAAAAAGTGCTCCACATCGCTCTGCATCAGGGAAATCCAAATCCAAACCTCAATGAGATACCACCTCACACCAGTCGGAATGGCTAAAATTAACAAGTCAGGAAACGACAGATGTTGGCGCGCATGTGGAGAAAGGGAAACCTTTCTGTTGGTGGGAATGCAACCTGGTGCAGCCACTCTGGAAAACAGTATGGAGGTTCCTCAAAAAGTTGAAAATAGAGCTACCGTACAATCCAGCAATTACACTACTGGGTATTTACCACAAAGATACAAATGTAGGGCCCTGAAGGGGTATGTGCACCCTGATGTTTATAGCAGCAATGTCCACAATAGCCAAACTATGGAAAGAGCCAAGATGTCCATCAACAGATGAATGGATAAACAAGATGTGATATATATACACAATGGAATATTATTCAGCCATCAAAAGGAATGAAATCTTGCCATTTGCAACAATGTGGATAGAACTGGAGGGTATTATGCTGAGCGAAATAAATGAATCAGAGAAAGACATGTATCATATGATTTCACTGATATGAGGAATTCTTAATCTCAGGAAATAAACTGAGTGTTGCTGGAGTGGTGGTGGGTGGGAGGGATGGGGTGGCTGGGTGATAGACATTGGGGAGGGTATGTGCTATGGTGAGTGCTGTGAATTGTTTAAGACTGTTGAATCACAGACTGTACCTCTGAAACAAATAATACATTGTATGTTAAAAAAAAAAGGAATGGAAAAATGAAGGGGGGAATTTGTAGGGGAAGACGAACATGATAGACGATGGACTCTAAGAAACAAACTGGAGTTCTAGAGGGGAGGGGGTTGGGGGGATGGGTTAGCCTTGTGATGGGTATTAAATAGGGCGCATAGTGCATGGAGCACTGGGTGTTATACGCAAACAATGAATCTTGGAACAGTACATCAAAAACTAATGATGTACTGTATGGTGATTAACATAACATAATAAAAAAAACCCACCTAAAAAAATAACCAAGCAAAATAAAAAGATTTGGTGGGAGAATGAAGTTTAAGGATTCTCTGAAAATTTTACTTTTTTCTTTTGTTTCTGTTTCTCTCATTCAAATTTAAACATTATGATAAAAATAAAACCAACACCTAGTATTGGTTAATAATTGCTATTTAATACTTCTAATACTGGTCAAGTTTAACGGTTTAAGTAGCAGTGAGCAAGGCTTAGTATGTTTTTTTTAAGAACAATGGCCAGTTTTATTTATTTAGCTAATGATTTATCTTTCCTTCAAGAAGGATGACTTCTAGCCAGGAGACTAGCTAATGTACAAAACCACAGTTGAAGTAATTCTGTCAATTGTAGCAATCTCCCAAAGCCAATGTTTAATTTCTTCTGTGTCCAGAATTCCTTTCTTGTTTGAATACCACTGTTTAATTTAGCTTTCAGTCATAGAGTTTGGCACTGTGGCCCTGCATTTATACTGCTGCCTGTGCCTAAGTTTGCAATGGAAAAAAAGCTGGTTAAGCTCTGTCCTCTACAGTAGACTTTGGAAAGAGTGAGGGATCCTGGGGTTCTTCATTGTCTCAGTTCTGTGACCCCCAGAGGGAAGAAGAGGCTCCTCCATACTTTTTTGATTCATGTGGCGTGACGCGGGAGATTTCATAGGTGGCTCTGGGAGCTTCACTGTACTTGGTGTATTTTTTTAATTTTTTTATTGTTATGTTAATCACCATATATTACATCATTAGTTTTTGAAGTAGTGTTCCATGATTCATTGTTTGTGCATAACACCCAGTGCTCCACGCAGAATGTGCCCTCCCTAATACCCACCACCAGGCTAACCCATCCCCCCACCCTCCTCCCCTCTAGAACCCTCAGTTTGTTTCCCAGAGTCCATCGTCTCTCATGGTTCGTCTCCCCCTCTGACTTACTCCCCTTCATTCTTCCCCTCCTGCTATCTTCTTCTTTTCTTTTTTCTTAACATACCTTGCATTGTTTCAGAAGTACAGATCTGTGATTCAACAGTCTTGCACAATTCACAGCGCTCACCATAGCACATACCCTACCCAGTGTCTATCACCCAGCCACCCCATCCCTCCCACCCCCCACCACTCCAGCAACCCTCAGTTTGTTTCCTGAGATTAAGAATTCCTCATATCAGTGAAGTCATATGATACATGTCTTTCTCTGATTGACTTATTTCACTCAGCATAACACCCTCCAGTTCCATCCATGTCGTTGCAAATGGCAAGATCTCATTTCTTTTGATGGCTGCATAATATTCCATTGTGTATATATACCACATCTTCTTTATCCATTTATCTATCGATGGACATCTTGGCTCTTTCCACAGTTTGGCTATTGTGGACATTGCTGCTATAAACATTGGGGTGCACGTACCCCTTCGGATCCCTACATTTGTATCTTTGTGGTAAATACCCAGTAGTGCAATTGCTGGATCGTACGGTAGCTCTATTTTCAACTGTTTGAGGAACTTCCATACTGTTTTCCAGTGGGATTGCACCAGGTTGCATTCCCACCAACAGAAAGGTTTCCCTTTCTCCACATGTGCGCCAACATCTGTCGTTTCCTGACTTGTTAATTTTAGCTATTCCGACTGGTGTGAGGTGGTATCTCATTGAGATTTGGATTTGGATTTCCCTGATGCTGAGCGTTGTTGAGCACTTTTTCATGTGTCTGTTGGCCATTTGGATGTCTTCTTTGGAAAAATGTCTGTTCATGTCTTCTGCCCATTTCTTGATTGGATTATTTGTTCTTTGGGTGTTGAGTTTGATAAGTTTTTTATAGATTTTGGATACTAGCCCTTTATCTGATATGTCATTTGCAAATATTTTCTCCTATTCTGTCGGTTGTCTTTTGGTTTTGTGGACTGTTTCTTTTGCTGTGCAAAAGCTTTTTATCTTGATGAAATCCCAATAGTTCATTTTTGCCCTTGCTTCCCTTGCCTTTGGCGATGTTTCTAGGAAGAAGTTGCTGTAGCTGAGGTCGAAGAGGTTGCTACCTGTGTTCTCCTTTAGGATGTTGATGGACTCCTGTCTCACGTTTAGGTCTTTCAACCATTTTGAGTCTATTTTTGTGTGTGGTGTAAGGAAATGGTCCAGTTTCATTCTATTGCATGTGGCTGTCCAATTTTCCCAACACCATTTCTTGAAGAGACTGTCTTTTTGTCATTGGACATTCTTTCCTGCTTTGTCAAAGATGAGTTGACCATAGAGTTGAGGGTCCATTTCTGGGCTCTCGATTCTGTTCCATTGATCGATGTGTCTGTTTTTGTGCCAGTACCATACTGTCTTGATGATGACAGCTTTGTAATAGAGCTGAAAGTCCGGAATTGTGATGCCGCCAGCTTTTCTTTTCTTTTCTTTTTTTTTTTTTTAAGATTTTATTTATTTATTTCAGAAAGAGAATGAGAGAGAGAAAGCACGAGAGGGAAGAGGGTCAGAGGGAGAAGCAGACTCCCTGCTGAGCAGGAAGCCCGATGTAGGACTTGATCCCGGGACTCCAGCATCATGACCTGAGCTGAAGGCAGTTGCTTAACCCCAACTGAGCCACCCAGGTGCCCCAGCTTTGCTTTTCTTTTTCAATATTCCTCTGGCTATTCGGGGTCTCTTTTGGTTCCATATAAATTTTAGGATTATTTGTTCTATTTCTTTGAAAAAACTGGATGGTATTTTGATGGGGATTGCATTGAATGTGTAGATTGCTCTAGGTAGTATTGACATCTTCACAATGTTGGTTCTTCCAATCCATGAGCATGGAACGTTTTTCCATTTCTTGTGTCTTCTTCAGTTTCTTTCATGAGTATTTTATAGTTTTCTGAGTACAGATCCTTTGCCTCTTTGGTTAAATTTTTTAATTTAACCAAATTTAATTTAACCAAATTTAATTTAACCAAATCCAAAGCCTCTTTGGTTTTGGGTGCAATTGTAAATGGGATCGACTCCTTGATTTCTCTCTCTTCTGTCTTGTTGTTGGTGTATAGGATTGCCACTGATTTCTGTGCATTGATTTTATATCCTGCTACTTTACCGAATTCCTGTATGAGTTCTAGCACTTTTGGGGTGGAATCTTTTGGGTTTTCCACATACAGTATCCTATCATCTGCAAAGAGTGAGAGTTTGACTTCCTCTTTGCCGATTTGGATTCCTTTGATTTCTTTTTGTTGTCTGATTGCTGTGGCTAGGACTTCTAATACTATGTTGAATAGCAGTGGTGATAGTGGACATCCCTGCCGCGTTCCTGACCTTAGGGGAAAAGCTCTCAGCTTTTCCCCATTGAGAATGATATTCGCTGTAGGTTTTTCATAGATGGCTTTTATGATATTGAGGTATGTGCCCTCTATCCCTATACTCTGAAGAGTTTTGATCAAGAAAGGATGCTGTACTTTGTCAAATGCTTTTTCTGCATCTATTGAGAGGATCGTATGATTCTTGTTCTTTCTTTTGTTAATGTATTGTATCACATTGATTGATTTGCGGATGTTGAAGCAGCCTTGCAGCCCAGGGATAAATCCCACTTGGTCGTGGCGAATAATCCTTTTAATGTACTGTTGGATCCTATTGGCTAGTATTTTGGTGAGAATTTTTGCATCCATGTCATCCAGGATATTGGTCTGTAATTCTTCTTTTTGATGGGGTCTTTGTCTGGTTTTGGGATCAAGGTAATGCTGGCCTCATAAAATGAGTTTGGAAGTTTTCCTTCCATTTCTATTTTTTGGAACAGTTTTAGGAGAATAGGTATTAATTCTTCTTTAAATGTCTGATAGAATTCCCCTGGGAAGCCATCTGGCCCTGGGCTTTTGTTTGTTGGGAGATTTTTGATGACTACTTCAATTTCCTTAATGGTTATTGGTCTGTTCAGGTTTTCTATTTCTTCCTGGTTCAATTTTGGTAGTTGATACATCTCTAGGAATGCACCCATTTTTTCCAGGTTATCTAATTTGCTGGCATAGAGTTGCTCATAATATGTTCTTAGAATTGTTTGTATTTCTTTGGTGTTGGTTGTGATCTCTCCTCTTTCATTCATGATTTTGTTGATTTGGGTCATTTCTCTTTTCTTTTTGACAAGTCTGGCCAGGGGTTTATCAATCTTGTTAATTCTTTCAAAGAACCAGCTCCTAGTTTCGTTGATCTGTTTTACTGTTCTTTTGGTTTCTAGTTCATTGATTTCTGCTCTGATCTTGATTATTTCTCTTCTCCTGCTGGGTTTAGGCTTTATTTGCTGTTCTTTCTCCAGCTCCTTTAGGTGTAGGGTTAGGTTGTGTATTTGAGACCTTTCTTGTTTCTTGAGAAAGGCTTGTGTTGCTATATACTTTCCTCTCAGGACTGCCTTTGCTGTATCCCAAAGATTTTGAACACTTGTGTTTTCATTTTCATTGGTTTCCATGAATTTTTTAAATTCTTTTTTAATTTCCTGGTTGACCCATTCATTCTTTTAGTAGGATGCTCTTTAGCCTCCAGGTATTTGAGTTCTTTCCGACTTTCCTCTTGCGATTTAGTTCTACTTTCAAAGCATTGTGGTCTGAAAATATGTAGGGAATGATCCCAATCTTTTGGTACCGGTTGAGACCTGATTTGTGACCTAGGATGTGATCTATTCTGGAGAATGTTCCATGGGCACTAGAGAAGAATGTCTATTCCATTTCTTTGGGATGGAATGTTCTGAATATGTCTGTGAAGGCCATTTGGTCCAGTGTGTCATTTAAAGTCTTTATTTCCTTGTCAATCTTTTGCTTAGATGATCTGTCCATCTCGGTCAGGGGGGTGTTAAAGTCCCCCACTATTATTGTATTGCTGTCAATGTGTTTCTTCGCTTTTGTTATTAATTGCCTTATATAATTGGCTGCTCCCATGTTCGGGGCATAGATATTTACAATTGTTAGATCTTCTTGTTGGATACACCCTTTAAGTAGGATATAGTGTCCTTCCTCATCTCTTATTACAGTCTTTGGTTTAAAATCTAATTTCTCTGATATAGGGATTGCCACCCCAGCTTCCTTTTGGTGTCCATTAGCATGGTAAATGGTTTTCCACCCCCTCACTTTCAATCTGGGGGTGTCTTTGGGTCTAAAATGAGTCTCTTGCAGACAGCATATTGATGGGTCTTGTTTTTTAATCCAATCTGATAGCCTGTGTCTTTTGATTGGGGCATTTAGCTCATTTTCATTCAGGGTAACTATTGAAAGGTATGAATTTAGTGCCATTGTATGGCCTGTAAGGTGACTGTTACTGTATATTGTCTGTGTTCCTTTCTGATCTATGCTGCTTTTAGGCTCTCTCTTTGCTTAGAGGACCCCTTTCAATATTTCTTGGAGGGCTGGTTTCGTGTTTGCAAATTCCTTTAGTTTTTGTTTGTCCTGGAATCTTTTTATCTCTCCTTCTATTTTCAATGACAGCCTAGGTGGATATAGCATTCTTGGTTGCATATTTTTCTCGTTTCGTTCTCTGAAAATATCATGCCAGTCCTTTCTGGCCTGCAGGTCTCTGTGGATAGGTCTGTTGCCAATCTAATATTTCTACCATTGTAGGTTACATACCTCTTCTCCCGAGCTGCTTTCAGGATTTTCTCTTTGTTTCTGAGACTCCTAAGTTTTCTCTTAGATGTCGGGGTGTTGACCTATTATTATTGATTTTGAGAAGGGTTCTCTGTGCCTCCTGTATTTTGATGCCTGTTTCCTTCCTCACATTAGGGAAGTTCTCTGCTATTATTTGCTCCAATATACCTTCTGCCCCTCTCTCTCTTTATTCTTCTTCTGGGATCCCAATTATTCTAATGTTGTTTTGTCTTATTGTATCACTTATCTCTCGAATTCTGCCCTCGTGATCCTGCAGTTGTTTATCTCTCTTTTTCTCAGCCTCTTTATTTTCCATCTTTTGGTCTTCTATATCACTGATTCTCTCTTCTGCCTCATTTATCCTAGCAGTTAGTGCCCCCATTTTTGATTGCACCTCATTAATTGCCTTTTTGATTTCGACTTGGTTAGATTTTTAGTTCTTTATTTCTCCAGAAAAGCTTTCTCTAATAACTTCCAGGCTTTTCTCAAGCCCAGGTAGTATCTTTAAAGTTATGAGTCTCAACTCTATGCCCGACATCGTACTAATGTACACATTGAGTAGGTCCCTGGCTGATGGTACTACCTCTTGTTCTTTTTGCTGAGGTGATTTTTTTCGTCTTGTCATTTTGTCCAGAGGAGAATAGATGAATGAGAGAACAAAATGCTAACAGGTTAACAACGTCCCCAGCAAATATACTCTATATAAATCAGAAAAGACCTGAAAGCAGGGGAAAAGGAAGGGAAAGAAAGAAAAAAGAGAAAAAAAAAAAGAAAACATAAAAACAAAAACAGAAAAATATAAAAAATCAGAATATGATCAAATATGATCAGGCTAGTACATAGATCAGTGCCACACACTAGATTTTGGGCGTATTTTGGTCTGTTAGAAAAAAGTGCCTCCTAAAATTTTAAAGGAAGAAAGACATATATGTATAAAATAAGGGTTGATAGAATGAAGGGATGGAAGATGACTGTAAAGATGAAAAGTATAAAAGATTTTATAAAAGGAAATGATAAGGTGTTTGAAAAAAGAAAGAAGATTAAAAAAAGGGGAGAGAATGTGATCAGGCAGGAGACTAGAACAAAGGCATACACTAGCGATTTAGGGTATATTTTGATCTGTTAGAAGAAACTGTATCTCCAAATTTTAAAGAGAGAACAACTTATATATATAGCCAAAAATAAGGGTAACTACTATGAAGGGATAAAATATGACTCTAAAAATGAAAAATAAAAAATGTTTTTTTTTTTTTAAAGGGATTGATAAGATGTTGGTTGAAAAAGGGAAAAAGAAAAATAAAAAAAACAGTTAAAAAAACTAACTTTGATGAACTAATCAATCATGGTAAAAAAAGCCATGAATTCTATGTGCCGTATTCCCCTAGCGCTGGAGTTCTCCCGTTCTCCTTGATCGGTAAGCTTGGTCTTGGCTTGCTGGCTGTTCGTGCTAATCTTCTGGGGGAGGGGCCCGTTGCCGTGGTTTCCAAATGTCTTTGCTGGAAGCTGAATTGCCCCGCCCTTGTCCGTCCGGGCTAAGCAAGCTGCTCGGGTTTGCTTTCAGGAGCTTTTGTTCCCTGCAAGGTGTTTTACAGCTTTGGAGGACCAGGGGGAAAATGGTGGCCTCCCAACCTCCACCCAGAGAAGCTGAGAACTTGGGGCCCCGCTCCTCAGTGCGCCCCCAGAGAAAAGCAGTCACTCTAGTCTCCCTGGTCTCCAGCCGCACTCCGTGCTCACCCGGCCTGTGACCGAGCGTTTCTGTCTCTGGCACCCGACCCTGTGTGGAGTCTCCAAACCCAGTAGATCCTTGCGGTGCACTCCCGCGCCGCTCCTCCCATGGGAGGAAGGGGAGTCTCCCCGGCTCTGCCGCTTGTTGGGTCCCTGCTGGAGGAGCAGTGGCCCGACTGGCCGGCGGATCACAGTTTACGGCAACCCCGAGCTGAGAGCCCGCGCCTCGGCTCTGTGTCTGCAGCTGGCTTCCCTGCTCCGATACCTGGGAGCTCTGCTGCACTCAGGCACCCCTGGTCTTTCTGTGACCCCGAGGGTCGTGAGACCACACTGTCCCAGGAGGATTCATTCCACCCCCGCTTAGCCACTGCAGCGACGTCCTTCAGCGGAGCCAACTTCTAAAAGTTCCAATTTTGTGCTCTGCGGCTCTATCACTTGCCAGAAGCGGCCGACGGGGTCCCCCTTCCCCGCCGTCTATCCTCCCGAATATCGCCTCGGATTCACTTCTCCGCACGTCCTACCTTCCAGTAAGTGGTAGCTTCTCTGTTCAGAGAGTTGTTGCTACTCTCCTCTTCGATCTCCTGTTGAGTTCGTAGGTGTTTAGAATGGTTTGATCCCTATTCAGCTGAATTCCTGAGACCAGATGAAATCCAGGTCTCCTACTCCTCCGCCATCTTCTGTACTTGGTATTTTAACTGCGTGTAGAAAAGCCTGCAAATTGGTGGACAGGTGGGCAATATACGTGTTCCTGCTCATCAGGAAGCCTGCTTCTCCCTCTCCCACTCCCCCTGCTTGTGTTCCCTCTCTCGCTGTGTCTCTTTCTGTCAAATAAATAAATAAAATCTTTAAAAAAAAGGTATTGGTGGTGCATCTGAGTTATTTCTTTTATATGTTGCTAGATCTAATCACTGCATTTAATTTATCATACATATCCTTTTAATTGAAATGGAGGGGCTCTTAGATTCTTTTATGTACCACAAACAGAAAGAAATGGTCATTTGAAGCTTTTATTAATTAGAGAAAATGAAAAAGTTTTTTTTTTGTTATAGCTTTCCTATCATTGGCAGGCATTTACTTCTGTTTGGTAATGCTAATATACATTGTTTATTAAAGAAGAACTTTATTATACTTAAATAATGCTTAAATAAAGGGCTTTGAAGTAAATTTTTTTTAAAGATTTTATTTATTTATTTGACAGAGAGAGACACAGTGAGAGAGGGAACACAAGCAGGGTGGGTTGGAGAGGGAGAAGCAGGCTTCCACGGAGCAGGGAGCCCGATGCGGGGCTTGATCCCAGGACCCTGGATTAATGACCTGAGCAGAAGGCAGACACTTAACAACTGAGCCACCCAGTCACCCCTTTGAAGTAATTTTTTTAGTGCTTGCTGCTGTTATGTATGCTCTGTGAAAGATACACAATCATAGTCTTTGGGAGTGAATTTATGATTATTTTTTTTTATACTCTCCTTGATAACTCTTTAAGCAAATGCCATGAATAAAAATTCAAAGCTTCCCCACAGATAAGAGAAAAGATGATTTTTTGTGTTATTGTAAATGGAATCGTTTCTCTAATTTCTCTTTCTAAAGTTGCATTGTTAGTGTATAAGAAAGCAACTGATTTCTGTGCATTGATTTTGTATCCTGCCACATTGCTGAATTGCTGTATGAGTTCTAGTAATTTGGGGGTGGAGTCTTTTGGATTTTCCACATAAAGTATCATGTCATCTGTGAAGGGAGAGAGTTTGACTTCTTCTTTGCCAATTTGGATACCTTTTATTTCTGGGCTCTTCTAGTACTAGTTGACTTCTAGTACTATGTTGAACAATAGTGGTGAGAGTGGGCATCCTTTACATGTTCCTGATCTTAAGGGAAAGGCTCTCATCTTTTCTGCATTGAGGATGATATTCACTGTGGGTTTTTCATAGATGGATTTTATGAACTTGAGGAATGTTCCCTCCCCTATACTGTGAAGAGACCAAAAACCATTAACATACCTCTGAATAAACCTAACCAAAGAGGTAAAGGATCTATACTCTAGGAACTACAGAACACTCATGAAAGAAATTGAAGAAGACACAAAAAGACGGAAAAACATTCCATGCTCATGGATCAGAAGAATAAACATTGTTAAAATGTCTACGCTATCCAGAGCAATCTATACCTTCAATGCCATCCCAGTCAAAGTTCCAATGACATTTTTTAAAGTGCTGGAGCAAACCTAAAATTTGTATGGAATCAGAAAAGACCCCGAATTGCCAAGGAATTGTTGAAAAAGAACAACAAAGCTGGGGGCATCACATTGCTGGATTTCAAGCTATATTACAAAGCTTACAAAGCATTGGTCATCAAGACAGCATGGTACTGGCACAAAAACAGACATATAGACCAATGGAACAGAATAGAGAGCCCAGATATGGACCCTTAACTCTATGGTCAAATAATCTTCGACAAAGTAGGAAAAAAGTCTCTTCAATAAATGGTGCTGGGAAAATTGGACAGCTATATACAGAAGAATAACTCGACCATTGTCTAACACCATACACAAAGATAAACTCAAAATGGATGAAAGACCTCAATGTGAGACAGGAACCCATCAAAATCCTAGAGGAGAACATAGGCAGTCACCTCTTTCACATCGGCCCCAGCAACTTCTTTCAAGATACATCTCCAAAGCCTAGTGAAACAAAAGCAAAAATGAACTTTTGGAACTTCATCAAGATAAAAAGCTTCTGTACAGCAAAGGAAAACAGTCAATGAAACAAAGAGGCAACCCATGGAATGGGAGAAGATATTTGCAAATGACACTACAGACGAAGGGCTGATTTCCAAGATCTATAAAGAACTTCTCAAACTCAACACCCAAAAAACAAATAGTCAAGTCAAAAAATGAGCAAAAGACATGAGCAGACACTTCTCCAAAGAAGGCATACAAATGGCTAACAGACACATGAAAAAGTGTTCATCATCATTAGCCATCAGGGAAATTCAAATCAAAACCACACTGAGCTACCACCTTAGACCAGTTAGAATGGCAAAAATTGACAAGGCAAGAAACAACAAATGTTGGAGAGGTTGTGGAGAAAGGGGAACCCTCTTACACTGTTGGTGGGAATTCAAGTTGGTACAGCCACTTTGGAAAACAGTGTGGAGGTTCCTCAGAAAATTAAAAATAGAGCTACCCTATGACCCAGCAATTGCACTACTGGGTGTTTACATTAAAGACCCAGATGTAGTGAAAAGAAGGGCCATACTCACCCCAGTGTTCATAGAAGCAATGTCTGCAATAGCCAAACTGTGGAAAGAGCCGAGATGCCCTTCAACAGATGAATGGATAAAGAAAATGTGGTCCATGTATACAATGGAATATTAGCCATCAGAAAGGATGAATACCCAACTTTCACATCAACATGGATGGGACTGGAGGAGATTACGCTAAGTGAAATAAGTCAAGCAGGGAAAGTCAATTATGATAGGGTTTCACTTATTTGCAGAACATAAGGAATAGCATGGAGGACATTAGGAGAAGGAAGGGGAAAATGAAGGTGGGTAATCAGAAGGAGAGATGAACCATGAGAGACTATGGACTCTGAGAAACAAACTGAGGGTTTTAGAGGGGAGGGGTGTGGGGGGATGGGTTAGCTTGGTGATGGGTATTAAGGAGGGCATGTACTGCATGGAGCACTGGGTGTTATATGAAAACAATGAATCACTACATCAAAAACTTTTTTTCATATAAAACTATTTATTCATAAATATTTTCAAAATGAAAATAGGTTTACCAAAAAATGTCCCTCACTGGGGAGGGGAGGAGGGGGCAGCCCTCAACCCCAGGCCCCCAGGGTGGGGCTGCTTCCTGGGGGCCAGGGCTGCCCCGTGGCCTGGGGCCTCCCCCAGTCTTCCAGGGCAGGGCCCTCGCCTGGGCAGGGGGGTCAGCATGCGGGGGGAGGGGGAGGGGAGGGTGGAGGGAGGGGCCAGTGTCACTGGAGGTCCCGGTCCTCCAGGTAGCGGTACTCAAAGGTGAAGCCTTCCTTCTTCCGCTGGCCCCACTTTTCGTAGTCAAAGTAGATGTAGGTGCCCTGCTCAAACTCATCCGTGATGGTCTTGGGCTCCTCGTGCCCCTGGAACCACATCATGTACTTGGTGTGGAATCGCCACGACTGCTTCTTTAGGGCTTTGGCTGCCAGGTACTGTGCCTTCGTGCCCTCCAGATAGTAGAAGATGAAGAAGAGTGTCTCGGTTGACAGGCGCTGGTAGAACTCCATGGTGTCTGAGTGTGGGGGTGGCATCTGGTGGTGGTAGGGGGGTGTCGGGCAGGGGTTCCGGGGGAGGTACTGCCGGATGCGCCCGGAGTCTGAGGGGTGGGGCATGTGGTGCCAGGCGGCCTCCTCCATGGCCTGCTGGTAGAGCTGCTCCTTGGTGAGGGGCACAGGCCCCAGTGGACATACGCCCAGTGACAGTGGGATGTTCACCTCCGACAGCTGCAGGGGCGCCTGCGCCGAGGCCGGTGGAGCAGAGGTGCTGCTCAGGATGATGTCTCGCTCGTTCAGGTGCAGCGTGGGCACGGGGATCACTACATCAAAAACTAATGATGTATTGTATGGTGACTAACATAACATAATAAAATTAAAAAAAAAAAGAAAAGGTGATTTTTCTTATAAGTATTAAAATTTAAGATACTATATACTAGGTATTTTTAGTGCTTTTAATATGATTTAAATAAAAATAATCAGCTTTCATAAGACTTCTTAGAAACACCTTTGTAGGGTAAAGAATAATATACTCTATCAAATTTTCTCATGTGTAAGTTATTTAATTCTTTTTAGCATTATATCATCACCTTGTAAAAGGTTACCTTTATCCATTTCATAATTTTGATTAACAAATGACTAATTTGTGCCTGGTATACCTCAAAACTACAAATTATCTTTTAAAAATTATCTTTTCAGAGTCCAAATACTGTTGGAAGTAAAATTAAAATATCACTAATAATGTATTTTCAATTTTCTCACATTAGTTTTAATCTTCATTAAATTTTTATTGCTTCTAGCTTATTCTTTCTGGATAACATTTTAATCTCATCACTCAAATGAACACAGGGTAAACAGCAGCCATGTGTGTGTTTATGCCCAGTGTCATGTGAATGGGAGCTCAGATTGCTTGCATTCTACATTTCCTGTGGTCAGTATCGATTTTCAAACAATGATGCTGGATCCTTTTGATTCATTTACATGTTGTTATTGCACCTTTAATGGATAAAGACTGTTAATTTGGATCTCTTTGTGGTATGAATAAATGGTAAGTAATTACTTATTAACTTTTCTTCATAAATTGTCTTACTTGCAGTTTGATTACTTTAGGGTTCTTTATATTTCTTAAAGATTTACTTGTGTGTATGTGTAGGTATTTATCAAGTCCAGAGCGCATTTGTAGAACTCACTGGGTAATATGGAGAACTGGGTAAGTTTAGGGAAAGGTGTTGTTTAGGATGTTTGTCTAAAGGGATTTCTTTGGTCAAATATGATTCCATTCTGTCTCAGTTCTGAAGCATCTATAATTCATCCACCAAAACAAGCACCATTAATGTTTAAGTGTTATTTCTTTAAATATTTCTTTTGGGTATAGATTTTAGGAAAAAGTGATCATAATTTGTACTATTTAAAGATAATTTCATAGGCAATAGAAATGATTGTGTACTGAAATGAAATACACTGATGCTATTCAAGTTTCCTTTAAATATTAAGAATAGAATTGAAAATATTTTTAACTAGAAGAAAATTTAGTATGCTTGAAAGAGTAGTAGGTTTAAGATTTTAGTCTCAGGTTAAATGTGGTTCAGAAATTCAACCCATGTAAATCATGGTCTAAGTAGTGGGGCTATAGAAGATGACTAATTTTGAGCCTCACTTTCTGCAAAAATCATTGATGTGGGTTCGTCTGTGTTATTCTCAGTGGTGCCATCATTACCGTCAAGTGTAGTTTCATAAAATGTGCTAGGGGTACATGTTGAAGTATCATCAGCTGTGATGACAGTATTGGTTGTCATAATAGTTGGAGTTGCGGTGTCAGGAGGGGCAGTGTCAAGTGTGGAGGAAGCAGTAGTGGGGAAAGGAGTGTTGGGGGTGTCAGAAATGATCTCTGGTGGAAATAGGTGTGTTGGGTGCATCAGATGAAGTGCTGTAGGGTGCTGCTGTGGTTGCTGCTGTAGTGGCAACAGGCATGGTGGGGGCTGGTGAGATACTAAAGAAAGGAGTGGTTGAAGCACCAGAGGTGGTGGTCAGGAGAACTGAAGTCATTGTGGCTCTAGGTGTGGTGCTCATAACAGCAGAACCGGTGGTGAGACCAGGCATGGCAGTGGCAGCCTGTGTGCCTGTAGAAGTGGCAGGAGTGGTTGTAGAGGCTGGTGTGGTAGGATTAGCTGCAGTAATGATGGTGCTGTGAGTAGCAGTGTGTATAGTGCTTGTAGATGCTGGGGGAGATTCCCCAGTGGTAGGGGAAGAGGTCTCAGAAAATATAGTGGCAGCTAATGTAGAAAAGAGACTAGCTGTGGTGCTTGTCTCTCTGGTGACAATGGTGGTTGTGGGAGCAGGTGTGGTAGGGACAGTTGTGGCAGCAGAAGTAGCAGTAGTAGTAGTCTGTGTGCTTGAGGAAGAAGATATGGTCAGAGCAGTCGGGCTGTGCTTTTGGCTGCAGCAGATAAGCTGATAGAAAGAGCTGTGCTAGTGGCACTTTGTGAAGTGCTGGGAAGGGCAGGAGTACTTGTGGTGATGGTAGCAGGTGATAAGGAGGAGGCCGCTGTGGAGGTAATGGGCTCAGTGGTAATCAGCCTGGAGCTGGCGATGGGGAGAGTGGTAGAGGCAAGTGTGGTGGTGGCAGAAGTGGTGGTGTCAGCTTGAGTGGTGGTTGAGGAGGAAATGGTTGTAGTGGCAGGGATGGAGCTCGTAGCAGAGGAGACAGAGAGCACAGCTGTGTTGGTGGCTGGCTGTGTGGAAGTAGAAGGAGCAGGTGTGCTTGTTGTAACAGGTGTGATAGTGGCAGCAGATGAGGAACTGACTTCAGCTGTGGAGTTGGCAACATTTGTGACAGGGGCAGTTATAGTAGTGGGTGTGGTAGGGACATTGTGGCAGCAGAACTTGTGGAGACAAGACTGTGTGGTAGATGAGGAGAAGAAATAGCTGAGCTGGTTGGAGCTGTGCTGGTGGCTGTGGTGGATGAGCTGGCAGGAGGACCCGTGGTAGTGGCACTTTGTGGGGTGCTGGGAAGGGCAGGAGTACTTGTGGTGATGGTAGCAGGTGATGAGGAGGAGACTGCTGTGGAGGTGATGGGCTTATTGGAAGTCAATGCGGAGGTGGCTGTGGGGAGAGTGGTAGAGGCAGGTGTGGTGGTGGCAGAAGTGGTGGTGTCAGCCTGAGTCATGGAAGAAGGAGCAGAAGTTGTTGTGGTTGTAAGTGATGTGCTGGTAGCCGCAGAGGATAATATCCTGGCTGTGGTAGATGAGACAGAAGTGGCTGTGTTAGGAGGGGTGGTGTTGGAGGTGGCAGAGGAAGTAGAGGTGGACGCTGATGTGGTAAAGGGAGCAGATGTGGTTGTGGTAGAAATCAATGTGGAAGCAGCTGTGGCGGCATCCTTTGTGGTCATGGCAGGAATGTTGGTAGCCACAGATGTGGTACTTGTGGATGTTGCTGGAGGTGCTCCAAGTGTGGTGGAAGAAACCAAAATATTAGTGGCCTCAGCTACTGTTGTGGTCAGAGATGCAGTGGTTATTGCAGGAGCTAACATGGCTGTGGCAGCTGTGGTGATGGCAGAACTAGTAATGACAGACTGTGTAGTAGAAGAGGGAAAAGAAATGGTTGTGGCAGCAGGTGAGCTGGAGTGATCATCAGTGGTGGTGCTCGGCTCTGAGGTGGTAGAAGGAGCTGAAGAGATTGTGGCAGGAAGAGTGGTGGCAGAGGCAGCAGTGGTAGTGTCAAGGTCATAGTCGGTAGTGGTGTCATCAAATATGCCAGGGCTCAGTGTTGCTGTATCATCTGTGGTGAGCAGGGTACTTGGTACAGTGCCAGTGTAAAAAGTTGTATCTTCTATGGTAGTAGAGTGAAGAGCAGAGGAGTCAGATGAAGTAGTGGAAATAGGATTCATAGTGATTTAAACTGTGGTCGCAGTGGATATTGATGAACTGAGGGTAGGAGATGTGATGGAAGCTGGCCAAGTGCTAGAAGACATGGAGGAAGCTGATAAAGTGCTGGTGGCAGCCAGAGTGGAGGCACCTGGGGTGGAAGGAGCAGGAGTGGGGGTTGGAGAAGTGATAGCAGCAGCCTGAGGGGAGCTGTCAAGAACAGCAGTGGTTGTGATGGCAAGAGAGGTGCTGGTGGCTTCAGTGGATAAGATGGGGAGGAGGGCTGTAGCTGTGACCACCTGTGTGGTGCTAAGAGGAGCAGACACATTTGTGGCAGCTTTTGTGATGGCAGAAGCAGCAGAGGAGGGAGTGACTGTGGAAGAAGCTGTGGTAGGAGCCTCTGTGGTCATGGCAAGCATATTCGTGGCAGCAGAGGTCATACTTGTGGATGCTGTTGCTCCAAGTGACGTAGATGAAGCTGATCGACTAGTGACACCAGAGATAGTGGTGGCAGCGGCTGTGGTTGGAAGCACAGCTGTGGAGGTGGCAGCTTGAATGGTGCCGGAAGGAGTGGAAGTATCTGAGGCAGCAGGCAGGTTGGTGACAAGATCTGTGATAGTAGTAGAGGTGGTTGTAGGAAGAGCAGTAGGAACAGCTGTAGTAGCAGTGGGTGTGGCCAAGGGAACAGCTTTGGAGGTGGAGGACTGTGTGGTGGCAGGTGATGTATAGGAAGTAGCAGAGGTGAAGTCAGTAGGGCCAGGTTCATAATCAAATGTAGTGTCATCAGATGTGCTAGAGTCAGATGTTGATGTGTCATCTGTGGTGACCAGGGTAGTGTCAGTGAATGAAGCTGTGGCATCTGTTCTGGTAGTCAACTGCAATATATCAGGGATAGTGGTAGTGGGGGAAGTAAGATCTGCGGTTGTTTCAGGGGTGATCACTGTGGATATTGTTGTGCCTAGGGCAGCAGGTGTCGTGGACTGAGCATCTGTGGTTGTAGAAAGAGAAGCAGTAGTTTTTATGGTAGCTGTGGCTGTAGTATCAGAGGTGGTGTTACCAATCTCTAAACCCATAGGTGTAGAGGTGGTTGTCCATGAAAATGTAGAAATAGATGTAATAGCAGCAGGGGTGCTGGTGAAAACCTGTGCTTTGGTCATAAGAGTTGTAGTGTCCTCAGCAGTGGATGTGGGATTGGTGGCAGCAGACGTGGGGGAGAGAGATGATTTGGTGATGGAGGTAGAAGCTGCTGAAGAAGAAGGGGTAGAGGGAGCAAGAGTGGTTAAAGCAACAGATGTGGTAGAAAGACCTGCTTTGCTAGGAGCACCCTTTGTGGGAAGAGGAGGTGAAGTAACTTTGGGAGCAGATGTGGTAGGGTCAGCTGTGGTGGCAGCAGATGTGTGTCTTGGTGATGCTGTAGAGAGAGAAGCTGTGGTTGTGGATTGCATCTTTGTAGTATCCATAGCTCTTAAGGTGCTTCCGGCCAGAGTGGTAGCAGTGACTGCAGACAGTCTCACTGTGCTGGCAGTTGAAGCAGTGGTAGTAGGAGGTATAGTGGTGGTTAATATAGACTGGGAAACTGATTTTGTGAGAGGAGATGTAGTTTTTGTCACAATTGTTGAGAAATTAGAAGCAGGAGTTGTTCTTGTGGTGATGGATATGAGCTGAGAGGCTTGATGACTTTGGTGGTAGTAGGAAGGGCTTTAGTGGTTTTCACCACAGATTTGGTCATTTGGGCAGATTTTATAGTAGGAGGGCTGGTGGAAGAGTAACTAGGAATTTCAGTCGGTTTTAGTGCTATAGTGGCAGATGAACTGGTGTCAGCTACAATATTAATGGTGGTAAGTTTGGTGGTGGGTGCTTCAGGCTTGGTAGAGGTAGTCAGTTTTGTGGTAAAAATCACAGGTTTTAAAGTTGTGGTGATTTTGGTTGTGAAGGCAGCAGGATTAGAGTTGGTGATGGATTTGGTGGAGGAGATAACTTTGGTTGTGGTAGTAGGTATAGTGATAGTTGTAGAAGGTTTATTAGTGCTGGAAGATTTGATGGTAGGGGCTGCTGACTTGGCAGTTGTGGAGGATTTGGGACTATTAATCACAGGTTTGGTGGAAATAGTGGATTTTGTGGCTGTAGCTGTTGGATTAGAAGTTAGGGAAGATTTGGTGATAGAGGCCAGTGAGTTTGTGGTGGGCTTTCTGCTAGTTGATACATATGGAATGGCTGCAGAAGTTTTGGTGGTCACTAGAAATGGTCCTGAGGATACAGTTTTAGAGCTTGCTGGGTTGTTGGGTTTTAGAAGTTTTTGGCAACTTTCCAGCTTGTGTGGTAGGAAGTACCCCTGGATGCTGCTGCTGAAACCCAGGTTTAGGTTTCAATGCTGGCTTTTGACCAGGTCTGTGTGGGTGAAGTTGGGACTTTTTACCTGGTTGCTTTCCACAATGTTTGTGTGAGCCAGGGTGTTGGTTGGGTTTATATAGATGGAGATAAAGTGGGTTAGGATATTGTTTTTGTATAGCAGGATGCCAGAATGAAGGCACCTTTGGCCTAGGTATTGGTTGACCAGGGAGATGAAACTGAGGGCCTGGTTGAGGAGGACTTGAATAACAGGGTGGATTCTTTTCTTGCTGCTTTTCTTTTGCATGGTTGCTTTTGCCTTAGGTTTTCTTTGGCCAGATTGTTTTCTTATTGGTTTACTCAAATGATGCCCTGAGGGTCCAGGCTGATGATGTTTGGGAATATTTGGACCACTATTTACTTGACTTGTTTGTTGCTTTATGGTTGGATTTTTATGAAGTTTTGCTTGGCTGGATGTTTTCTTGGGACTTAATGCTTGTGTTTGGTTTGACTATGACCTTTTCTTGGACCATTTGGAATTGAAGGTAGTTTGGGTACTTTTGGCTTTTGTTGAAATTTGGTCCCACAGGAAGGTTTAGGTTTCCTTGATAACTTTTTAGTAGTTTTGCCTGGCTGATACTTGATAATTCTAGGTTTTTTAAGAACTGTTGAGTTTCTGTGATTTGAGAGTTGGTAGCTGTTTTGTTGCACAGGAGATTTTTGAAGAGGTCTTGATTGGCCATATGGACAGTGTTTACACACAGGTCTCTGTTGGCCAGCTTGTTTTTTTTACCATTTTGGTTCTTTTTGGTCTGTTTGCAACAGGTTTTGACTTTCCAGATTGTTTAGCAGCATTTAGATGATATTTCCTTTGGTTAATTTTCTTTTGTATGGGAGTCTTTGTTGGACTAATTTGTTGTTTCTTGGTTGCATTATTATGAGGCTTTGATATATACTATATAAAATAGTATATATTTTATGTGAATCTACTGCTTGTGGCTTAGTTTGGTGCTGGCCATCTCCATTATCACCTAAAACTGCAGGTGAATTAGATCTTTTTGGGTTTTGTTGAACTTTGGTTATAAAGTGAGGTTTAAGTTTTCTTGGAAATTTTTTAACTGTTTTTCCTTGCCGAGATTTGGTTTTGTTAATTTTTTGGGGAGCTGTTGAATTCATGTAATTTGGGAGATGGTTGACATTTTGTATGTAATTTTTTTGACCAGGCTTGGGTTGAGCAGGTTGGTGATGTCTGGGTCCATTTGGGTGAGGTTTATGTTGACCAGTTTTCTGCTTTACCTTCTTACTTCTGTTGTTTCTTTTCACTCTAGCCTTAGGTTTTGAGACTGTAGTTTGTTTGATTTCAGAAATAATGAAATGTTTTCTCTGGTTGGTTTGCTTTTGTGCTGGAGGTTTTGTTTGACTGGATTGGTGCTTGATGGTTATATTTTTATGAAGTTTTGATTGATCAACTATTTTTTGTAGTTTAGGTTGGCGTCGACCAGTTCTCTTGCCAGTTGAAGACGTAGATGGTTTGGACTGTTCTGAGTTTTGTTGAACATTGGTAATGGAATGAGATTGGAATCTCTTTGCTAATTTTTTTAGCAGTTTTATATTGGTGAAATTTGGTTCTTTTAAACTTTTGGTGAGCTGTTGAATTCCTGGGGCTTTGCGTTTGTTGGCTACTTTGTGGCACAGGAGATTTTTGATGAGAATTAGGTTGACCATATGAGTGAAGTCCAGGCTTGGTTATCACTAATCTTTTTTGTCCATTTGCTTTTGTTTTTAGTTCAGAACGTCTAGTCTTTCTTATTTCAGTAGTGTTGAAATGGCCTTTCCTCTGGTCGTTTTGCTTTTTTGTAGGATTTTTTACTTGATGTTGTTGTTTAATAACTGTATTCTTGAAGTTTTTGTTGGCTGGATATTTTTTGCTGGACTGATATCTGTGGCTTTGCTTGTTGGTGATCACTTAAAAATGAAGATACTTTGGTTTGGCTTGTGTCCTGCTGAATAATAGTACTTGTGGGAGATTTTGATTTCTTTAGTAAGTTTTTAGGTATTTTGCCTGTATGAGATTTAAATGTGCTAGATTTTTTGTTAGCTGTTAATTTTGTATTATTTTGTGGTTGGTGGCTCCTTTTTTGTGAAAGAGATACCTGATTAGGTTTTGATTGACCAAGTTGATGGTTTCTAGGCCTAGATTTCTTAGGTCTCAGCTTATTGGTTTGTTGTTTTGTCTCTTTAGATTGTTTTGTCCACTAGATTTTGCCTTAGGCTTTGATAATGGGGTGAGTTTTGTTTGAGAATTATTGAAATTGTATTGTCTCTGGTTAGTTTGCTTTTGTAAAGAAGTTCTTATTTGACTACTGGAATGTTGCTTCATGGTTTTATTTTTTGGAAGTTTTGATTTACCAGATGTTTTCTGTGGACCTAATGTTTGTTGCCTCATTTGACGCTGACTATATCTTTTACCAGTTGAAGCTGCAGATAGCTTTGTCCCACATCTGAGTTCTGTTGATTAGTTACACTGGAAAGAGATTTAGATTGCTTTGGTAATATTTTAGGAGTTTTGAGTAGATAAGATTTGGTATTGCTAGGTCTTTTGTGAGCTGTTATATCCATGTTATTTTGGAGTTGGTGGCTTTTTTGATGTGCAGATTTCTGACTAGCTTTTGGTTGGCTTATTTGATAGTTTTTAGTCCCACTTAGGTAATATCTCTTCATAACATGCTGTTCTTTTGTGTGTTTATTTGATTTTGTTCAGATGTTTTTGACTGAGATTTTGGTTGGCTAAGTATTCTTGGGTTACTTAATAGGTTTAGCTTAGTTTTGGGCTTAACATTTTTTTGAGATGAAGGAAATTTGGGTTGATCTAATTTTGAATGAGTGTAGGTATCCGTGAGAGATTTATTACTTTTAATTAACTTTTGATCAGGTTTACCTGCATCAGGTTTGATAGTTCTAGATCTTGGTTTAACTGGAAAATTCAGATAATTTGAAGGTTGTTGATTATTTTGTTGTATAGCAGAGCTTTGACTAGATTTTATCTTTGGAGATCTCTTTGGACCAGTGGGATTTAAGTGGGCTTGAGAACCTCCAGATCTTCGTTGTGCAGATGGATTTAGCTGAGTGGGAATCCTACCACTTTTCCTCAAGAAAAGTACTTGCTGAGGTGAAGATGATGCTTGTGCAGGTGGATTCACTTGTCTATTTTTCAGCCTATTTTGTCTCTCTTGTGTTGTACTTGTCTATAGGAAAAAAAAAAGGAAAAGCATTTAGCATAAATAACCCTCATTTAAAATTTCATGGATTCAAAATCTTGAGTGAGTAAGCTTTCTTTATGCATTGCTAAAGTTCTGTTATTATTGGATGATAGGGAAAATTTTTTTTTCTGAGATGACTGCTGTATTGGGAATAGAACTTTGGTTTAGGAGGATGCTCCAGATATCACATGGTGGCTACCAACACAGAGTCACAGAACTTGCCACATCTTGTACCCCTGACTGATGCTGTGGAGGAGAATGTGAAGCTCTGAGTCTTCTATTAGACTGTAATGCTTCCATTTCATAGAGGGACTAAAGCAAATTATATTCAGAGCCATAAGTTAAGGGACCAGTACATTCTAGTGCTCAGTTTATGTTTACCGGAGAATATATAAACACAAGTATGTTTTATATATTTAAAAAATAGTATATATTTATATTTCTAAAAAGAACCTCTCTTGTACAATAGTTTCACAAAAAATTTTTCTCTACTACTTCCTCTTTACCCTTTCTTGGCACATCCTCCAGGCAACTTAGTAATTTATCTTCATGAAAACTTCCTCTAATCTTTGCAGTTTTGCTACGAAACACTCTCATCCTCCAACTCAGTAGTTTTTGTTGGGTTAATATTTTTGAATTTTCTTAGGGTACTGAATTGATTATTTCTACCTCTTTATGATTTGATCCAAGTCTGTAATTTGAACTTTTAATAAAATTCTGCATTACGTTTGCTTAATTTTTGACCTGATGTACTAGTTCTGTATGTTGTTTTGGTAATTGAGCTCAAAAGCCCTTGGTTCACATCTTTGCTTGTCAGAAATCCTACACATCCTTTGATACTATAGGTACTACCTGCTGCTTCTTGCTGAAAGTGATTTCTAGTTTTGAGTGTGGCATCTATTCTATTTTGCATTGATATACAATTAGTTATTTGTATATATCATTTTTTACCCCGCTAAAATGTAGTCCCTTACAGCCAGAAATTATACATTATTTATTCTTTGTTTCCTTGCTAATTATAGTGTCTTTCATAAAAAGGCCACAAAAATATTTATTGGTTGAATAAGTATTTGACAGTTTGCATTACAACCACCTTAAGACTTTTTTCCTTCATCCTTAATATCATTAGTTTCCTTACCATTCCATTGCCATATAAAAACAATTTTCAAATAATTCACCTGCTTGATTTTTTTCTACTGAATATTTTCCATTTTTTCAGTGTTCTCCATCAATATGTTCCTGAATTTTATTATTTTATTTTTATATTGAAGCTAGTGTTTACTGAGTGTTTGTTATAAACCAGGATCCTCTCTCAGCACCTCTATTATCAAATCATCTTCTAGCATCACAGCCCTGTGAGGTGGGTGTGTTTTAATTAGTGTAGGCCTCAGCTGCCCTGTTGGCGCAGGCTCAGTTCACTTTACTTGTTTGAATAGCTGCCTACACTATTGACTCACTATTGACTAGTGTAACTAAAGTGATTTGTAGTCAACTTTAAGTTCCTATGTATTTTTTAAAAAATTGGTTTTAGTTTATGATGTTTCTTATATTCTTTTCAAGTTGGCTTTGAAAAATTGAAATGGAGAACAGTTTATTACTGGGAGACACAGTACTATATATGTTAATATGTAAAAGCACAGACTTTGGAATCATGTGGACTTGTTTCAGTATTGTGGTTTTGACACTGACCAGCTACATAACCTTGGGGCACTTTCTTTTTAACCAATCTATGATTTGGTTTATAATATATACATTGTGAAATTATAATAATAGTACCTATTTTAAGGTTCTTGTGAAAAGTGAAATAAAAATTTAATTAGTTAATATATAGTAGGCATATAGTAAGAGCCCACAAAAGCTGGCTGCTATTATTAATTTCTTTTTGGTTAATTTCATTCTGTCAACTCTGAACCAGTTTTTCAAGCCTCTGTGGATGTGGTAACACATGGTCTGAAGAGAGGTAGTAAATAGTAAGGGTAGATATGTGAAATGCTAGAGCAATCACTGGTGTTGGTGTCCCCTGGAATTTTCTTTGAATATAACGAAGACACATTGCAACATAATCATTATAACTATTCCTTTATCACTAGAGGATGGGTACCTTTAGGTTCTGGTGGCTGTCTTATTTATAGTGTGTATATTGTAGGAGACACTATACTAGGGTAATGAGAAAGGGAGATTGCAGAAATAAAGGGCAAATGTTGTGAACAAAATACTGAGTGGTAGGATGAGTAGACAAAGAGCTAATTGTTTTTGACAGACTAAATATTTTACAGAAAATAAAACACTTGATATTTTGAAAGAAAAGTAGGAATAAATACATTTTTTTGAATGATTATTCTGCCCTGACATAAAACATATTATGAAATGGCAATTGTATCAGCATGGACAAAGTTTAAGAAAATATAGCAAGAAAAATCAGCTTATTGGAAATTGAGTACTGACTAAAGAAGAGGATATTGATACTGAGAATTTGGAAAACAAGTTGTCACTGTCTTGGTTTTGTAGCTTCAGTTCACATCCTGCATAATGTAAGCAGCTTTAAGGTAAGAATTTAGAGTGATATCAGACTTAGCAGGCACCTAGCAGAAGCATATGTAGATTTCGTTTCTGGAGGAACTCACCTTCATTCCAGGCCTCAAAGAATGAGAAGCCCATAGTCAAAAATAATTGACTTCACGTGGAAACAAGGCACATCAATGATAATCAGCAGAAATAATAACAGCTGAATTATACCTTCAAAGGACTTCAGATAATGGAATTATCTGACAATAATTTAAAGATATATCTTGAAAACATGTACAGGAACAAAATACCATTAAAACAACAAGGTAAATTTTAAAAGAAGCAAGTTATCTTCTAGAAAGGAAAAAAGAAACCTAGTAATTGAACCAAAGAACTCATTTAAATATATCCATATTTAACTACAGATTAGGTGCAACTCAAGAGAAAATGGGAATATGAAGAAGTTATCCAGAATGCAACACAGAGAGCAAATAAATGAACAATATAAAAAGTGTTAAAATGGAAGATGGAGTGACAAGGACTAGGCTAACATAACTTTCTTGGAATGTGATAGAGGTATTATTTTAAGGGATAACAGCTGGGAATTTTCTAGAACTGCTAAAAGACACCAACCCACAGATTTAAGAAGCCTGATACCAAATAAATGCACAAAATGAAATCTCTCCCTATACATTATAGTGAACTGTAGAACATCAAAAACCAAAGAGAAAATCATAAAAGTAGCCTGAAAAAGAAAAGACAGATTCCCTTAAGAATGAAGGTGAATTTTCCATTTGTTGTTTCCATTAACAACAGAAATCAATGCTTTGCTAAAAGAAAAGTTTCATCCTAAAATTCTATGCCTTATGATTATATTGGGCAAAGAAAGTGGTGAACACCTAGTAAATCTAGTTAAACATTGCCTGTGTGCATGGTGGAGTGACCCTGGACCTCTCCTCTTTCCCATCTATGTGCATTCCCTAGGTGAGCATTCCATTCTGCTGGATAATGACAGATCCCTAAGTCCCTCACTCCTCTACTTTTTCTGTAGAGTTAATTCTTACCCTGTTTTCTTTCCTAAGAATCTGCCAAACCTCTTCCATTCTTATTCTCACCTGATAGGTAACCTTGCTTCCTCCAATTTTCTCTTTCCTGAGAAAATTGAACAATCAGAGGAAAACTTCTTCAAACTTCCACAATATCTACCCTCCTACCAATATGTGCACGCATCTACTCTCATCTTTCCACTTGTCACCAAAGAGGTAAATCTGCTCTATGTAAAACTAATCCACTTGTGTTCTAATTCCTACTCCCTATTTCCTACTCAAAGATGTTGCTCTTGCAGTTATCCTGCATCAATATTTTGCTTCTCCAAAAACGTTTCTATCAGCATAAAAACATATTTCTTTTATTTTTGGAAAATAATATTTATTGTGTGTTTTTTTAATTTTTAATTTTATTTTTTAAAGATTTTATTAATTAGAGAACATGAGTGGAGGGGGG
The DNA here is from genome assembly GCF_009762305.2 of Zalophus californianus. NCBI lineage: Eukaryota > Metazoa > Chordata > Mammalia > Carnivora > Otariidae > Zalophus > Zalophus californianus. The sequence continues at coordinate 56,035,847 of NC_045596.1, read as the reverse complement.
AGGGGCAGAGTGAGAGGGAGAATTAGACTCCCCATGAGCAGGGAGCCTGATGCCCCCTGGGCTCCATCCCAGGACCCTGGGATCATGACCTGAGTCAAAGGTAGATGCTTAACCAACTGAGCCACGCAGGCGCCCCTGTGGTTTTTTTTTTTTTAATTTTAATTCCTATAATATATTAAAATACTATATTAGTTTCAGGTATACAATATAGTGCTTCACCAGTTCAATACTTCACCCAGTGCTCATCGTGACAAGTGTACTCTTTAATCCCCATCACCTATTTTACCCATCCCCCTACCTACCTCCCCTTTGGTAATCATCAGTTTGTTCTCTGTAGTAAAAACATATTTCTTGACTTACTTTCCCCACCAGTTATAACACATTCCTTTGCAGAAAAACACCTGGAAAGAGTTAATTATTCTTACTCCAGATGCACTTCTCTCTTAAACTCCCTTCAATATTTTATCCTTACTCTTTCACAGAAGTCATTGTTTTCAAGATAACCAGCAACCTCTATGTAGCTAAATCCAGTGGTCAATTCATAGTCTTCATTTTATTTGATCTGTTACCGCATTTGACACAGCTGGTCTCTCCTTTTGGGAATACGTTTTGTTTTTTTAAGTTGGCTTCATGAGTACTAACACTCTTAAATTTTCTAAGGCATTGTTCTTTCTTTTTCCCTGATGTCTTAATTTTGTAAGGCCTGTGGTTCATTCTTGGGGGCTCTTGTCTTCTCTATCTATACTCCCTTGGTCATCTCATTTAATCTCATGCCACACAAATTTATAATGTCCTCCTGGTTTTTTCCCTGAACTCATGATCATCCATCCAACTATTTCCTTGAAATCTCTACTTGAATTGTTTATTTTTTCTTTATTTTAAAAGATTTATTTATTTGAGAGAGAGAGAGAGCACACACACGCATGAGTGAGCACGGGGAGGGATAGAGGAAAGAGAGAGAGAGAGAGAGAAACTGCAGCAGACTCCTCGCTGAGCTCAGAGTCTGACTCAGAGCTTGATCCCACAACCCCGAGATCATGACCTGAGCAGAAACCAAGAGTCAGACAATCAACTGCGTGTGCCACCTACGGGCTCCTCTACTTGAATTGTTTAATAACAGTTTCATAATTATTACTTCAAAACTGAACTTCTGACCTCCAAAACTTTTGCAAGTTTCTGGGGAAAGCTTTCCCCATCTAAGTTGATGGCAACTTCTACCTTCTAGTTGTTTAGGATAAGACTTTAGAGTCAAACTTGGCTTTTCTCTCGTGCCTCCCACCCAGTCCATCCTGTTGGCTCTACTTCAAAATATATCCAGGATTTGATGACTTCTAATCATCTCTACTGCTACCACTGTGCCCTAAGCCATCAGCATCCTTCACTGCAGTAACTGCCTAGTCATCTTACTTCTAGTCATATCTTCCTACAGTTAATTCTCAACATAATAACTAGTCTGCTTGAAACATAAGTCAGATCCATACAAAATATAGGTTATTCTCAACACAGCATCCAGTGTGTTTAAAAGATAAAAATCATATCATACCTTCACTTAACACCCTCCAATGTCGATTGATTTCACTGAGTAAAAGTTAGACTTTTTACTACGACCTCTAGGGCATTATGTGATCTAGCTTCCATTACCTTTCTGATATCATCTCACACTAATTTTCCTCTCATTAACTCAACTCCAGTCATATGGGCTTCCTTGTTGTTCTTTGAAAACACCAGGCACACTTTCACTTGTTCCCTCAGCTATTTCCTTTAAAATCATGTTTTCAGTCATCTTTTCAGAGGTGTTCCCTGGTTATCTAATAAAAAAAAATTTAGACTGATTCCCATGTATACCACCTGTACTTTCTTAATTTTTTCTCAACATTTATTACCACTAACATATCATGTATTTATTTATTGTTTATTTTGCTTACTACTGTATCCCAGTGTCTAGAACAGTATGTAGTACTTGGTAGAGGCTCAATAATTGTTTGTTGTTGAATGAATGATTTTTACAGTGGTTTATTTCAGCCTCCAAATGGAAAAATATAGCTGCTTAGTACATATAAAAATTTGGATTACATATTAATAGCTTTAAAGTGCATATTAATGTCTTTAAATCAAAGCAGACTGGACTCAGTGGTACTTACTGAGAAATAGGTTGTGAGTGCCAAGAGGCCCAGGGTGAAGTAGAGCCCTTTCATTCTTCCCATTTGCTCCCTGAAAGAACAGGGATTGCTCATTCTGTTGTCTAGATAGCAACTATATACCTGACAAATTATTATCAATACAACTATTTCTTGTAGAGGAAATTTTTGAGTCATGAGGAAATCATTTGAAATCTTTTAAGGAGGCAAAATATTAATGCCAAGACATAATATTTTAGTTTTAATTCATGTTACATTGAATAATACATTTTCATTCCTAGAAAATAGGCTGTTTTATAATTTAAAATTTAAAAAATGACTAGAAGAGAAAATAGTAATATTGAATCATTTTGATTTTTCAGAATATCATCATTATTCAAATGGTGCTTCAAACTGCATTTCAGCATTGAATATAAATACTTCATGGATTTAGTTAATTTTTATATTATTAATTTACCACTTCCTCTACTATTTATTTAATATGATTAAATCAGATATTTCATTGTATTGAGAATTCACTTTATGAAGTCATGGGATATGAGAGTTAAAGGATTTGAGAGCCGATGATGATTTCTGACCCATTAGTGCAGTATGTCCTGAGAACACAAAATATATCCAGGATTTGATGACAGGTCTTGAAAACAGGTCCACCATTTACTGAATAGCTACCATTTACTGAGCTTTTCTAAGAAATGGGCTCATGTTTTGGTTGCATTGGTCACTTAATTCTAGAAACAACTCTAGAGAGTAGATAAAATTATCTTCATTTATAGATAGAGATACTAAGAAAAAGTTTAAGCAACTTGCCTGAGCTCTCAAAGCCAGTAAGTGACAAAGCTAGGATTTGAAAACATGATTTTCTGACTCCAAAGCATCTGTTATATTATTGCGGACAATCTAAAAATAATATATTTTTCTCCAAAAACTCCACAAGAAAGAAGAGAAAGCTTTTTTGTGGGAGGAACATCTCTAATTTGGTCTTTTTTTTGTTAGTTCTATGTGCTTCTCTGGGAAATTAATTAACTGTGAAAAGAGTAATGGAGTAAGAGAATTACACAGTTAATATTTTTAAAAATTTACTCTTTCCATCTCTAATAGATGTTGTAAATTTCTGAGAAGTAATATGAACCACAATATTCAGCCATATGTTAAGACAAAAAACATTCAATTAATTTAAGCCTATGGTCAAGTGAGTGAATGTTATTTGACATCAAAAGTTTGGAAGAAAAGTCTAGAAATCCTCTATTAGAGGAGGCCTGGCTCTTCTAAATAGGGCTTAATGAATTCTTTATCATATCCTACCATATATACCAAATATATATAAACAACATCACTGACCACACTTTCATTAAAGGCATATCAGAAATTCATCCTATCAGAGTGCCTGAAATTTTTTTATTAACTTGAAAAATCCAAAGTTAAAAGAACTGAGTCTGAGTCTTTTCAAAAGCCTCTATTGAAAATTACTAGTACTTTTGTGGTATCCTTCCTTCCCGATGTGGTCAAAATACTAGTAATGGATCCTGTTAGGGACTGTTTTTGAGCATCTTCACGATCTGGGAATAGGTGAAGACTAACGAATCAAGTAAGAAGAACCAGTGAGACAACCGTGTTTTTTATAACCTGTTGTTTTTCCTATCCCATTCTTTTTAGAGATAGAAAATATTTTGCTGGAAGAGAAGGTCACGACTGGATTGAAGGGTTCTGCTTGAACAAAAGAACAGATGGTTGTCATTTACTATGTTTGACAGTTGTCCTTTGTCTTCCTTCCTAATGAACAGTTGTGTTGTGGTTCAATGTGCCAGGGTTTTCCAAGTGCCTAAATTAGGTTTTTGGGAGGTTTTGGTAACGTATGTGCCTGGGGGCATTGGGTAGGGACATGCTTGATGTCTTGTTCTCCTTTGTATTGGTCACAGCTTCTAGCATGGAATATTGTGCGAATCAGGCACTTAATATCTGCTTGCTGAATCTGATTTTATTATATCTTACAGATGATATAATTTATTTTAGAAGTGGAATATATAACTTTAGGCAGTATTCATTGGGTCACATTCTGCCCTCCTATATTTCAAAAATATGTAAGGGAATACTTGGAATATTAGATGTACAATTAAAATAGAAATTATTCATAGCTTTTATGCCTATTGTTCACTTCACTTTTGGGGCTCTGTCACTATTCTTTTTTCTCCTGCTTCTCACATAATATCTGACTACTTATTCATCAAATTGAGACTTCTCAAATTGAATTTATGAAGCCATCCTTGGTGAGATTCCTTTAGGAAGGAATTTCCTTTATGAAGCCATTCTTGATGAGATTACCAGCATTGTAGACCTTTCTCCCTGTCTCATCTCTTTGTGCTTTGATTATTGTTTAGTACCCCATAATTTAGTCCCCTGTCATACTTTATGATGATAAAGATACAATATGTATCTCTCTTCTCTCTTTCATTTTTTTCTTGCATCTGGTTATCCATGATTTGCAGTCAAAGTGTCAGTGAAGGATCTCTTGAGATATTTTCTCTTCTGTTTTCATGAAAGTTTCATAGTTACCAAAAATGGGTCCATAGCTTTAATTTGGGTAGTCCTTGTGCTCTGAAGTCTATAACTCTGATGTTATGCTAATGAAATTTGTTAGAGTACAGATTTGCCTTGTTTTAATAATGTCAACATTCAGTAATCTAAGATTATTAGTTAAAATATAAACTTTTACATTAGGACAGATAGTAAATATATGTGATCCACTCTAAATGTTATTTGGAATCAGATATTTGGGAAGAGATGACAAGAGATACATGCTAGATAATGTTATGGGTTGAATTGTGTCCCCCATAGTATATATTAAATCCTATCCCTTAGTACCTCAGAGTGAGATTTTCTTTGGAAATTGGGTCATTGCAGATATAATCAGTTAAGATGAGTCATACTGGAGTAGGATGAGCCCCTAATAATCCATTATGATTAGTGTCCTTGTAGAAAGGTGGCCATGTGAAGACACAAAGAGAATGCCATATGAGGACAGGCAGACATTGGAATTATGCTGCCACAAGCCAAAGAATATTTGGAGCTACCAGAAACTAGAAGAGGTAGATTTCAGAGGCAGCAGGCATGGCTCTGCTGACACCTTAATTTTGGACTTCAAACCTCCAGAACTGTGAGGCAATAAATTTTTGTTCTTTGAAGCCACGGAGAGTATAATACTTTTTTAGGGTAGCCCTAGGAAACTAATGCAAATGAAGATAGTGTTTCTTTTTTATTTTTTTATAGATTTTATTTATTTATTTGAGAGAGTGAGCATGAGAGGGGGAAGGGTCAGAGGGAGAAGCAGACTCTCCGCTGAGCAGGGAGCCCGAACTGGGATTTGATCCTGGAACTCCAGGATCATGACCTGAGCTGAAGGCAGTCGCTTAACCAACTGAGCCACCCAGGCACCCCGAAGTTAGAGTTTCTTAATAAGTAATATAACCATGAATTCGTTAATGCTTTTCTCTTCACTAATATGCATGTATGTGTAAAAAATCTCAGCAGCATTGCTGGCTTATTAGCCCCTGAAAATAATATGTTTAAGGGTTTGAACCTGGATCTATATTCAAAGCCCACTTTCCATGGGTTTGAAGGACTCACCTAAGTGGGAGCCTTCCTCTCAGAGCCGTCAGTCTCGTCAGCCCCTGTGCTTAGGCATCAGCAAGCCCAGGAGAAATAGAACAACGAAATAAGGGAGGGGTCATGAGAAGACCGTGGCTCTTATAGCTTTTCTAATAGATTCATTTGGATATCAGAGAGAAGGTCATGTCTGGAGTGAGACATTTTGCTCAAAGGACAGATAGTTGCTCCTGATGCAACTTGGCAGTTGTTCTAGTATATCTGTTCTTCCTGAAGAACTATATTGTGACTTAATGAGTTGGATTGTCTGGAGTACACAAGTTATGTTTACATCAGGCTTTTATTTTCTGGGCAAATACTTTTAGATATTTGATAGTGTCTTCAACTTATCTTCTATTCAAATGGAGACATTGGTGTCATAACCAGAGTTCCTTATAGAATTTCCCAATTGCTCCAGGATATTATTTAACAGCAGAAAATCTGGCTTTCGTTATATACTCAAAATGTTTGAGGAGTGACAAAACTTATTCATGTAACAAGCACTTACTGATATTTTCATAGGCCATTAACCTTTGGTTTATATCATATTTTCTCTTAGCATGCTGTTTGATAGCATTTCTTTCAGTTCTCTCTCTTGTGATTTAAAGTTTATATTTAAAGGGATCTTTCATACTGTCTCTTTTAGACATTGGTATGTAATCTTTTAGGTACTTTCCCAGGATCCCCTTTTAAAATTAAACTTCATCTGTCTTCTCATAATATTCTCTGCTTTATTTAAAAATATGCTTGCCCACTGATGATACTTACCAGTTTGCTTTTAGTAATTTGCATTTGTCTACTACTTAGTTTTGTGGCAGATTTGGTATCTTTATCATCTTTGTATCCTCTGTAGTTCTATAGCACTTTGCAACTTTATTGTACAGGGTAGAAGTTCTACATGTTAGTTGGAGTGGTGCTACTTTGTAGATAGAACCCACTAAAGGCTCACACTTAAGAGAGAATTATTTATTTGCTTTCAGATTGCTGTTCTAGGTCGGTGGGCAGCTTTATTTCATGTGGTGATTCAGGAACTCTGGCTCATTTTTTAGTCTCACCATCTGCTAGGGTCCCATCAATACCTTTATCCAGCTGATGAAAGAGAAATGGAGGAGGAAACAGTAGACGGACCTCTAAGAGCCTTGGCCTGGAAATGACTACCTCACTTCTGCTCATATTCCATGTTGTGGGACTCAGTCATATGGCCAACTAAGAGCAAGGGATGATGGAGAATGTCTAGGTATACCCAGGGAGAGGAGAAAGTAGTTATTTTTTGATGAAGAGCTATCAGTGTCTTCTATATTTGTTGAATTAAAATTTTTTCAGACCAAAACCTAGTAGACTTAAGTAATGGAAAAATATTCCGTTGTATTTATGAAATGTCTACTCTTTCAGACACTGCTCTAAGCATTGCATTATATCAGTCAATAAGAGAAAAAAATCCCGCATACGGATGGCCAATAGACATATGAAAAAATGCTCAACATTACTTGGTATCAGAGAAATACAAATCAAAACCTCAGGTGAGATACCGCCTCATGACCAGTCAGAATGCCTAAAATTAACAAGTCAGGAAACAATAAATGTTAGTGAGGATGCTGAGAAAGGGGAGCCTTCTTACACTGTTGGTGGGAATACAAGCTGGTATAGCCACTCTGGGAAACAGTATGGAGGTTCCTCAAGAATTAAAAAAATAGAGTTACCTTACAACCCAGCAATTGCACTACTAGGTATTTACCCCAAAGATACAAATGTATTGATCCGAAGGGACATCTGCACCCCAATGTTTATTTTTAAAAATTTTTTTAGGACTTTTTATTTTCAAAACATTCTATAATGAATATACGGGTTTTTTGTTTGTTTTAAACATATAATGTATTATTGGTTTCAGAGGTACAGGTTTGTGATTCATCAGCCCTATATAATACCTAGTATTCATTACATCACATGCCCTCCTTAATGTCCATCACCCAGTTACCCCACCCCTCTACCATTTCCCCTCCAGCAACCCTCCAGTTTGTTTCCTATGATTAAGGGTCTCTTATGGTTTATCTCCCTCTCTGGTTTCATCTTGTTTTTTTTTTTTTTTTTTCCTCTCTTCCCCTATGATCCTCTGTTTTGTTTCTTAGATTCCACATATCATTGAGATCATATGATAATTGTCATTCTCTGATTGACTACTTTGCTTAGCATAATACCCTCTAGGTCCATTCACGTCATTGCAAATGGCAAGATTACATTTTTTGATGGCTGAGTAGTATTCCATTGTATATATGAACCACATCTTCTTTATCCATTCAATTGTCAATGGACATTTGGGCTCTTTCCATAGTTTGGCTACAGTGGACATTGCTGCTATAAACTGGGGTGCAGGAGTCCCTTCGGATCACTACATTTGTATCTTTGGGGTAAATACCCAGTAGTGCAATTGCTGGATCATATGGTAGTTCTATTTTCAACTTTTTGAGGAACCTCCATACTGCTTTCCAGAGTGCCTGCATCAGTTTTCATTCCCACCAACAGCGTAAGAGGCTTCCCCTTTCTTTGCATCCTCGCTAACATCTGTCATTTCCTGACTTGTTAATTTTAGCTATTCTGACTGGTGTGAGGTGGTCTGCAATTCTTTTTGGTGGGGTCTTTGTCTGGTTTTGGGATCACGGTAATGCTGGCCTCAAAGAAAGAGTTTGGAAGTTTTCCTTCCATTTCTATTTTTTGAAACAGCTTTCGAAGAATAGGTATTATTTCCTCTTTAAATGTTTGGTAGTATTCCCCTGGGAAGCCATCTGGCCCTGGGCTCTTGTTTATTGGGAGATTTTTCATTCCTGCTTCAATTTCCTTGCTGGCTATGGGTCTTTTCAGGTTTTCCATTTCTTCCTGTTTCAGTTTTGGTAGATTATGTCTCTTGGAATGCATCCATTTCTTCCAGATTGCATAATTTGTTGGCATATAGTTGCTCATAATATGTTCTTAGAATTGTTTGTATTTCTTTGGTGTTGGTTGTGATCTCTCCTCTTTCATTCATGATTTTATTTGGGTCGTTTCTCTTTTCTTTTTGATAAGTCTGGCCAGGGGTTTATCAATCTTATTAATTCTTTCAAAGAACCAGCTCCTAGTTTCTTTGATCTGTTCTACTGTTCTGTTTTCTATTTCATTGATTTCTGCTCTTTATTATTTCTCTTCTTCTGCTGGGTTTAGGCTTTATTTACTGTTCTTTCTCCAGCTCCTTTAGGTGTAGGGTTAGGTTGTGTATTTGAGACCTTTCTTGTTTCTTGAGAAAGGCTTGTTTTGCTATATACTTCCCTCCTAGGACTGCCTTTGCTGCATCCCAAAGATTTTGAACAGTTGTGTTTTCATTTTCATTAGTTTCCATGATTTTTTTAAATTCTTCTTTAATTTCCTGGTTAACCATTCATTCTTTAGTAGGATGCTCTTTAGCCTCCATGTATTTGAGTTATTTACAAATTTCCTCTTGTGATTGAGTTCCAGTTTCAAAACCTTGTGGTTTGAAAATGTGCAGGGAATGATCCCAATCTTTTGGTACCAGTTGAGCCCTGATTTGTGACCTAGGATGTGATCTATTCTGGAGAAGGTTCCATGTGCACTTGAGAAGAATGTATAGTCTGTTGCTTTAGGATGGAATGTTCTGAATATATTCGTGAAGTCCATCTGGTCCAGTGTATCATTTAGTGCCCTTACTTCTTTGTCGATTTTCTGCTTAGATGATCTGTCCATTGCAGTGAGGATTGGCGTTAAAGTCCCCTACTATTATTGTATTATTATTGATGTGTTTCTTTACTTTTGTTATTAATTGGCTTATATAATTGGCTGTTCCCATGTTAGAGGCATAAATATTTATAATTATTAGATCTTCTTGTTGGATAGACCCTTTAATTATTTAATTATTATTATTTAATTAGAGACCCTTCCTCATCTCTTATTACAGACTGGTTTAAAATCTAATTTATCTGATATAAAGATTGACACCCAGCTTTCTTTTGATGTCCATTAGCATGATAAATTGTTTTCTACCCCTTCACTTTCAATCTGGGGGTGTCCTGTGGTCTAAAATGAGTCTCTTGCAGACAGCCTATCGATGGGTCTTGCCTTTTGATCCAATATACCCTGTATCTTTTAATTGGGGCATTTAACCCATTTATATTCAGAGTAACTATTAAAAGATATGAATTTATTGCTATTGTATTACCTGTAATGTCACTGTTTCTGTATATTGTCTCTGTTCCTTTCTGGTCTATGTTCCTTTTGGGCTCTCTCTTTACTTAAAGGATCCCTTTTAATATTTATTGTAGGGCTGGTTTAGTGATCACAAATTCTTTTAGTTTCTGTTTGTCCTGGAAAGGTTTTTATCACTCCTATTTTGAATGACAGTCTAGCTGGATAAAGTATTCTTGGTTGCATATTTTTCTCATTAAGCATCATGAATATATCAAGCCAGTCCTTTCTGGCCTGCCAGGTCTCTGTGGATAGGTGTGCTGCCAATCTAATGTTTCTACCTTTTCAGGTTACAGACCTCTTGTCCCCAGCTGCTTTCAGGATTTTCTCTTTGTGTCTGAGATTTGTAAGTTTCACTATTATATGTCAGTCGGGGTGTTGACCTATTTTTATTGATTATGAGGGGGGGTTCTCTGTGTCTCCTGGATTTTGATGCCTGTTTCCTTCCCCAGATTAGGGAAGTTCTCGACTATAATTTTCTCCAATATACTTTCTGCCCTTCTTTCTCTTTCCTCTTCTTCTTGGATCCCAATTATTCTAATATTGTTTTGCTTTATGGTATCACTTATTTCTTGAATTCTCCCCTCGTGATCCAGTAGTTGTTTATCTTTTTCTCAGCTTCTTTATTCTCCATCATTTAGTCTTCTATATCACTAATTCTCTCTTCTGTCTCATTCATCCTAGCAGTTAGAGCCTCCATTTCTGATTGCATATCATTAATAGCTGTTTTGATTTTGACTTGGTTAGATTCTTTTATTTCTCCAGAAAGGGATTCTCTAGTGTCTTCTATGCTTTTTTCAAGCCCAGCGAGTATCTTTATAATTTTTATTCTGAACTCTATTTCCGACATCTTACTTTTGTCCATACTGATTAGGTCACTGTCAGTCAGAATTGCCTCTTGTTCTCTTTTTTGGGGTGAGTTTTTCCATCTTGTCATTCTGCCCAGAGAAGAATAGATGAATGAGGGAACAAAATACTAAAATGGCAACAACCCCAGAGAAGTATATACTAAACAAATCAGAAGGGACCCGAAACTGGAAAGAAAAAAAAAAAAGAGTATAATCAGACAGGTGAGCAGACTAGAGCAATACACTGGATTCTGTGTGTATTTTGGTCTGTTTTTTAGAAAAAAGATCCCAAAATTGTAAAGAAATAAAAACTTATATGTACAAAAATAAAATTAAATACAGTGAAAGGATAGAATGTAAATGTAAAAATGGAAATTAAAAGACAGGAAAAGACAAAGAGGAAAAAAAAACAAGGATAAAAAGGAAGGGATATAAACAGTTGAACAGAACAGAGCAATACATTATCTCCTGAGTGTATTTTGGTCAGTTTGCTAGAAGAAACTACATCTCAAAATTGTAAAGAAAGAAAAACTTATATATACAAAAATAAAATTAAATACATTGAATGGATAGAATTTAATTGTAAGATGAAAATTAAAAAAGACTTTAACAAAACAAAACAAAAAAACAAACAAAAGGAAGAGGAAGAATAAAGAAAAAAAAGAGAATATGATCAGACCAGTGAATAGAAGAGAGCCATACACTAGATTTTGGTTGTATTTTGGTCTGATAGGAGAAATTGCATACCAAAATTGTAACGAAAGAAAAACTTTATATATATATATATATATATATATATATATATATATATATATATATATATACAAAAAAAAGATTAAATACAATGAAAGGATAGAATGTAAATGAAAATTAAAAAAGATTTAAATAAAGTTTTGATAAAATAATAAATTGGTTGAAAAATGGAAGAAAAAAATTAAAGTTGAGGGGTGCCTGGATTGTTAAGTCAGTTAAGCAGCTGCCTTCAGCTCAGGTCATGATTCTGGGGTCCTGGGATCTAGCCCCATGTCAGGCTCCCTGCTCAGTGGGGGGGGGTGGGGTGGGGCTGCTTCTCCTTCTGCCCTTCATGTGCTCTCTCTCTTGTTCTCTTTCTCTCAGATAAATAAAATCTTAAAAAAAATTTAAAGTTGAGAACTGAAAGAGACTAAAGAATCATGGGAAAAACTCCATGAGTTTTATGTGCTGTATTCCCCTAGTGCTTGAATTTTGCAGTTCTCCTTGATCAGTAAAGTTGGTCTTGGCTGGATGTTCTTGTTGATCTTCTGGGGGAAGGGCCTGTTGTGTTGATTCTCAAGTGTCTTTGCACCAGGTGGAATTGCAAAGCCCTTGCCATGGGCCAGGCTAAGTAATCTGCTGTGGATCACTCTCTGTGGGTTTTGTACCCTGAAGGCTTTCCATGCAGCTTTAGAGGATGAGATTGAAAATGGTGACCTCCCAGTCTCCTGTCCCAGAGCTGAAAGCTCAGAGCCCCACTCCTCAGTGCACCCTGGGAGAAAAGCAGTCAATCACTCCTGTCTCCCTGGGCTCTGGATGTGCTCCGTGCTCACCTGGCCTGCGACCAAGCGTTTTTATCTCAGGCACATGACCCTGTTTTGAGTCTCCAAACCTTGCAGACTCCTGAGGCATGCTCCTCCCTTGCTGCTTCTCCCAGGGGTGGAAGGAGGGTCTCCCTGGTTCTGCCACTTGTTGGGCCCCTGCTTGGAGTGCAGTTGCCTGTCTGTGCCATGGTTGAGGTTTTTGACAACCCTGAGCTGAGAGCCCACTCCTGCGCTCACTGTTTGCAGCCAGCCTCCCTGCTCTGATGCCTGGGAGCTCTGCTGCACTCAGGCACCCTCAGTCTTCCTGTGACCCTGAGGATCTTGAGACCAAACTGTCCCAGTGAGGGTTCCACCCCCACTTAGCCACCTGAGTGACGTCCCACACCCAAGCTGACTTCTAAAATTTCCGATTTTGTGCTCTGCTGCTATATCACTTGCTGGTAGCTGACTTACCGAGGCTCCCTCCCACCATGGCCTATCTTCCCATAAATCTCCTAGGAGTCAATTCTTCACACGTCCTATCTTGCAGAAAGTGGTAGCTTTTCTATTCGTAGAGTTGCAGCTATCCTTTTCTTAGATCACCAGTTGAGTTTGCAGGTGTTTAGAATGATTTGATAGCTATCTAGCTGATTTCCTGGGATCCGATGAAATTAAGGTCTCCCACTCCTCCAACATCTTGGACCAATCCCCCTGCACCCCAGTGTTTATAGCCACAATGTTCATAATAGCCAAACTATGGAAAGAGCCCAGATGTCCGTTGATAGATGAATGGATAAAGAGGAGGTGGTGTGTATGTATACACACACACACACACACACACACACACACACAATGGACTACTACTCAGCCATCAAAAATGAAATCTTGCCATTTGCAAAAATGTGGATGGAACTAGAGGGTATTATGCTAAGCGAAATAAGTCAATCAGAGAAAGACAATTATCATATGATCTCACTGATATGAGGAATTTGAGACACAGGACAGAAGATCATGGGGGAAGGGAGGGAAAAATGAAACCAGACGAAACCAGAGAGGGAGACAAATCATAAAAGACTCTTCTTAATCTCAGGAAACAAATTGAGGGTTGCTGGAGTGGTGGGGGGTGGGAGGGATGGGGGGGCTGGGTAATGGACATTGGGGAGGGTATGTACTATGGTGAGCGCTGTGAATTGTGTAAGACTGATGAGTCACAGACCTGTAACCCTGAAACAAATAATACATTATATGTTAATAAAAAAAACTTTTTGCATGTGTATTCAATGTATTTCCTTTCCTGTTTTTGTCTACTTGATCTGATGATTTCTAAGATGTCTTAAGCACATCCCATAACTGTGGATTGGTCCATTTCTCATTTTATTTATATAATTTTTTTATATTTACGTTGTTAGGTGTTTAGAAGTTCATGCTATTATATTTTTAGATGGATTATGAGTTGTATCTATAAAATATCCCTTTTTGTTCTATTAAATGAATTTAACTTTGAGTTCTCGTTTCTCAAAACAATTTTTTTTTAAAGATTTTATTTATTTGGCAGAGACACAGCAAGAGAGGGAACACAAGCAGGGGGAGTGGGAGAGGGAGAAGTAGGTTTCCTGCTGGGCAGGGAGCCTGACGTGGGGCTCGATCCCAGGACCCTGGAACATGACCTGGGCTGAAGGCAGACGCTTAACAACTGAGCCACCCAGGCACCCCAAAACAATTTCTTTTTAAGTGAAGGAAACACACTTTATTTTTTCCAGCTTTATTGAGGTATAATATAACCACTGTATAAGGGGCACCATGTGTTGATTTGATACATTTATATATGCAGTATGATTGCCACTGTAGTGTTAGCTAATATTTCCATCACTTCATATAATTACTTTTTTGTGGTGAGAACATTTAAGATTATTCTTTTAGCAACTTTCAGTATAAAATACAGTATTTTTAACTATAATTACAATGCTGTGCATTAGATCCCCAGAACTTACTTATCTTTTAACTCGAAGTTTGTACTCTGACCAACATCTCTGCATTTCCCCCAGCCTGTGGTAATCACTGTTCTGTTTTTTCTGTGTTCAGCTTTTTTTTTTTTAAGATTTCATTTATTTGTCAGAGAGAGAGAGGGAGAGAGAGAGAGAGAGCGCAGTTGGCAGGGGGAGAAGCAGGTTTCCCACTGAGCGAAGAGCCTGATGTGGAACTCAATCCGAGGACCCTGGGATCATGACCTGAGGCAAAGGCAGACGCTTAACCGACAGCCACCCAGGCGTCCCTGTTCAGTTTTTCTATTCCACAATAAGTGATATATAGTATTTGTCTTTCTCTGTTCTCAAGATTCTTTTAGTCACTCTTATAGCCTAACATAGAATTTTCTGTTCCTTTATTTTCAGCCTTTCAGTGTCACTTTGTTTAGGATTGTGAATCTTGGAAAGAACACATAAATGGATAAATTTTTTATTAATATTTTTGAAGACTATGAAAATCTCTATATTAAGTAGGAAAATGGAGCACATTTATATTGGTTGTGATTAGTTATCTCTGACTTACACTTAACCTTTTTTACGTTTTATATTTACCTTAATTTTTAAAAACATTAATTTGGTTGTATTGGTTATAGTCTCTTGGTTTATAATTTTTCCTCCAAGAACTTTTAAAATTACATATTTATAGCTTTAGCTAACTAACCTTATTTTTATTTATTTATTTATTTATTTATTTATTTATTTATTTATTTTTTAAAAGATTTTATTTATTCATTTGCGAGAGAGACAGAGAGAGAACAAGCAGAGGGAGAGGCAGAGGGAGAGGGAGAAGCAGACTCCCCGCTGAGCAAGGAGCCCGATGTGGGACTCGATCCCAGGACGCTGGGATCATGACCTGAGCCGAAGGCAGACACTTAACCATCTGAGCCACCCAGGCGCCCACTAACCTTATTTTTAATAAACATGTTTAAGCTTACATTTTCTATTAAATCCTGGAGTTTATCACTAGCTATATTTTCCATATGCATGGACAAGATTTCCTTTTTGGATCCTCACTTGATCTTTCCTTCAATGCCAAATTCTGTTTTGATGGAAATTGAGGTTTTTATTTCTAGATTGTTAGGAATTATTCTTATACATCAGTAATCATTTAAAATTAACTTAATTTAACTCTTTCTCTTGGCCACGCATGTTTCTGGCATCCTTATATCTTTCTATTTTCCTTTTAGATGGAGAAAATCCTCAAGTAATTTTTCAGGAAGAACCTAGGTATTAAATTTTAGAGGTTTCATCTGTGCATTGAGCATAGATTTCATTTTATGTTCCTGGTTTACAAGCAACATAAGTTATTATTGTTTCTCTTAGTCTGTTTGGGCTACTGTAACAAAATCCATAGCCCCAGTGACTTATAAACAAGAGAAGTTTATTTCTTACAGTTGTGGAGGTTGGGGAGTACAAGATCAAGGCACTGGCAGATTTGGTTACTGGTGAGGGCCTTCTTCCTGGTTCATAGATGGCTGTTTTCTTACTGTGTCCCCACAAGGTGGAAGGGGTGAAGGAACTCTTAGGAGTCTCTTTTGTGAGGGCATGAATCCCATGGCTAATCACCTCTCCAACGGCCTCACTTCCTAATACCGTCATTTTGGGGTTAGGATTTTAACAAAGGAATTGTGGGGGGACAAAAATATTCAGTTTATAACATTATCATTATTATTATTAAAATAATTCAGTTCTAATAGGAATGGTGGCATAAACTTAACACAAAATTGTTTCTCTTGTACTTTTCTCAGACATTATGCCTCTTTTTTTTTTTAAAGATTTTATTTATTTATTTTAGAGAGAAAGAGTGAGAGAGAGCACAAGAGGGGGGAGGGAGAGAGGGAGAAGCAGACGCCCTGCTGAGCAGGGAGCCGATGTGGGACTTGATCCTGGGATTCCGGGATCATGACCTGAGCCAAAGGCAGTTGCTTAACCAACTGAGTCACCCAGACGCCCTATGCCTCTCTTTTTGATGAAGATTGGGGAAGACTTCTGACCCTTTAAGTTTTTTATGTAGGTGTTTGCTGAGATCCTCATCATCTTTGGTTTTTAATCACCTAGTCATGCAAATAGTCACTAGGTCCTCCTTTCTCCTCCTTCCATCTGACCCTATTTGACAGCTAAATATTAGGTCTAAGAATATGAAAGCTGCATTCAGAGATATCATGCTTTTTTCCTCTTGTTCAGTTGCAAAATGGTACATATACAACACATATGAATATGTGTATATATACATATTGAATATGTATATGATGTATGCATATGTAGTCAATATTATGAATAATTATATGTATATATCTATATACATCTGTACATATTTAATCTGTGTATATGTGTATATATCCCAAATAATTATTTTATATTTACAGTTAAGTATAAAGGCAAAGTCATTGAGCTTATGAGTATTTACTGAGAAACAGGTCATAAGAGCCAGTAGGCTCAAGACCAGGCAGGGGGTTCTCATTGCTTTCAGTTTTTTGAAAGCAAGCACAAGGAATATCTTATTTTATTTTATATTTTTATTTTTTCCAAAGATTTTATTTATGGGGGGGAGCATGAGCAGGGAGGGGGCAGAAGGAGAGGGAGAAGCAGACTCCCCACTGAGCAGGGAGCCCAACATGGGGCTCGATCCCAGGACCCCAAGATCATGATCGGAGCCAAAGACAGAATCTTAACTGACTGAGCCACTTAGGTGCCCCTAAATATCTATTTCAGTTGTCATGAAAGATCCTCTCTGTTTGTCTTAGAATAATTATAGTCATAAAAGAATAGCTTAAGTAGTAATTCCTATGAGGCATGGTTATTAGAATTGTAGAAGAAATATGTACTACTCATTGAAGTGTATGAGATACAAAAGAATATTTGAATCCTTTTAATGCCAGGAAATATGATTATGACAGTGTATACATTTTTGTAGTGGAAGTAATACTACTGAATTAACTGGCTATAGTTAAAAAATTTTGTTTTATAAATTTGATACTTTGTGTTTTATAAAAATGCTATATTAATGGAAAAGGAATATATAGCTAAATCACATTAGATTTAACAAATATCTATCATCATATTCAAGTGCAATTATAAACTTAAGAATGAAATGTAAAATGGTTTGTGTGAATTTTCTGAAGGTTGGCTGGTCTAAATATCTCTTTAGATTATTTATTTATTTATTTTAAAGATTTTATTTATTTTTGACAGAGTGTACAAGTAGGGGAAGGAGCAGGCAAAGGGAGAGGGAGAAGCAGGCTCTACGCCAAGCAGGGAGCCCGATGGGGGGCTTGATCCCAGGACCATGGGATCACACCCGAGCCGAAGGCAGATGCTTAACCGACTAAGCCACGCAGGCACCCCTCTTTAGATTATTTTTAAAAGTTAGAATGATGAAAAGATTTCACATTGAATTAAGAGCCTTAGAAATATACATTGTTATCATTGGAAAGGAGTTAGGAGGCAAGATCTCACCTCTCTATCTGGGATAATAGCACCTGCGGCTGCTCTAGTTGTTTTACAGAAAAGTCACCATTTATCAGACTCTTACTCCCCAGTGAGTCTGTTCTGTCAGCAGATAACTTCACTTAATCATGATGAGTTGTAAATGAGCCTGGTGTTAGGATCTTCACAGTACAAAGAGGAAAAGCTTTAATTGCCTTATCCAAAGCCATAAATCTATGAAGTGAATGAGTAAGTATTTGAATCCAGGACTATCCAACTCTAAATTTCATGGTTTAATTCAAATATTATGGTAAATCAAGAAAATAAGTTTTTATTCAGAAGTTTACACAATCCAAAGAAGAATGTCTGTTATAAAAAATATTTTTTCTCAGATGTTCTTGGTTTTACTGTTTATAAGATCTTAGGTGGGGCAAGATTTTTTCTGCCCCATGGAGATCAAAGATTTTACTCTTCTTTTTTCTCCTCATTTGGAGTTATTCTTAGTCAAATGCAGATAACCATTATATTCTGGAAGGTAGCAACCAACTCCATATACAATGAGTTATATTAGAAGTAATGTTGAGTTAGATAGTAAATGTCACTAATGTACAGCTGTTTGCCGGGAAAGGTTATGGAGAGAAATCAAGAGATGGTAAATTAAGTTTGATGTGGATTTCACTAATATTAGTATTATGAAACCTCATGAATATTTTTTGTTATACTATTAAATAACTACTTTGAAGATGAGAAAAATAACATTAATGACCATATCTTTTTCTAAAAGAGCATTTAGAAATGATGTTCTAATCAACAAATTTTCACATTAATTGCTAGAAATGCAATGTTTAAGAACATAATCTTGAGTTTATATTCAAAAGTCTTCATTTGTGAATTCCCAAGTACCTACCCTTGAAGGAATCCTCCCTGCAGATCTCTTAAAACCACCTGGAAGTTGAATTTTTTCTTTTTCTTTTAAATTGAAGTATAGTTGACATGCAATGTTATATTAGCTGCAGGTGTACAGCTTAGTGATTCCACACGTCTTTACCTTACGGTATGCTCACCACAAGTGTACCTACCATCTGTCACCATACAATGCTATTACAGAACCATTGATTATATTCCCTATGCTATACCTTTTATCCCCATGACTTATTCATTCCATAACCCATCAGTTGAATTCTTGTCAGCTACTATGTGTAGGTGTTTTGACCAAGGTGTTATTTTATGTCAAGGTATTATAACCAAGATGCAGTTTAAAATCTGATATGGCAGTAGGTGGTAACTTACTATGCATATTTTCCTATGTAAGTTTTGTGCTCTGCATGGAAATATCTACATCAACTATTTTTGGGCCACAGAGGAATCTATTACTAATCAATAAAAAAGGATAGCTAAAAATTCCTATGCATAGAAACTAAATCACATATTCATAAATAAATTTCAGGCTGTAAAGGAATTAAAGGAAGTTACAAAATATTGATAGCTGAATGGCAGTGAAACAGAAGAGATACTGGTTGTTGTTTGCTTAGTACTGATAGCTGATGTAATAGAAGCAAAGATTATTATAGAGGAATCGGACATAGGAGTGGAAAGTATGGTGATTATAGAAAGTTAAAAAATGACCAAGGCGGAGGCAGCAGGCGCACTAATTGCAATCCTAAATGTGGTAGGAGTCTCAAATAAGGTTGTGGCACCTGATATGGTTCCTTTAGAAGAGTTCAGATTGACAGCAATTGTGCTGATAGTCTCAGCAGCTCTGAAGGTACTTCCCACCTGACTGGTAGTGGATGTGGAGGTAGATGTGATCGTGGCAGTGGGGTGGAGGCAGTTGTGATGGGTTGGGAAGCAGTGATGGAAAATGAATTTATGTTGATGGAATCTGATGATATGTTGGCAGCAGATGTAGCCTTAGCGACAACTGCTGAGGTAGTATGGATAGAGGATGCTGGATGTTGAAGTGTTGGTGAAGGGTATCCTGGTCGATTCAGAAACGTTTGAAGTTCTCATGGTGGTGACACATTTTATGGTCATAATGGGGTTTGTGGATAAAGTGACGGATTTGGTGGAATCAGCCACTGGATTGATGATGGTAGTGAAATTGATGGCAGCACCACATATTCTTGTTAGTGGGTGTTGATAGGAGTGTAGTGGTGGTCATTTCAGTGGTGATGGCCTTAGGTATAGTGATAGTGGACAACTTGGTAGGAAGTGCCACTGTTTTGATAATAGAGGATTGTCACCAATTTCTTTGTGGTGAAAAACATAAGTTTAGAAGTTGTTGGATTTAATGGTAATTTCCTGGATTGAAGTGGATAAGTGGATGAGGCACTAATGGATGAAAAGAGTGATGTGAGCAAGGTCTAGGTTTAATTGATTGCTTTTGGGGATATTTGTAGGTGAGGTTTGGGTTTTTTACTGGGTCAACTTTGATGATATTTTTGTGTGCCAGGCCATTGAATAGGTTTACATGTACAAATATACAGTGGAACAGAATGTTTGGTTTTTTTTTTGTCCAGCAGGATGCCAAAGTGAAGACCCCTTTGGCTGAGGTTTTGGCTGCCCAGAATAGGAATGCTGAGAGCATAGTGGGAGAGGTCTGTGATTATGTTTTGATGGTTTGAGCCCATGTATTTGGGCTTCAGTTTTGAGCATCTAGGTTGTTTGTGTTTAGTCAAGTTGACCTATTTTCTTTGACTAGTTCATTTTTTGGCAGTTTTTGTATGACTATGTTTTTACTTTATGATATCTTTTAAATAATTTTTTTTTTAAGTAGGCTCCACACCCAGCTTGAAGCCCAATGCAGAGCCTGAACTCATGACTCTGAATACCTGAGCTGAGATCAGGAGTGGGACACTCAACCAACTGAGCCACCCAGGTGCCCCTACTTTATGATTTTTTGAATGAAATTTGGCCACAGGTTTTCTATTGACCTAATGCTTGTGGCTTGATTTGGTTTGGTCCATTTCTTTTACCAGTTTAAGTTGAATGTGGTTTGGATTGCTTGCAGTTTTGCTGAACACTGAGTTCTTAGATTTTGGATGGCCTGATTGTTTTAGTTTGGCATTATTTAAGCTTCTTTGATTAGCTTGCTATGAAACTTGAGATTTTATTTGATTGGATCTTTTCTTTTTGGCTGTGACTTTGTGAAGTTTTGATTGGCTTGATGCTTTCGGTTGACCTAATGTTTGCAGTTTAATTTGGTGTTGACCCATTTCTTTTACCAGAAGAAGGAATCCGGGTTTTATAGAATGTTGTTCCTAGGGTAAGAGTTAGATTTCTTTTTTTTTTTTTTAAAGATTTTATTTATTTATTTGAGAGAGAGAGAATGAGAGACAGAGAGCACGAGAGGGAAGAGGGTCAGGGGAGAAGCAGACTCCCCGCTGAGCAGGGAGCCTGATGCGGGGCTTGATCCTGGGACTCCAGGATCATGACCTGAGCCGAAGGCAGTCGCTTAACCAACTGAGTCACCCAGGCGCCCAAGAGTTAGATTTCTTTCCTAAAATTTTAACAGATTTAATTGCCCGAGATTTGGAAGTGCTAGACCTTGATTTATCTGGTAAATTCATGTAGTTTTAGGGTTTGTGAAAACTTTGTGGATCGGGTAAATTTGACCGTATTTTGTGGGGGTTTTTTTGGTCATTTTTGAAGCAAAAGTTTTAAAATAGTTTTGGGATTCTCCAGAACTTTGTTTAGTGGATGGGCTAAGATGAAATAGAATCTGATGAATTTGAGCTGAGGAAAGGGAAATGCTGACAGGGAGCTGTTACTCCACAGAGAAGAGTGCCTGTTGTCTGGGCTTTATCCTCTTCTGTCTTTCCTGTGACCTGCTATCCTGAAGAAAAGAATGGGGGAAATGCATTAGATATGTATAACACTGTTTCTTTTTAAAGACATGTATAACACTCTTATTTAACATTTTACTACCTGCAAAAATGTTAATGAGCATGCATGACTCCTGACTTGTTGGAACCTGTGTAGGAAGAAATAAAATAGACTAGAGGTTAAAAGCACAGTCCCTGGAAACAAACTACCTGTTTCTGAACTTCAGCTGGGTCATTTACTACCTTTGTGGCTTTGGGCTAGTAACTTAATATCTCCACTTGGTGTCTCATTTTCTCAATCTACAGAGTTTTTTTTTTAAAGTGAAAGTGTCCTGTTTGATATCTGGAAATTGGCTGTTTAAGGCAAACTCTTGGACAGAAGGGTGTTCAGTTGATTTAGACATTCTTGTAGCATAATTTTTTGAAAAAAGGATGTTTAGATGCTGGGGGCAGTGGAATGAAGGTATTATAGCAGAATCCTCAGATGCTGACTTTGTAGGATATGTCTCTAAGCATGTTATAAATATGCTACATTTTTACAATAGAGAGCAATTAAGACCCATTCAAAATCAAGAACTTGACTCTCTCTTCCCCCCGTAATTAGCTAAATGCTTCAGTTATGGTATAATTTGAAAGACAGCTATAGTTGATAAAGAAGGATTAATGAGTGAAAAAAGTAAGTCAGTTTTAAATTATTTAGCTATGCCAGGATGGAAGACAATTTTGTCATATTTGGGGTGGCTGTTTTTTTTTTTTTAAAGATTTTATTTATTCGACAGAGACACAGCGAGAGAAGGAACACAAACAGGGGGAGTGGGAGACTCTCCAGGGGGAGCAGACTCCCCGCTAAGCAGGGAGCCCAATGTGGGACTCGATCCCAGCACCCTGGGACCATGACCTGAGCTGAAGGCAGACCCTTAACGACTGAGCCACCCAGGTGCCCCAGGGGGGGCTGTTTCTTATACCTAGCTGCATTCAGTCCACCAGACTTACAGTCTTAGAGTGGTTTTCAACTCCCCTCTTTTCTTCCCCCACAATTTCCATTCATTACATAATTGTGCCTCACGATTGTTATATGAGTCTCTTGTGATTTTTATGCCCTAGTGTTCCTAGGCACATAAACTCATGTATTGGTTGAAGACCAATGATCTCCTTCCAAAATTACTGATTTTTTTTTTTTTGAGGAGGTCTGTTATTTTATTCATTGTTTTCACAACTACTAACAAATTCCTTATCAAACACATCAATGTTTGTAGTCCTTTCTATTATTTGGTTTCAAATTCAGTCTTTTAAAAGTTAACTCCCATATTGCTATAAGAAGCTGTTGTTTTCTCATTATCTTAACCTTGTTTTTCTTGTTCTCTATCATATCCCCAATACCTTCCATACTCTCTGGTATAAAGATGATGCTAAATAAATATTTCTTGAATCAAAGAACAAAAATAAATGAGTGAAGGTTGTTAGAAGGATTGAATGAGATAATTAGATAAAACACTTAGGACAGTGCTCAGCACATACTAGGTCCTCTGTAAGTATTTGTGGAATGATTGAATATAAATCTAAAGTTTAAATTGTTCTCAGCATTCCCTCAACTTGTCTGCTTTCTTTATTACCACAAACATTTTGAAAAATGTTTTCTAATTGCATCATGTGTTTATACGCTGATTTATGATCTAGTCTGTAAATGTCCTGAGGAATATGATTATTTACTTAATTTATTTCTGTTCACTTTGTTTAATAAAGGGTTCTGTACACACTAGGTTCTTAATAGCTTTCTTAAGTGAATATCACTGAATCTGTGAGGTGAAAGACTACAGTTAGATTTACTTACATGTCATTGTCCGGTTTTATATGGCTGATATTCCTGAATTGGTGTGTCCAAACATTTTGTTAAGTAAACACTAGACCTGTGTCACAAGCCATTAGAAATTGGATTGTGTATGGAACTTCTCTCACTGCTTTTCTTTTTCTGTCTCTCCTCTTCCCTCTCCTTTCCTTCCTTCAGCAATTATGTATTGGTTGTCCATTATGTATCATATTATCCTAGATGGTGAGGATAAAAGTGAAGCAAGAAATAATGCTTCTTGCAATGATTTGAGACATTCCATAATCCATGTGTACTATTGCTTGAAGAATAGGGATTTACATAATGGCATATGAAGGTTACAAGATGTTTTTAGTAAAGAAACCTATTAAACTATGTTTAACTTAGCAGTTCTGAAATTTTTCTAATCAGAGACACCTCTTTTTATGTTAACAACTATTGGCTACTATAGAACTGGAACTAGTATTCCGTATCAATCACTTTGGGACAATCCATGTGAAAATTATTTTGGAATATTAAATCTGTATTACTAATGGATCTTGTGTGTATGTATGATGTATACATGTATATTTAATATATATATGATGTATATTCACAGATTTTTAATGTAGGATGTGAAGTATGCAATATCTCCATTTGTGCATATTAGAACTAATAAGTGTAAAGGGATATTGAGATTGGCATCTTGAATGTAATAATTTGCTTAAATGTCTGTAAATACTTCCATTGTGAATAAAATTATTACCTTTATATAATTCTAAAACTTGACAGCAGTTTTCAGTAAAACAGAAAATGGGCGGAAGACATGAACAGACATTTTTCCAAGGAAGACACCCAGATGGCTAACCGACACATGAAAAGATGCTCAACATACTTATTATCAGGGAAATGCAAATAAAACCACAATGAGATATCACCTCACACCTGTCAGAATGGCTAAAATCAACAACACATGAAAAACAACAGGTGTTGGTGAGGATGTAGAGAAAGGAGAACCCTCTTACACTGTTGGTAGGAATGCAAACTGGTGCAGCCACTCTGGAAAACAGTATGGAGTTTCCTCAGAAAGTTAAAAGTAGAACTATCCTCCAATCCAGCAATTGCACTACTAGGTATTTGTCCAAAGAATAAAAAAACACGAATTTAGAGGGAGACGTGCACCCTGATGTTTATAGCAGCATTATCTATAATAGCCAAACTATGGAAATAGACTAAGTGTCTGTCAACTGATGAATGGATAAAGAAGTCATGTGTGCTCTGGAAAACAGTATGGAGGTTCCTCAAAAAGTTGAAAATAGAGCTACCCTATGATCCAGCAATTGCACTACTGGGTATTTACCCCAAAGATACAAATGTGATCAAAAGGGGTATGTGCACCTCAATGTTTATAGCAGCAATGTCCACAACAGCCAAACTATGGAAAGAGCCAAGATGTCCATTAACAGATGAATGGATAAAGAGGAATATTATGCAGCCATCAAAAGGAATGAAATCTTGCCATTTGCAACGACATGGATGGAACTAGAGGGTATTATGCTAAGCGAAGTCAATCAGAGAAAGACAAGTATCATATGGTCTCACTGATATGAGGAATTCTTAATCTCAGGAAACAACCTGAGGGTTGCTGGAGTGGTGGGGGGTGGGAGGGATGGGGTGGCTGGGTGATGGACATTGGGGAGGGTATGTACTATAGTGAGTGCTGTGAATTGTGTAAGACTGATGAATCACAGACCTGTGCCTCTGAAACAAATAATACATTATATGTTAAAAAAAGGATAGTAGGAAGGGAAAAATGAAGGGGGAGAATTGGAGGGGGAGACAATCCATGAGAGACTATGGACTCTGAGAAACAAACTGAGGGTTTTAGAGGGAAGGGGGTGGGGGGATGGGTTAGCCTGGTGATGGGTATTAAGGAGGGCATGTATTGCATGGAGTACTGGGTGTTATACGCAAACAATGAATCAGGGAACACTACCTCAAAAACTAATGATGTAATGTATGGTAACTAACATAACATAATAAAATAAAATAAAAAAAAGTGTGTGTGTGTGTGTGTGTGTGTATAATGGAATATTACTCAGCCATAAAAATAATGTAATTTTGCCATTTGCAAGGACATGGATGGAGCTAGAGAGTATTATGCTGAGCAAAATAAGTTAGCCAGAGAAAGACAAATACCATGTGATTTCATTCATTTGGAATTTAAGAAAGAAAGCAAATGAGCAAAAGAAGAAAGAGACAAGCTAAGAAACAGACTCTTAACTGCAGAGAAAAAACTGATGGTTACCAGAGGGGAGGTGGGTGGGAAGATGGGTGAAATAGGTGATGGGGATTAAGCAGTGCACTTGTGATAAGCAGTGGGTATTTTGGGAAAGTGCTGAATCACTATATTGTACACCTGAAACTAATATTACACTGTATGTTAACTGGAAGTTAAATAAAAACTTAAAAAATCATACACATTTACTTCAGGATATAACATTAACAAAGTTTTGCTCACTGGCATGACTGAAAGGATTCATTATAAATTTATAGGAATTTTGAACTGGAAATCCCTTTTATATGTTCTTTTATTGATTCAACAATTATTTAGAGTCTTGTGTACTAAGCACTAATCACAATTGCATATTAATTTCACAGGATAAATAGTCTCATTTTATTGCAACAAGATTTCATTGAATTAGAGGTTTGTCTTTTAATTCTCTTTATAGTGGATCCTTTTTAATTGCTCTTTTAAATATTATTTAAGTGATTCCCAGTCAAAATCGGTCTCTCCAACTCATGTGCTCCCATAACCCTCTACTGTTTCTCAGTTTCGTCACATGGCTGCAACTCCTACTGTGAAGTGGGTACATCTACTTGCAACCTCCCTCCATAGCACCAGGGTGTGAGTTTTGTAAAGAGCAAGCCCTCAATATAGTTTTGTTGAAAATGACTTTTATTTTATCTTTCAAAATAAAAAATAAACTTTTATATTTCTTTCAGATGGAATAGCATCCAAGCCTTATATGAATTAAATTTATTTTTGAAAATGTATAAAAGTCCTTAATATATGAATTCTGAAATATGTAAAGAATCATTTTTATTGTCTTGGACAATAGTCAGTTTACCTGTGGGTATTTGTTTCCATTCTGCCTGCCAACTGATTTTAGAAAATCTTTGTCTACCTGTCCTTCTAGTTCAGGCTTCCCAGATTCATGCCCTTGGGAAGCCACCATCTCCAGGATGTTTCTCCTAGTACATCTGCCTTTGTCTGAATTTATACTCTATTTAGGGCTAAACAATATTTACTTCTGTCTTTATGTATTTCATTTTTGCACTGGTATCCATGTGTCTTAGATGTGTTTCCGATTCTAGGGAAGAGTATGTGAAATGTTTTTTTCTTCCAAAAAGAACTGTACAATTTGACAAAACTTGGATATTGAAACTTTCACAGTTAGCAAATTGAATTGGAGTTATCTTTTGTACTTCTTAACTGAGACAAATTATTTATTAAAATTCACATAAAAAAGATTTTTATAGTCTAATTGCTTGGTGAGGTAGGGAGGTGAGAAGTTTTATCTTGAGTTAACAATAGAGTTTTCTGGGATTAAATAAGAATCCATGAAGTTAATTCTGTCTCCAAGTTAATGTCCTTACAAGTGTGCATCAGAAGAAGGTTAGAGAAACAATTGTACTTAACAATAAAAGGCTCATTTGATATTTTAATCCCTTCCCTTTCAATTAACCGCACAGACAGTTGATATCACGTGTCCATGAGTGGTGGGAACCTTTGAATTGCCATGTTTCAAGGATGAATTGGGCAATTATTTTTTTGTTTTCTAGAATGCTTTATTCTTTGGGACATGACAGATGTTTGAAATTATTATAGTGGTTTCTTTCTTGTTCCTGGATCAGTAGGCCTTTTGCACGCTGATCTTCAAGGCTCATAAAATCTTGTTGCTCAGTTGAAGCTGTTTCCTGTTTTAACAGAAGCGTCTCATTAGAATGAGAGCTGGTTTTTGTTGCGTCCTATGGCAGCATCTTACTTATTTTCTAGCTGAGGGACAGAAAGCCTTTCAAGTTGTCCTCTACCTCTTGGCTCTTCAACATATTTACTGTTTTGGTGTAGTTAGTGTGTTTTTCTAGACTTTGGGTCAATCACTACATATTTTGGAGAAGGACCTGACTGCTTCATCTTTCACTGCATTTCCTTTCAGTAATTGTTTATGTTGGTTGAATAATAGATATTAGTTCCATGTCTCTAGACCTTTAAGAGTCTAAAAACCGGGGCTTGGGACAGTAGAGAAGAGTACCTGACAGCAGTGGTCTCAGCTGCCAATCAGGTGATTACATCAGCATGTGTCCAAGGGAATATATTTCCTCTTCCTCAGAGCACTCAGAGACAAAAGGAGAGCCCAGGTATATACTTTGTCTCCATCAGTTTTAGTATGTGATACCAAACAGTAACAATAATGTAAGAATTGAGATGGCTGTAGTCATTATCTGGTTATTATAGAGAATATTAAGGCTGCCAGATATGGTTGTGTGGGCTTGGGTTTGTGAAGTTTGAACTGCCCTCAGGCACCAAAGGACATGGCATTCACACCAGACTTCTATCTTAGTTGCCCAGATATCAGTTAGATAGGGAAGAAGATGGGGATTTAAAAGCTGTCAAAGGTCAAACACTAAAAATTGAGTCAGCCTCTTTATTACAGGAAGATACCTAGTAATGTAGTCATACGGTCATACATTTTTGCAATATTTGCATAAATATTTAACCAAGATTGGCTAATATTGCTGTCTTTTTCCTCTTCAACTTCTCTTGTTCTCACTTCCCTTTGTGTCTGGTGGCATTGGAGATTTGTTGCAGGCATTTTTGAGAACCATGAGGAAGTTGGAATGGGGATATATTTAGTTTAGATATAATAGGATATATTTATGTGGGTCATAGTCACTTTTAGGTATAGTTAAATTATTACTAGTTTTCCTGGTATAAGAGAGTGTTGTTACCCACTGTGCTAACTTAACTGGCATCAGGATATGATTGTGTAGGGCCAGAGATCATATCAGAGTAAGAACATATCTTAAGGTACCTAGCACCAAAAGGAACATGGGTAGAGGAAGAGAAATGTGGTTTGAAATGTACAGAGCCAGAAACAAGTCTGTGCAAAATTCTTCATTTATTGGGGGGGCGGAGCAAGATGGCGGAGGAGTAGGAGACCTAGATTTTGTCTGGTCTCAGGAATTCAGCTGAATAGGGATCAAACCATTCTGAACACCTACGAACTCAACAGGAGATCGAACAGGAGAGTAGCAACAACTCTCTGAACAGAGAAGCGACCACTTACTGGAAGGTAGGGCGTGCGGAGAAGTGAATCCGAGGCGATATTCGGGAGGATAGACGGCGGGGGAGGGGCCTCCGCCGGCCGCTTCTGGCAAGTGCTAGAGCCGCGGAGCACAAAATCGGACCTTTTAAAAGTTGGCTCGGTGGAGGGACGTCGCTGCAGTGGCTAAGCGGGGGGTGGAATCCTCCCGGGACAGTGTGGTCTCAGGACCCTTGGGGTCACAGAGAGACCGGGGGTGCCTGAGTGTGGCAGAGCTCCCAGGTATCAGAGCAGGGAAGCCGGCTGCAGAGACGGAGCAGAGTCGCGGGCTCTCAGCTCGGGGTTGCCACAAACTGTGATCTGCGGCCCAGTCGGGGCACGGCTCCCCCAGCAGGGACCCAACAAGCAGCAGATCCGGGGAGACTCCCCTTCCTTCCCGGGGAGGAGCGGTGCGGGAACGCACTGCAGGGATCTGCTGGGTTTGGAGACTCCGAGCGGGGTCGGGTGCCAGAGATAGCAACGCTCGGTCACAGGCCGGGTGAGCACGGAGTGCGGCCAGAGACCGGGGACACGGGAGTGACTGCTTTTCTCTGGGGGCGCACTGAGGAGTGGGGCCCCGAGTTCTCGGCTCCTCCGGGCGGAGACTGGGAGGCCGCCATTTTCGCCCTGGTCCTCCAAAGCTGTACCGAGAGCTTGCAGGGAACAAAAGCTCCTGAGAGCAAACTGGAGCAGCTTCCTTAGCCCGGACCGACAAGGGCGGGGCAATTCCGCCTCCGGCAAAGACATTTGGAAACCACAGCAACAGGCCCCTCCCCCAGAAGATCAGCACAAACAGCTAGCAAGCCAAGACCAAGTTGATCGATCAAGGAGAATAGGAGAACTCCAGCGCTAGGGGAATACTGCACATAGATTCATGGCTTCTTCTTTTTTTTTTTTTTTTTTTGCCATGATTCATTATTTCATCAAAGTTAATTTTTGTTGACTTTTTTTTATTTTTCTTTTTCCCTTTTTCAACCAACATCTTATAAATCCCTTTTTTTAAAAAAAAAACATTTTTTATTTTTTTTTCATTTTTAGAGTCATATTTTATCCCTTCATAGTAGTTATCCTTGTTTTTGGCATATATATATAAGTTGTTCTCTCTTTAAAATTTTGAGGTACAGTTTCTTCTAACAGATCAAAATATACCCTAAACCACTAGTGTATGGCTTTGTTCTAGTCTCCTGCCTGATCACATTCTCTCCCTTTTTCCTTTTTTTTTTTCCTTAAATCTTCTTTCTTTTTTCAAACAACTTATCTTACCAAGTCCTTTTATAAAATCTTTTATAATTTTCATCTTTACAGTCATCTTCCATCCCTTCATTGTATCAACCCTTATTTTGTACATATATGTCTTTCTTCCTTTAAAATTTTAGGAGGCACTTTTTTCTAATAGACCAAAATACGCCCAAAATCTAGTGTGTGGCACTGATCTATGCACTAGCCTGATCATATTTGATCATATTCTGCCTTTTTTGAATTGTTTTGTTTTTGTTTTTATCTTTTTTTCTTTTTTTTTTCTTTTTCTCTTTCTTTTTTCTTTCTTTCCCTTTCCTTTCCCCTGGTTTCAGGTCTTTTCTGATTTGTATACAGTATATTTGCTGGGGACGTTGTAAACCTGTTAGCCTTTTGTTCTCTCATTCATCTATTCTCCTCTGGACAAAATGACAAGACGAAAGAAATCACCTCAGCAAAAAGAACAAGAGGTAGTACCGTCTGCCAGGGACCTACTCAATACGGACATTAGTACGATGTCAGACCTAGAGTTCAGAATCATGACTTTAAAGATACTAGCTGGGCTTGAAAAAAGCGTGGAAGTTATTAGAGAAACCCTTTCTGGAGAAATAAAAGAACTAAAATCTAACCAAATCGAAATCAAAAAGGCTATTGATGAGGTGCAATCAAAAATGGGGGCACTGAATGCTAGGATAAATGAGGCAGAAGAGAGAATCAGCGATATAGAAGACCAAATGATGGAAAATAAAGAGGCTGAGAAAAAGAGAGAGAAACAACTATAGGATCACGAGGGCAGAATTCGAGAGATAAGTGATACGATAAGACGAAACAACATTAGAATAATTGGGATCCCAGAAGAAGAAGAGAGAGAGAGAGGGGCAGAAGGTATATTGGAGCAAATTATAGCAGAGAACTTCCCTAATGTGAGGAAGGAAACAGGCATCAAAATCCAGGAGGCACAGAGAACCCCTCTCAAAATCAATAAAAATAGGTCAACACCCCGACATCTAATAGTAAAACTTACGAGTCTCAGAGACAAAGAGAAAATCCTGAAAGCAGCTCGGGAGAAGAGATATGTAACCTACAATGGTAGAAACATTAGATTGGCAACAGACCTATCCACAGAGACCTGGCAGGCCAGAAAGGACTGGCAAGATATCTTCAGAGCACTAAACGAGAAAAATATGCAGCCAAGAATACTATATCCAGCTAGGCTATCATTGAAAATAGAAGGAGAGATAAAAAGCTTCCAGAACAAACAAAAACTAAAGGAATTTGCAAACACGAAACCAGCCCTCCAAGAAATATTGAGAGGGGTCCTCTAAGCAAAGAGAGAACCTAAAAGCAGCAAAGAGCAGAAACGAACACAGACAACAGACAGTTAACAGTCACCTTACAGGTAATACAATGGCACTAAATTCATACCTTTCAATAGTTACCCTGAATGTAAATGGGCTCAATGCCCCAATCAAAAGACACAGGCTATCAGATTGGATTAAAAAACAAGACCCATCCATATGCTGTCTGCAAGAGACTCATTTTAGACCCAAAGACACCCCCAGATTGAAAGTGAGGGGGTGGAAAACCATTTACCATGCTAATGGACACCAAAAGAAAGCTGGGGTGGCAATCCTTATATCAGACAAACTAGATTTTAAAACAAAGACTGTAATAAGAGATGAGGAAGGACACTATATCCTACTTAAAGGGTCTATCCAACAAGAAGATCTAACAATTGTAAATATCTATGCCCCTAACATGGGAGCAGCCAATTATATAAGGCAATTAATAACAAAAGCAAAGAAACACATTGACAACAATACAATAATAGTGGGGGACTTTAACACCCCCCTGACTGAAATGGACAGATCATCTAAGCAAAAGATCAACAAGGAAATAAAGACTTTAAATGACACACTGGACCAAATGGACTTCACAGACATATTCAGAACATTCCATCCCAAAGCAACGGAATACACATTCTTCTCTAGTGCCCATGGAACATTCTCCAGAATTGATCACATCCTAGGTCACAAATCAGGTCTCAACCGGTACCAAAAGATTGGGATCATTCCCTGCATATTTTCAGACCACAATGCTTTGAAACTAGAACTCAACCACAAGAGGAAAGTTGGAAAGAACTCAAATACATGGAGGCTAAAGAGCATCCTACTAAAGAATGAATGGGTCAACCAGGAAATTAAAGAAGAATTAAAAAAATTCATGGAAACCAATGAAAATGAAAACACAACTGTTCAAAATCTTTGGGATACAGCAAAGGCAGTCCTGAGAGGAAAGTATATAGCAATACAAGCCTTTCTCAAGAAACAAGAAAGGTCTCAAATACACAACCTAACCCTACACCTAAAGGAGCTGGAGAAAGAACAACAAAGAAAGCCTAAACCCAGCAGGAGAAGAGAAATCATAAAGATCAGAGCAGAAATCAATGAACTAGAAACCAAAAGAACAGTAGAACAGATCAACGAAACTAGGAGCTGGTTCTTTGAAAGAATTAACAAGATTGATAAACCCCTGGCCAGACTTATCAAAAAGAAAAGAGAAATGACCCAAATCAACAAAATCATGAATGAAAGAGGAGAGATCACAAGCAACACCAAAGAAATACAAACAATTATAAGAACATATTATGAGCAACTCTATGCCAGCAAATTAGATAACCTGGAAGAAATGGGTGCATTCCTAGAGAAGTATCAACTACCAAAATTGAACCAGGAAGAAATAGAAAACCTGAACAGACCTATAAGCACTAAGGAAATTGAAACAGTCATAAAAAATCTCCCAAGAAACAAAAGCCCAGGGCCAGATGGCTTCCCAGGGGAATTCTATCAGACATTTCAAGAAGAATTAATACCTATTCTCCTGAAACTGTTCCAAAAAATAGAAATGGAAGGGAAACTTCCAAACTCATTTTATGAGGCCAGCATTACCTTGATCCCAAAAGCAGACAAAGACCCCATCAAAAAAGAGAATTACAGACCAATATCCTTGATGAACATGGATGCAAAAATTCTCACCAAAATACTAGCCAATAGGATCCAACAGTACATTAAAAGGATTATTCACCACGACCAAGTGGGATTTATCCCTGGGCTGCAAGGCTGGTTCAACATCCGCAAATCAATCAACGTGATACAATACATTAACAAAAGAAAGAACAAGAATCATATGATCCTCTCAATAGATGCAGAAAAAGCATTTGACAAAGTACAACATCCTTTCTTGATCAAAACTCTTCAGAGTATAGGGATAGAGGGTACATACCTCAATATCATAAAAGCCATCTACGAAAAACCTACAGCGAATATCATTCTCAATGGGGAAAGGCTGAGAGCTTTTCCCCTAAGGTCAGGAACGCGGCAGGGATGTCCACTCTCACCACTGCTATTCAACATAGTATTAGAAGTCCTAGCCACAGCAATCAGACAACAAAAAGAAATCAAAGGCATCCAAATCGGCAAAGAGGAAGTCAAACTCTCACTCTTTGCAGATGATATGATACTGTATGTGGAAAACCCAAAAGACTCCACCCCAAAACTGCTAGAACTCATACAGGAATTCAGTAAAGTAGCAGGATATAAAATCAATGCACAGAAATCAGTGGCATTCCTATACACCAACAACAAGACAGAAGAGAGACAAATCAAGGAGTCGATCCCATTTACAATTGCACCCAAAACCATTAGATACCTAGGAATAAATCTAACCAAAGAGGCAAAGGATCTGTACTCAGAAAACTATAAAATACTCAGGAAAGAAATTGAAGAAGACACAAAGAAATGGAAAAACGTTCCATGCTCATGGATTGGGAGAATCAACATTGTGAAGATGTCAATGCTACCTAGAGCAATCTACACATTCAATGCAATCCCCATCAAAATACCATCCACTTTTTTCAAAGAAATGGAACAAATAATCCTAAAATTTGTATGGAACCAGAAGAGACCCAGAATAGCCAGAGGAATACTGAAAAAGAAAAGCAAAGCTGGCGGCATCACAATTCCGGACTTCCAGCTCTATTACAAAGCTGTCATCATCAAGACAGTATGGTACTGGCACAAAAACAGACACATAGATCAATGGAACAGAATAGAGAGCCCAGAAATGGACCCTCAACTCTATGGTCAACTTATTTTTGACAAAGCAGGAAAGAATGTCCAATGGCAAAAAGACAGTCTCTTCAACAAATGGTGTTGGGAAAATTGGACAGCCACATGCAGAAGAATGAAACTGGACCATTTCCTTACACCACACACAAAAATAGACTCCAAATGGTTGAAAGACCTAAACGTGAGACAGGAGTCCATCCAAATCCTAAAGGAGAACACAGGTAGCAACCTTTTCGACCTTAGCCGCAGCAACTTCTTCCTAGAAACATCGCCAAAGGCACGGGAAGCCAGGGCAAAAATGAACTATTGGGATTTCATCAAGATAAAAAGCTTCTGCACAGCAAAAGAAACAGTCCACAAAACCAAAAGACAACCGACAGAATGGGAGAAAATATTTGCAAATGACATATCAGATAAAGGGCTAGTATCCAAAATCTATAAAGAACTTATCAAACTCAACACCCAAAGAACAAATAATCCAATCAAGAAATGGGCAGAAGACATGAACAGACATTTCTCCAAAGAAGACATCCAAATGGCCAACAGGCACATGAAAAAGTGCTCAACATCGCTCGGCATCAGGGAAATCCAAATCAAAATCTCAATGAGATACCACCTCACACCCGTCAGAATGGCTAAAATTAACAAGTCAGGGAACGACAGATGTTGGCGGGGATGTGGAGAAAGGGGAACCCTCCTACACTGTTGGTGGGAATGCAAGCTGGTGCAACCCCTCTGGAAAACAGTATGGAGGTTCCTCAAACAGTTGAAATTAGAGCTACCGTTCAATCCAGCAATTGCACTACTGGGTATTTACCACAAAGATACAAATGTAGGGACCCGAAGGGGTATGTGTACCCCAATGTTTATAGCAGCAATGTCCACCATAGCCAAACTGTGGAAAGAGCCAAGATGCCCATCGACAGATGAATGGATAAAGAAGAAGTGGTATATATACACAATGGAATATTATGCAGCCATCAAAAGGAATGAGATCTTGCCATTTGCAACGACGTGGATGGAACTGGAGGGTGTTATGCTGAGTGAAATAAGTCAATCAGAGAAAGACATGTATCACATGACCTCACTGATATGAGGAATTCTTAATCTCAGGAAACAAACTGAGTGTTACTGGAGTGGTCGGGGGTGGGAGGGATGGGGTGGCTGGGTGATAGATATTGGGGAGGGTATGTGCTACGGTGAGTGCTGTGAATTGTGCAAGACTGTTGAATCACAGATCTGTACTTCTGAAACAAATAACGCAACATATTTTAAGAAAAAAGAAAAAGAAGAAGATAATAGAAGAGGAAGAAAAGGGGAGTATGTCAGAGGGGGAGACGAACCATGAGAGATGATGGACTCTGAAAAACAAACTGAGGGTTCTAGAGGGGAGGGGGGTAGGGGGATGGGTTAGCCTGGTGATGGGTATTGAGGAGGGCACGTTCTGCATGGAGCACTGGGTGTTATGAACAAACAATGAATCATGGAACACTGCACCAAAAACTAATGATGTAATATATGGTGATTAACATAACAATAAAAAATTAAAAAAAAAAAAAAAACTTAAAGGGGAGACCATTTGAATTTACAAATAAATAAGGCCTGAGTGGAAAAATTATTTCCTCAAGTTTTGTTTTCAAAACGAAAAAAGAGCTTTACATTTTATATCACTGTCCTAAGAGTGAGTTTAACCAGCATTTGTGAACACCAGCAGCTATTTTTTTATCCACATAAGATATCCTTGTCTACATAATATATCATTGTACTAATATAGCATTGAGCTGTTCATTATTTTAAACGGGAAGCATTTTGTATCATGAAACTGCCAATAAAAAAAAGAATTAACCACAAAAAAAAAAAAATTCTTCATTTATTGGATATATAAGATTGTAAACAGAAGATTTAGTTCTCGCCGATGCAGTCAAAATAAAAATGCTTGCTTTGATTATGCTGCATATACAATGATAAACTCTCTCTCTCTCTCTCTATCTCAGGAATGCCATAAAATAGAATTTATCAGATTTTCTGTTTTTATAGTGCATAAATCAAGCTATTCAAACAGTGAGTACATCTATGTTAGGCCTTATGTTTTATGCATATTCAAGAAAAACCACCCTTGTCAGAGATATTATAATCTCTTATCACTATAGTTGAGGACATCATCAATAAACTGTCATCATTTCAAAAGATGTTCAAGTCACTTTTACAAGAAACCTTGAGATAGTCTGAAATCTTACAGCTCATGTATGAAAGAAATTTGGTAAAAGTTTCTCATTATTTGACAATGATTTAAAAAATTTATATGCTATTGGGGCACCTGAGTGGCTCAATTGGTTGTGTCTGACTCTTGATTTTGGCTCAGGTCATGATCTCAGGGTATTGAGATTGAGCCCTGTGTCATGTTCTGCACTGGGCCTGGAGTCTGCTTAAAATTCTCTTCCTCCCTCTCCTCTGCCTCCCCCCGCCCCGTGAAAATTGATATGCTATTGCCAATAATGAGTTGTAAGCTTTAAAGAAATTTCTAAACTGTCACTAATAAAAATATATTTTAATTAGCCAGATTAGAAGAAAACTGTATTATCTTCGCTTTTTGTAGAAAATGATAATGAAATCATCTCATTTGAAGAGGTAATCAAAGGATATACAAAAAATGCAGGATAACAAGAACTATAGACATTTCTTAGGTTGTTAATTATTTAAAAATGTTATTTTGGGGGATTTTGTCAGCTTTTAAAATTTATAATTTATTGAGGTTTTTAATATTTTTAAAAATATTCAGTTTTATGCATAATTTAGAATTTAGAATTTTGTGTTTTTGTCCTAAGAGAAGCACCCAATCTGTATAAGATTCAGACCCCACAAACCTGCATCTGCCTTTAGTCGCAGCATACTTTCACCTTTTTAAAAATTAAGCTTTTAATTTTAATTCCAGTATAGTTAACATACAGTGTTATATTAGTTTAGTTTCAGGTGTACAGTATAGTGATTCAGCACTTCCATACATCACTCAGTGCTCATCATAATAAGTGTAGTTTTAATCCCCATCACCTATTTCACCCATCCCCCCACCCACATCCGCTTTGGTAACCACCAGTTTGTTATCTATAGCTAAGAGTCTGATTCTTGGTTTATCTCTTTTTTTCCCTTTGCTCCTTCATTTGTTTCTTAGTTCCACATATTTGGTATTTGTCTTTCTCTGATAGACTTATTTCACTTAGCATTATACTCTCTAGCACTATTCATGTCATTGCAAGTAACAAGATTTCATTCTTTTTTATGACTGAATAATATTCTATTTGTGTGTGTGTGTGTGTGTGTGTGTGTGTATACACACCACATCTTCTTTATCCATTCATCTATCAATGGACACTTCCATAATTTGGCTATTGTAAATAGTGCTGCAGTAACATAGGGGTGCATGTATCCCTTTGAATTAATGTTTTTGTATTCTTTGGCTAAATATCTGGTAGTGCAATTGCTGGATGGTAGGGTACTTCTATTTTTAATGGAGCTACAGTGTATTATGCTAAGTGAAATCAGTCAGAGAAACACAAATACCATATGATCTCACTCATATGTGGAATTTAAGAAAAAAAAAACAGATGAACATAGGGGAAGGAAAAGAAAAGAGAGAGGGAGGCAAACCAAACCATAAGAGACTCTTAACTATAGAGAACAAACTGAGGGTTGATGGTGGGGAGATGGATGAGGGATGGGCAGGCCACCTGGATGGGTTTTTTTTTTTTTTTTAAGATTTTATTTATTTATTTGAGTGAGTGAGTGAGCGAGAGAGAGAGAGAAAGAGTTGGGGGAGGGACAGATGGAGAGGAGAGAGGGAATCTCAAGCAGAGTCCCAGCTGAGCATGGAGCCTGACATGGGGCTCGATCCCACAACTCATCACCTGAGTTGAAATCAAGAGCTGGAAACTTAACTGACTGAGCCACTCAGGCACCCTGTGGAGGGACAGTTCTGATAAAGGAGGTTACCTGCGCATTTCTCTCCTCTCCCTGGTTTATTCAGTTCAGTATTAAAGAGAATTCCTGGGATCTAGGGAAATTTTCTTCCAATGGGACTTCAAATGGTGTGGCCGAAGTGTTTGGTATGTTAGAGAGGAACAGTGGTCTGGGGGAAAGTTGGGCAGACCTCCTGAGTATGGTGTAGCTGGTAGGCAGTACCCCTCCTAGATTTTGTACACTGTACAACCTGCACAGCATAAGGGGTAGCTCAGAAAGCATGAATGGGAGAGAATAGGTTGTCAGAAGAGCTCTGAGTCTTGGGTGGAAGTTGTTCTTAACAAGGATAAAGGAAAGACAAGATTGGAATAAAAATTAATAACAGGGTATGCTGAGTATGAAATAAAGTTTATGGGACTTACAAAACCAATGAGCCCCTATGTTCCATTGGAGTGTCACTGTGATGTAGCTCAGCAAATTCATTTTACCAAGGACTCACGGGGGAATGGAGAAGAATGGGAAGGTGTCCTTCCTTATTGAAATTGTCCCTCCAGCTGGCCAGCCTAGCCTGGCAACTGAAATAGGGCTCATTGCAGGGATGGCAAAGATAGCATAGTACCCATTGAAGACTTTGGGGAGATGACATGATGGCTGCCAAAACTGGAAGGGATAAAGAGCTCCTTGATGGCAGGAAATATGTTTGGACTATGTTTGCACACAGGTCATAGTAAAGTGTCTAATAGTATTTAAAAGTGTCTAATAGTATTAAATGAAGGTCAAATTGAAGAATACATTGGAGTTGGCAGGAATCTGTCCATTTGTTGCTAGCAGT
Organism: Zalophus californianus; assembly: GCF_009762305.2. NCBI lineage: Eukaryota > Metazoa > Chordata > Mammalia > Carnivora > Otariidae > Zalophus > Zalophus californianus. Next base: position 55,996,867 of record NC_045596.1, on the reverse strand, counting down.
AGCAAGAGAGGCAGCAGAGAGCTGACAGTGCAGAGATGGGCTGTCCAGACCCCATGCTGGAACGTTAGTTGTGTGTGGGTTTATTTATAAGGCTCAAGCAGCAGAGAGGTTTAGAAGCCAGATTATGAGCAGGAGATTGGGGAAATCTGGAATGTAGTGCCCTAAAATAGGTTCATAGCTGTTCTCCAAAGGCTAAGTACACATAGATCCGAATCCATATACTCCTTGACTTTTGATACATTCCATAAAGTGTTGGTATAATGTTTTGTTTAAAAAAATCAAAGAACAGCAGTCAGAAGCAAATAAAATTTTGAAATGAAAGCAACACACCTGTTATTATTTGCTTGATGGAGCACAACAACTAAGTCTTTAACCATATTTGCTAGTTGTACCTTTGAAAAGTAATTTTCTGTTATAATCAAAATTCATTTTAGTTTTGTTTTAATAGAATACATGAAATTCTGCCTCACGTCTTACCTAGACATTTAGATTTGCTACAATAGATAGAATGGACTTTTCACTCCAGAAATGAGTATATGTCAATGACATCATCATGATAAGAATGATTTTATAATTTGAGAGATATTTTAAGGGAAGGTAAAATTATCAGTTTTTATTAAGATATTTCACATTTTAAATTTATAGAGGCTATGCTGCTGTACTCAAGAGAGCACCTTTAAAGCTTTAAAAATACATTTATTTTTATATTTATGTTGATATATTTATGTATTTTTCATTTAAATTTTCTTTTAATTTATCTTATTTATATCTTACCTGGTTATCCTTATAGATCTGTACCTTTCCAGTGAAAATTGATATAATTTTATAATTTATCTTGCTGCCATCTCTTTCCTTTTCTATGCAGGAGGAAATCAGGAACTCTCATGTTTTTCCTTGCTTATTTGACCTCAGGATGCTGAGCCAGGACACTATTTGTTGATAGTTTCTCAATTAGCAGTTTACCCTTCTCTGCTTAGCTTTCTACCCTGGGAGGATGACCATACAAACTCTATCACATGGGTTTCTTCTCCATGAGATTTTGGTCAGATTGCACTGATGAAAGCAATAGGCTAAGGAGAGAGGTATGGGTATTCTGCTCTCCCCCTTATGTGGGCTGCATTATCTGGCAGCAGTTACATCCCTTTATAGCAACAGGGCCCATTGGGTGACCTTTCCTTCACGGCTCAAATCTCCTTCAGGCTCTGGTATCACTGTTTGATCCCTTTACCCCATCAAGCCTAAGCACACTACTAGCTTCACTGTGGCCAGACTCTGAATGTCTCAACATCTTTTGTGGGTTCATTTAACCCTGCTCACTATCTTTAAGTAGATCCTTTATTAAAGGCATTTTTTTTCATAAAGGGTCTCTTTCTTTCTGGGAAACTGACTCATCAGCTGTTGGAAGGTAATAAAATATAGGATAGAGTGATAGTCATTCTGATGGAAATAGGTGCCAGTTATGGCTCAAATACTTTATTTGTTTAGTGTTCTTGTTAGGTAAGAGTTGGTGACATTAAAAGAAATGAAGTTCATTTCTACTAAAAGCTCAGAGCAGTTTGGAAAATACCATTTCTCACATCTTCAGCCAAACATGGACTTGAGGCTATCCAAGAAACTTAAAAATTTTACTGCTTGATGTCGTTGGTTTGAGAGTTGTAGCATGGATAGTGGTACTGAGAAATATGGTGGAGGGAGGGTTGGTTATAATTTCAGTAGTAGCTGTGGTAGATGCTGTGGTGATGGTTGCTGCTTATGTGGAGGTGGGCTCTATTGCTGAAGAGGTAGGTACAGTTGAGAAAGCTGTGGCTTCTCTCATGGTAATAGTGGGTTCTGTGGCAGTGATGGTGGGTACTGTGATAGTGGTAGGTTCTGTGGAGGTGGTGGTAGCTGGCTCTTGTAGGGGGTTCTGTGGAGGTGGTGGTAGCTGGCTCTTGTAGTGGGTTCTGTGGAGGTGGTGGTAGCTGGCTCTTGTAGTGTGTTCTGTGGAGGTGGTGGTAGCTGGCTCTTGTAGTGGGTTCTGTGGAGGTGGTGGTAGCTGGCTCTTGTAGGGGGTTCTGTGGAGGTGGTGGTAGCTGGCTCTTGTAGTGGGTTCTGTGGAGGTGGTCGTAGCTGGCTCTTATAGGGGTTCTGTGGAGGTGATGGTAGCTGGCTCTTATAGGGGTTCTGTGGAGGTGGTGGTAGCTGGTTCTTGTAGGGGGTTCTGTGGAGGTGATGGTAACTGGCTCTTGTAGTGGATTCTGTGGAGGTGGTGGTAGCTGGCTCTTGTAGTGGGTTCTGTGGAGGTGATGGTAGCTGGCTCTTGTAGGGGTTCTGTGGAGGTGGTGGTAGCTGGTTCTTGTAGGGGGTTCTGTGGAGGTGATGGTAACTGGCTCTTGTAGTGGGTTTTGTGGAGGTGATGGTAGCTGCTCTTGTAGTGGTGGCTTCTGTAGTGGTAGATATACTTGAGAATCTGAGCAAAAGTTAGAATTCCAAAGTCAAAATCCTTAATAGCTGTACTTCTAAATACCTACCTGGGTAGAAGATTCTTCTTTGGAACTATGAAACTGTTGCTTAATGTTACTTTTTTCAGATACTCAGCTTAGATAGCCACAATTTGAAAATTCAAGAAAAAGATCTTCCACAGAGAAATATTCCTTCTTAAATACCTCTGTCAGGATCTTTTTAAAAAAGATTTATTTATTTATTTGAGAGAGCAAGCACACATGTGCGTGTCTTGCAGGGTGGGGGGTGGGGTGGGGCAGAAAGAGAATCTCTAGCAGATTCCCCCCTGAGCACAGAGCCCTACACTGAGCCCAGGCAGAGCCCCAGGCGGGGTTCAAGGCAGGGCTTCTCCCCCATGATCCTGAGATCATGACCTGAGCTGAAATCAAGAGTGGGACTTGACCAACTGAACCACCCAGGCGCCCCACCCCTGCCAGGATTTTTATTGGAGTTAAGAGAAAGGTTGAAGGAAGATAATCTTTGTTGATTTTCTTTATGTAAACAAAGAAGACAGTTTTAATTGCCAGTTTGGCAGCTTCATTTATAGAATAGTCATCCAGTCACTGTTTAGCAACTTTGAGGAAACATGCAGAATGCTCTAATACAGTGGTTTTCAAACTTGAATGCACATTAAAATTACCTGGGGAGCTTTTAAAAAATTCCCAATTCTTAGATCTTATCCGAGACTAATTTATCAGGATCTCTGGGGTAGGAAGAGAGGCAAAAAAATTTTTTAAACTCCCCTGAAGTGATTAAAAAGTGAAAGCTTGCTTGAGAGGTACTGTTTTAAAATGGTGTGGATCTTGGAGTTTTCACATATCTAGACATCTGAATCAGAACTGACATATATACAGTAAGAGTTGACTTATTTGGGAAGCAGGATTTTGAAGAACGGGAAAGTTCGGAGGCAGTTGAAATAAATGCCTCAATGCAGTTTTGGAAATAAGAGGAAAGATCTTGTGTAAGGAGAGGGAGAATTGGGAAACAGAATCTGTAGTTTCTTAATCTTAATTTGATATTTCTCTTTTAGATATGTAATTGTACTTAAAGGTACTGCCAACAGGCATCTGAACTACTTAAAATCTCAAACACATGGGAATTGCTTAATAAATTTTTCTGTAGCTAATGAATAGCTGAACTACTTAAAGGGTAAGAAAATAAGATATTTTGGGTTCTGGAAGTATGTTGTGTTATCATTATCTGAACAATATGAATGGATAAATATACACTAGCCTAGCAAAGATGGTAGGTTTAGGAAAATTGCACAATCTTTTTTTAATTTACAGCAAATGAGTATAGTAAATCATTTTTTTTTGTTTAAGATGATCCAGGTACTGAGAGATTTATCCATATGAGGTATTTATTCACTTGAGACATAATTAGCTATGTTAGAACATGTTATACTTTATTCTCTAATAGCTGTGATTTGTTGAGTCCTTACCACATCCTAGACAGTGTGCTTAGCATTTTATGTGGATTAGATTATTTAATCCTCACAATAACTGGTTGCAATGTATGTTATTATTGTAGGTTACTGATGAGAAAAGGAATCATAGGGAAGGCAAGTAACTTGCTCAGGTTTGTACAAATATTTGATAGGAATTGGCCTTCAATTTGATACATTTCGGAGCTTGAGTTTTTTTCCACCCTGCTATTTTGTTCCCCAAACCCAACTGATTTCCAGTTGCTTAACTACTCAACATACTTTTAAAATGATAGCACTTATTGAAATGTGGATGCAACCCATTAGTAATTTGTGATATTAATTTAGAGAGTAGCAAACAGAATTTAAAGAATGGATAGAGCAGAATAGAAAAGAAAATATCAGATTACATTACATGTAAGTACTTTTTGAAGAAATATTTTATGGTTATACATATGAGTATATATTGAGTTATTATATGAAATATATTTGTTTGAGTTGCAGTCAGAAAAACATGAAAGCCTTTTGTTATATTAGTGGTGTGTGTGGGACGAAGTCAGGTAGTCTGAATTTAAACCAGCTCCTCTCCTGTGTTTAGCTGTGCATTGTATAGCCAGCTACTTAATCACATGTGATTTCACATTATCATCTACAAAATAAGAGTACTCTTTATACTTTATTGAATGGTTCTGAAGATTAAATGAAATTGGACATATAAAATCTGACCCGTGTAATCAGTAAATGTTTGTCTTTCAATTGGAATTTCTTTCCTACTTTATTCAGTTTTTAAAATATTTTGGTATGATGAGTCTCTAGTATTTGAAGGGTAATGCATATTTATACTTTAGAGGTGATTTAAGGCTTTTGGTAGTGATGGGGGAATTGAGTTGAAATTGACCTTAAACTATCAAGTTTTCTTTGTCTTGTCATATCTTTGTTACTGATCTCATGTAGAAGACAACCAGAACTCACGCACAATTTATTAGTTTGCTAATTTTTATTTTTGACACAAGTCTGTTGCTCTGCGTTTATATGACCAACAAATCTTCTAAGTTAATGCTGACTACTTCACAAATTATTACCTTTTCTAGCAGCATTCTTACTTTGTTAAAGGTTAACCTTTCTTTCTCCTTGGTGCTGTAAATTGTTTTGATGCCAAGATACATTTTCAGCCAAGTGGTTTTTTTTTAATTTTTTATTGTTATGTTAATCACCATATATTACACCATTTGTTTTTGATGTAGTGTTCCATGATTCATTGTTTGTGCATAACACCCAGTGCTCCATGCAGAATGTGCCCTCTTTAATACCCATCACCAGGCTAACCCATCCCCTTACCCTCCTCCCCTCTAGAACCCTCAGTTTGTTTTTCAGAGTCCATCATCTCTCATGGTTCGTCTCCCCCTCTGACTTCCTCCCCTTCATTCTTACTCTCCTGCTATCTTCTTCTTTTTCTTTTTTCTTAAAATATGTTGCGTTATTTGTTTCAGAAGTACAGATCTGTGATTCAACAGTCTTGCACAATTCACAGCGCTCACCGTAGCACATACCCTCCCCAATGTCTATCACCCAGCCACCCCATCCCTCCCACCCCCCACCACTCCAGTAACACTCAGTTTGTTCCTGAGATTAAGAATTCCTCATATCAGTGAGGTAATATGATACATGTCTTTCTCTGACTGACTTATTTCACTAAGCATAACACCCTCCAGTTCCATCCACGTCGTTGCAAATTCAGCCAAGTGTTTTAAATACAAGTTGTGTGGTGATTAACATAACACGATAAAAAAAATACAAGTTGTGATTTCTAGTTGTAGCAGAACCTTGACTGAAGGATTTAGGATGAGCATTGTCAAAACTGAAACAAATTCTGCATGGGTCATAGCCAACAAAGATTAGAGTATCTGAAGCAAGCAGAAACACACTTCTTTTAAAAAACAAAAACTGTTGCACTGTTGCTTAAGTGAAACTTTAAAACCTGACTTTAAAAGATTTTGACTAGATACTTTCTAAAATAGTACCTAAAGTAGTAATTGTCTTTTATCACAGGCAATTCAGGTTGTGGGTAGAGTCTAAATGTTGTTAGTGAGTAAAATTATTTAACAGATTAAATTTTTTCTAAAGCATTCTGGATTTAGCACAATTAAAGTCAGTGATTTATGTTTGCTCTCCTATTAGACAGCTTCCTCTTTTAGTTCTGTTAGTTCTTGCGTTATATACTAGGGTTGTTTTAAAAGAAATTTAAAATTGTTAGCTTATTGTTGAATTTGATCCTTTTGTATTAGCAAATGTGTATTTTTATCTCTAGTAATACTTCTCGTCTTTAAGTCTATTTCAGTTGCTTTGGTATAGGTACGTCAACTTCCTTTTGAATGTGTTTTTGCATGATATACTTTTTTCCACCCCCCCAATCATTCAGTGTCTTTATGTTACTCTTATAGATGATAAATAATTTTTGTTTGTTTCAAGCCACTGTATTTTGAGGCAATTTGTTACACAACATTATTGGCATATATAAATTGTCAAGTTCTGTGCTGGACACGTTTTTTTATTGAAGTATAGTTGACATATTTAAAAGATTTTATTTATTTATTTGACAGAGAGAGACGCAGCGAGAGAGGGAACACAAGCAGGGGGAGTGGGAGAGGGAGAAGCAGGCCTCCTGCTGAGCAGGGAGCCCGATGTGGGGCTCAATCCCAGGACCCTGGGATCATGACCTGAGCCGAAAGCAGACGCTTAAGGACTGAGCCACCCAGGAGCCCTGACATACAATGTTATATTAATTTCAGGTGTATAACTGATTCAGTAATTCTTTACATTACTCAGTATTCACCAAGATAGATGTATTCACCCATCTATCACCATATATTTTTACGGTATTACTATTTTAAAGATTTTATTATTTATTTATTTATTATTTATTTATTTTAGAAGGAAGGAGAGAGAGTGCAGGAGGAGCAGAGGGGGAGGGAGAGGGACAAGCAGACTCTGTGCTGAGCATGGAGCCTGAGGTGGGCTTGATCTCATGACCCTGAGATTATGACCTGAACTGAAATCAAGAGTTGTTCACTTATGACTGAGCCACCCAGGTGCCCCCTTTTAAAGATTTATTTATTTATTTTAGAGAGAGTGAGCGAACGTGAGCAGGCACACATGAGCATGGGGAGAAGCAGAGGGAGAGGGAGAAAAAGAATCTCAATCTCAAGCCTCTGAGCATGAAGCCCTCCCAGGGCTCAGTCTTTCATTGTGGGGCTTGATTTTTTGACCCTGAGATCATGATCTGAGCCGAAACCAAAAGTCAGACACTTAACTGACTATACCATCCAGGTCCCCTGATTTTTACAATATTATCGACTATATTGCCTATGGTGTACTTTTATTTATTTTATAACTGGAAGTTTGTACCTCTTCATTACCTTCACCTGTTTCATCCATCCCTCCCTTCTCCCACCTCCTCTCTGACAACCACCAGTTTGTTGTCTGTATTTAAAAGTATGTTTTTTATTTGTTTTGCTTTTTTAGATTTCACATTTTTTTAAAGATTTTTTATTTATTTATTTGACAGAGAGAGACATAGCAAGAGCAGGAACACAAGCAGGGGGAGTGGGAGAGGGAGAAGCAGGCCTCCCGCAGAGCAGGGAGCCCAATGTGGGACTTGATCCCAGGATCCTGGGATCATGACCTGAGCCAAAGGCAGATGCTTAAGAACTGAGCCACCCAGGCGCCCTAGATTTCACATTTAAGTGAAATCATATGGTATTTGTCTTTCTTTGACTTATTTCATTTATATAATATCCTTTAGGTCCATCCATGTTGTCACAAGTGGCAAAATCTCATTCTTTTTTATGGCTGAGTAATACTCGATTATACACACACATACACACAAACACACACTGACACACACTCCACATCTTTATCCATTCATCTATCAGTGGACACTTGAGTTGCTTCCATATCTTGACTGTTGTAGATAATGCTGCAGTAAACATAGGAGTGCATTTATCTTTTCAAATAAGTGTTTTCATTTTCTTTGGGTAAATGGTATTGAAATTACTGGATCATATGATATTTCTATTTTTAATTTTTTGAGGAACCATAGTACTGTTTTCCATAGTGGATGCAATAACTTACATTCCCACTAACAGTGCATGAGGGCCCTTTTTTCTCCACATTCTTGCTGACAGTTTTTATTTCTTGTCTTTTTTATTCTAGCCATTCTGACTGGTATGAGGTGATATCTCATTGTAGTTTTGATTCGCATTTCCTTGATGATGAATGGTGTTGAGCATCTTTTCAGTGTCTGTTGGCTATCTGTATGTCTTCTTTGGAGAAACGTCTGTTCATTTCTTCTGCCCATTTTTAATTGGATTATTATTATTTTTTTGGTGTTGAGTTGTATAAGTTCTTTATATATTTTGGAAACTAATCCCTTATCAGATATGTTTTGCAAATACCTTCTCCCATTCAGTAGTTGCCTTTTTATTTTGTTGATGGTTTCCTTTGCTTTCCTTTTTAATTTGGTATAGTCCCCAAAGTTTATTTTTGCTTTTCTTTCTCTTGGCTGAGGAGGCATATCCATCAAGATGTTGCTAAGAATAATGTTTAAGACATGACATTTACAGGTGAGATGTTACCATAGTTAAAGTTGGCCATGGTAAACCCATAAGAATATCCCTCTAGCCTGAGCCTTCAGAACACACGACCATGGCCCATTAACTGTATCAAATTCCCCTGTAATCAATAAGGAATCAAGACTTCTCTGAACTTAAGTTTTCCACTCATATTCAGACTTGTTTCTCATGACCATGTACATCTCAGGTTCAAAGTGGGACAATCTCTACCAAGCTGTTACCAAGTATGTTGTGTTGTTACATGTTTTGTGTGCTTTCTAAGTGAATGGTAAGTACACTTGTACTTGGTGAAGAACATTTTGTTGTGTGAGATTAAACATCATGGTCTGAACCCGAGACCATTGCTGCTTGTAGAGAGCCCAGTGGACGTTGCAGCCCCTTAGTTACTGTATCAGTCATGGCCCCATCAGGAGACACAAATAACACCAGTTATTTTTAGTAAAGAGAATTTAATATCAAGAATCATTAACTAGGCATTACAGATTGTTAACTGGGTAATTGAAAAGGTAAAGAGAAAACACTAAGGTGTCATGGAAATAGAAAGAAACTAGTATTTCTAAGGCTAAGGGAAGTAAGGTAATGTTTGGAATTATTAAAACTTAGAAGCTTGCAGGAGGGGGTCTCAGGATATGAAACACAAATGTGAATGTGAAGATCCTGAAGGAACACACAGGAAAGATTTATGGCTGGATTTAGAAGTGACACATCACTTTCTGCTCCCATCTCATTGCCTGAGTTCAGGCACATGGCCACACCTCATTGCAAGGAAGATTGGGAGATGTAGTCTAGCTGTATGTCCAGAGAAAAAAGGGAAGTGGATTTTCCTATGACACCCTAGGGATTCTGCAGTAATCTGAATTTCCTTGACACTTAAACTCCTCTGCTCACTTTAAGAGTTCTCTAAGAGATTTGACATTCCTTCAAAATGACTCTTATGAATAAATATTTCCATAAAAGTCCCTTTGATTGATATTTGTGCAGGATTTTCCTGGATATATGTGAACTTCTTAAGCCCACTATTTAATGATATGATTCTTCAATAGCAACTTAGGATAGTTGGACACATGGGAGATATTCTGAAGACCTGACCATTTGTGTTGCTACATCCATATTGTTTGTAATTGGCAGTGCTGAATGACATCACAGTAGAACATAACCCATGTGGAAAGGTACCTTCAGAAGGCTGCCATTATGAAGTAAACATTACCCAGCATTACAGTCAGTAAATAAAATAAGGAGTACTTAACAGGAACCAAAGTGAGATTATTTTTCATCCTTGTGAATAGGCTTAGCAGGGTCGTGTTTAGTCAGAATAACAGGAATGGTTATATACATGGTGTCTTCTTTATATTATTATTTCATTTTGGCTCAAGGTTTACTTCTATTTTCATTTACAAAATTGTTGAGATTTTAATTTGCATGTTTGTAAAGGTTAGTGATTTATACTTTTGCTCTTAGGCTGCTCTTAATATAGAGGAGAGAGTGTAGGTAAAATGGACTTATTGTAGTAAATGGCAGGATTATATAGCCTGTCCAGACAGCATAGATTTGTGAGCTCCGTCAGCAGTGTTCATTGACCTAGGAGTGGGAGCAGACAAAGTAGACAGTGGGAGTTAGTGATAACATAAAATCAAAATGGGAATGTTAGAAATAGTAAGCATTATGTAAAGAATATGGATCGGGCACCTGGGTGGCTCAGTTGGTTGGGCGGCTGCCTTTGGCTCAGGTCATGGTCCTCGAGTCCCAGGATCGGGTCCCGCATCTGGCTCCCTGCTCAGCGGGGAGTCTGCTTCTCCCTCTGACCCTCTTCCCTCTTGTGCTCTCTATCTCTCATTCTCTCTCTCAAATAATAAATAAAATCTTAAAAAAAAAAGAATATGGATCTACTTGTGTTGGAATCCTGGCTCCACCACTAATGAAATGCCAAATTATTTTAGCTCTCTGAGCCTCATCTCAAGAAGGAAAATAACAGGGGCGCCTGGGTGGCTCAGTTGGTTGGGCAGCTGCCTTCGGCTCGGGTCATGATCTCAGGGTCCTGGGATCGAGCCCTGCATCGGACTCCCTGCTCCGCGGAAAGCCTGCTTCTCCCTTTCCCACTCCCTCTGCTTGTGTTCCCTCTCTCTCCGTCAAATAAATAAATAAAATCTTTAAAAAAAAAAAGGGAAAATAACATGTATTGTAGAGCAGGACACACACATACACACAGAGTTGACTCTTGAACAGCATGGGTTTGAACTGAGCAGATCCATTCTTCATAGATTATTTATAGTACAGTACTGTAAATGTATTTTCCTTATGATTTCCATAACAACATTTTCTTTTCTCTAACTTTATTATAAGAATACAGTATATGATACATATAACGTATTAATTAACTGTTTTTGTTATTGGTAAGGCTTCTAGCCAACAGTTGACTATTAGTAGTTAAGTTTTTGGGGAGTCAAAAGTTATATGTAGATTTTAGACTTCATGGGGATTGGTGCCCTTAACCCCTATGTTATTCAAGTGTCAACTATATATATCTATTTTTATCTGTCTTTTGGTATCTATATTTTGCAGTCAGTTTCAAACATATAATAGGTTTATAATACTTGGTAGTTGGTGTTAACTGTTGTGGTCAATTTATTAGTAACTCAAAAATATTCACAGTTAATATTACAATAACTCTGTAATTTTTTTCAACATTAGGATCCAGGCAGAAAATGGAAACAAGTAAATTCCAAATGGTAATCCAATACTGAAAAATCAGGAGGACTTAAAGAGCCTAGTGATATTGAAGAGGATATTTAATAGAGGGATAGGACGGGAAATTTAGAAAGTCAGAAAACTGGGCCAGAGAGGAGGTTCTAGAGTCCCAGATTTGAAATGAAGGCATTTTACGGGATGTCTATATCTGAAGGGATGATTTTCTGATGATTGGCTAAAGAGATTGTACTAGTCCCTTCCACCATGTCAAGTCTCTTATTATGAGCAAGTGTCTTTCTGTCTTGGGGTTTTCCCTTCAATCATTAACTAAACCTGACTTCTTTCTCACAATAGCACACAAAACCTTTCTTATAAACAAATGCTCTTTATCCCACTCAATATAAACTATATATCTCCAGAAAATTTTGCTTGCTGCCTTCACCCATATCCAGATCCTTTCATTACTGTCTTTATTTAATGATTCGTTAATAATTCCTCCTCTTTTACCAATACAATGTTAGATAGATAGTGGTCTGCTGTCTATTGACTGTATCCCCTATTCCTTGTTAACTATCTTTCTTTATTGGTGAGTGCTCTATTCAAGAAAAGAAACCATTCTTTCACATATCTATACAGATAGCCATGTTTTACTAAGCATTGACAAGAGTGATCGCAGGAGTGGCTGTTAAGGTTGTAGGGTTGTGGCTGAGAGAGCACAAAGTTGCTTCTGCTGGTACTGCTACAGCAGAACTGCCTCACCCCCACGAAGCAGCACTCAGCCACCTCTAATACCTCTGCTCTTGCTCACCAGTAGTCCAGCCAGCAAAAAGATGGCTTTTGCCATGTTTCCCACTGGATAAAATCCAATCACATTCAGAATACCAGCTGTATCTTGGAAATGTAATTTTTAGTTTTTCCTCCTCTGATATATAAGAAATTGCATTTAAATTGCTGGGAGTTGAAGACAAATAGCAATAAAGCATATTAAATGTCTTTATAGTTTTTTTATTGTTATCCAGCTTCGATTATATAGTCCATTTCTATAATATTTTCCTTGTATGCCCTTAAAGACCCATGTCCATACTCGGTGCTCAGAAACCTTGATTTGACTTGATGCCACACTAAGAAATAAAATACAGACCATAGGTTCAAAAAAAATTGTCCAGTATGGTAGCCCTAAGCCATGTGTGGCTATTTAAATTAAATTAGATTTTAAATTTAAATTAAAGCACTAGAACAGTGTTTCATCAATGATTGATAGCTACTGATATATAAGGAAGGGTAACATTAATGTGAAAAGAAATCTGAATTAATAGTTCTGAGAAAACTATGAAAATGTGATTAATGAGACTTACCAAGAAACATGCTGCAAGAGCCAAAAGACCCATGATCAGGCACAATGGTTTCAACCTTATGATTACCCCTGAAAGTAAGCACAATGAATGTCTGATCAGCATTCCTTTGAAAAAAATACTATTTGGAATGTGTTCCAACTCTTTGTTTATGATATAGGGCAGGAAAATACTGTAGCATTTTAAGAAATTTGCCTAATGTTAATTTGGAGCAATATTGGTGGGTTTATAATATTTAACTATAAAATGGTGGAATTAGTTTTCACTTTTGACTTGTAAATAGACACTGGAGAAAATGGCAAAGAATGGTTCTCAAAGTGTTTTTACTCAATGGAAGTTTTTGTAATTAAGGTTTTTGCTTTCAGAAGTATCTACTTTGAAATGGCACCTTTTTGGATTTGAACATCTTGGTATTATTAAATAATGGTTGCATTACTTTATAGATTTCTGCAGACTTGTTTTTGAGATACTAATGTTTTAACTGGATCATATGTTTTAAATTTAATTTCTTGGGACATCTCAAAAATAAGGAAAGGAAAAGAATCACCCTCGTGGACATAATTTAAAGAAAAATTGTCATATAATATATATCCTTGTTTTAACAATAATCTAACTTATTTTAGTCTATGATGAGCAGTCTCTGACTAATTCTGAAAATCCATATATGGTACATCAAAGATCAGGGCAGAGAAAAGAGAGGGGTCCAGGTGTTTTACTTTCAATAGGTCCTAAATTTACAATATATTTCAAATACATGCTAGCCTCAGTTCTGGGAAAGTTACTCCATGCACCTTTGTGCAGACTGGTTTTCTGACAGTTAGTTCTGACCATTGGTTAAATATGTTGGCTGGACAGTCCTGAAAGAATCCTAGGGACAAAATTTCAGCGAATACTTAATTATATGTGCATATAATTATTTCTTTAAGCATCCATTTTCCTATGACACATTTTTTTAAAAGTTCAAAAAAAGGACAAAACCAATAATAAAAATATACTGTAAAACACTTATATCTGATAGTATTCCAGTCATTATGAAGTTCAAAAGCATTAAGGTATATCCTGGGGAAAAGTTGATTGATTGTGTAATTGGGTGGATTTATTGTCCCAAGTGCCCAGCTTAAATGCTTTCCTCTGACATACAGAATTTCTTAAAATTCGATGCATTTTATGGCTTGCCAAATTTCATGTAAGGCATATACTATTCCTTTGGTGAAAATGAATGTTCTATAAAAAGCCCATGAAAATAGTATCTTTGAAAGTCTGAGAAAAAATTGGTATTCAAAATAAGAGTTCTTCAGTTCCTATTTCCATGTACCTACCGTTGTGTGAGGATCCTTCTTGGGGCTGATTATTGTGCTGGCCAAAATGACTCCTGCCAATTAGGTGACAAATGCAGGTGAGAAAACACAAGAAATCTCATCTCTTATATATGTTGTGGTGGATTTCTGGTGATAATAAGGAAAGATTAGTTGGAAGATAAAATAACTTGTGGGTTGGTGTTCTTTAAACAAAAGATGGGAAAGTTGTTGCTAATTTTGCAATCTTTTTCTGCATGTTGTTTTTTCATTTCTGAGGAGCTTTGACCCATTCAGTATTTGGTGTTTCCTGAGGAAACATATCACACAGAGAGTCATAATTTCTTTTTGTCTTAATAAAGTAATCTGGAGCTTGTGGTGCACCATTGCCTCTTTTTTAAAGAACAAGCACAAGCTGTTCTATTTCAAGTAGTTTATTTTATTTTGTTTTATTTATTTTAAAGATTTTATTTATTTGTCAGAGAGAGAGCACAAGCAAGGGGAGCGGCAGGCAGAGGGAGAGGGAGAAGCAGGCTTCCCACTGAGCAGGGAGCCCAATGCGGGACTCGATCCCAGGACCCTGGGATCATGACCTGAGCTGAAGGCAGACACTTAACCGACAGAGTCACCCAAGTGACCCTCAAGTAATTTTAATGGGTTATCTTTTGTTATGTGTTGCTATCACCATATTTCCTATTTTATCTAAAAGCTAACTACATTATGTGGGAAATAAAAAAATCACATTGTTTTAAAATTGAACTCTGAATACAGTCTGGAGACATTTTGGGGGAGAATCCTAGAATTATTATTTTTTTCTATTTCTTTTTTATTTATTTGAAAAATTTCTGAAAGAACATTTCGTCTAAATAGATGATTTTTTTTTTTTTGGGTGTAAGGTTGTTCATAATATCCTTTCATATTTTGAGCAGCTTTTTAAAGATATAATTAATACACCATACAATTAACCCACTTAGAGTGTACAATTCAATGATTTTTTATGCTTTTATAATTAATTAATTAATTAATGTATTTATGTTTCAAGTTTTTATCTAAATTCTGGTTAGTTAACATATAATGTAATGTTAGTTTTAGGTGTAGAATTCAGTGATTCATCATTTATATACAACACCCAGTGCTCATCACAAGTGCCCTCCTTAATACCCATCACCCATCTAGCCCATCCCCCGCCCACCTCCCCCCCTGCAACCCTCAGTTTGTTCTCTGTAGTTAAGAGTCTCTTATGGTTTGCCTCCCTCTCTTTTTTTTTCTTTTCCCTCCCCTATGTTCATCTGTTTTGTTTCTTAAATACCACATATGAGTGAAATCATGTGGTATTTGTCTTTCTCCGAGTGACTTGTTTCACTTAGCATAATACACTCTAGCTCCATCCATGTCATTGCAAATAAAAAACCTAGAATTAAAATGAGAAGTCCTTACTAAATAGATGTTTCCAAATATCACATACCTAGTACTGGGGCCAGTTATGTATAGGGTATGTCAAATATATTGTTTGACTGTTTGGACCACTGTGCTAACATGAGTTTCATGTTTCTATTTTTCCTTCAACTGAAATATGAAATTGTATTATTGTTTTATATTTGGGCACTTCTACATATATATATTCTTTATGTATATTCTTTCTGCCATTTATATAACATTGGCTTACTTTAGTAAATGTTTTTGAAAGATGAGAAAAAAATGAATTTTTGGGTTAAGATTTGATCTGAGATTTGAATATAGCATGAAAAAAAATCTAGTGGTGGAAGGACAACAGTCAAGATTCATGCAGTTTTTCAACCTTAACTATATTTCAGTTCTCTGTGTTTGTAATCATGTCAAGATATGTTTTTGAAAGATCCTTAAACGGACATTTTTTAGGGTGTTTCCCTTTGCTAATGAAGAACTAAAACAGTAGTCTGAGATTGTGTTTTAAAAAGTCACATTGGTGCTTACTATTAACCTGGGAAATTTAATTAAACAAAAACATGGTGATATGTAAAGTTTTTGATTATGGGGAAATTATACAGAGATAGTTTTACTTTGAGGTGGTTTGTGAAAGCCACAGCTTTATATTTTTGATAAATCCAGGCTTTGAGAAAAAGTTATTGTATTCTAGATAATTTGTTTTTTACAAATTGTTGTATAATGATATAATAGCTATTATTTATTAAGCCTTTACCATATAGCATGTCGCAGGATGAAATGAGTTCTTTTTTTATTTTAAGATTTTATTTATTTATTTTGAGAGAGTGAGAGAGAGAGAGCACAAGCGTGGGCAGAGGCAGAGGGAGAGGGAGAAGCAGGCTTCCCATTGAGCAGAGAGCCCAACTCGGGGCTCGCTTGATCCCAGCATGCTGGGATCATGACCTGAGCAAAAGGCAGATGCTTAACCAACTGAGCCACCCAGGTGGCCCTGAATGAATGAGTTCTACTTTCATCTTTGTTTTACACAAGAATGCTAATGAACCTACCTCTGCTCACTTCAAGGTCTGAATACTGGGTATTCCATGTTGCCTCCCAAATATAAATAAACTTCATTAACTTAACTAATATTATATGTTATAGCGTGCTGCAGAGATTAATCAAGTGAATTTATAGTTAGGTCATTTTAACTTCAAAGTCCAATACCAACATTTATTTGCGGGATAATTATGGACAAGTTGTTTCACCTCATTGTGCCTTAGTTCCTTCATTTGTAAAATGTGAATATTTCTAATTTTTACATCACAGAGTTTAGTTAATTCATCTACTCATTCAACATTTATTGAATACCTACTGGGTGTCAGACATAATGCTAGTTGTTAAAGTCACAGCATATTTTATGTTTAGTGTTTTAAAAATCTTTTGGGAGTCATAGGTGGTGTAGGAACAAAGAAGCCCCACTTTAAGAGTTGATCTTAGTTTTAAATTCCTGTACTTAATTTCATTTGCTTTGTTGCAATTTCATTGTCTCACAAATTCTAATGACATAATTATGTGTTATAAAATGTATTACTGGTTTGCTAGTCTTAGACCCTGATTAGTTACTGAACAATTATATGCCCGAATAGTGAGGATGATTTTATCTCTAAATTAACATGGGAAGTTCAATAAACTACTTTCTTGTCTGACAATAATTCAGTTAGTGAAAAGGTGAGGATCTCTTCTTTCTTGTTTGGATGCCAACATATTTAACAGCCAAGTCTTTTGAATCCAGGTGTGATCTACATTGTAATGGATCATTGGCTCTGTAGGACTTAGTATAAACATTGGCAAAACTGAAAGACAATTTCTGAATGAAGAAATAGAAACAATCACTCAAGTTAATCTTCAGTTAATTCATGACTTTAAATGATCCTGAATGCATACTTTCTATAACAGTACCTAAAAAAGCCAAGGTTTCTGGTCATAGGAAATTCAAGGTGACAGTGGAGTTACACTGGTGTTAGTGCAGAGACTTATGTGACAGGTGGAAAATATTTTTCTGTTATAATTAGATTTAGCAGAACTAAACTCAGTCATACAGCAACATATTTGAAGTCTGCTGTCCTGTTTTGAAGCCCCAGTAATAACTCATTCTTTGGACCCATGGAAAGCATATGTATATTTCTTTTAGATTATTTACAAGTAGATGATTTGGCTTTTGGGTTAACAACACTTTAAATATGTATCATGCTTTTGAACTTACAGATTGTTTAAAGGAATTTGTGTGGAAATGTTTGTTGTGTAGGATTAGTTAATGATGCCATTGGGCCCTGAGAGAAAACTTATTCTATTAGATTGAAGAAGTCTAGCACAATTAATAATAGGCTTTGCAGGTTGAAGAAAAGCTGTAATTGACATGTACGGCATAAGATGATGCATCAGACCCAGCAAGTTACAGAACTTTCTGGAAGTTGGTTACAAATTTTTCCCTGAGCTTTCAAGCAGCCAGAGTTAAAAGAAAGATTCAGTCAGATAAAAAATTCACAGCGTTATAAACTAAAATCATAGTAATTGCTTAAGAGAAGTACCTTTGCTTCCCACTCAGTGCTGTGAGAAAATTCTCATTCATTTTCAAGAAGGAAGCATATTATTCTATAGTAAATGTGAAAGTGATCTTCACAATTTAACCAGAATGTCTCCAGTGTATGACTGTAAATACACAATTGCCCTTTAATTGGAATTTTGCTAGATTGATAACTCCAATCATGTAATCAGAGAAATTTTATTCTCCTTATAAGATCTCTCCTGGCTTCATATTAATTTTCCCAAGATATATTTCCTTTTTCATATTTTCTTTTTTTAAAGGTGGTTATATACAAGTTTTCTCTGTAAATTAGATCTAATACTTTACAAATTTTAAACCATAAATCATGTTATATTTATTTTCTCAATATGCAATATAAGTTTAAGACATAGGAAAAAATTAACACCCTGACTTTTTAAAAGATTTATTTATTTTTTATTTGAGAGTGAGAGAGAACGAGCAAGTCGGGGGAGGGGGGAGAGGGAGAGCATCTCAAGCAGGCTCCACGCCCAGTGTGGAACCTGACACAGGGCTCAATCTCATGACCCTGAGATCATGACGTGAGCCAAAATTAAGAGTCAGATGCCCAACTGACTCAGCCACCCACGCACCCCAATATCCTGATTTTTAAATGGAGAAAGAGCCTCAGAGAGGAGCAGAGTTAGTATTAAGGCCATATCAGGCTTGTTTATAAGATTTATTCCTAAAAATAAATATTCGTAGTCTACTGGTAAGAGTTTGTTACTTACAAAATAATTAAGGACTCTAAAAATAAAGTCTATTAAAACATGATGAAGAGATTGGGAGCAAGATGGCGGAGGAGTAGGAGACCTGGATTTCATCTGGTCTCAGGAATTCAGCTGAATAGGGATCAAACCATTCTGAACACCTACAAACTCAACAGGAGATCGAAGAGGAGAGTAGCAACAACTCTCTGAACAGAGAAGCGACCACTTACTGGAAGGTAGGACGTGCGGAGAAGTGAATCCGAGGCGATATTCGGGAGGATAGACGGCGGGGGAGGGGGCCTCTGTCGGCTGCTTCTGGCAAGTGATAGAGCCGTGGAGCACAAAATCGGAACTTTTAGAGAAGCCGGCTCCGCGGAGGGATGTCGCTCCAGTGGCTAAGCGGGGGGTGGAACCCTCATGGGGCAGTGTGGTCTCAGGACCCTGGGGGTCACAGAAAGACCGGGGGTGCCTCAGTGTGGCAGAGCTCCCAGGGATTGGAGCGGGGAAGCCGGCTGCAGAGATGGAGCCTAGGCGCGGGCTCTCAGCTCGGGGTTGCCATAGACTGTGATCCAAGGCCCAGTCGGGCCACTGCTCCTCCAGCAGGGACCCAACAAGCGGCAGATCCGGGGAGACTCCCTTTCTCCCCCGGGAGGAGCGGCACGGGAGCGCACCGCGGGGATCTGCTGGGTTTGGAGACCACATGGGGTTGGGTGCCAGAGATAGAAATGCTTGTTCGCAGGCTGGGTGAGCACGAAGTGCGGCCAGAGACCGGGGACACGGGAGTGACTGGCTGCTTTTCTCTGGGGGCGCACTGAGGAGCTGAGCCCTGAGTTCTTGCCTCCTCTGGGGCAGAGATTGGGAGGCCGCCATTTTCACTGTCGTCCTCCAAAGCCGTAGGGAAAGCTTGCAGGGAAACAAAAGCTCCTGAGAGCAAACCTGAGCAGCTTGCTTACCTGGGACCGACAAGGGTGGGGCAATTCCGCCTCCGACAAAGACATTTGGGAACCACGGCAACAGGCCCCTCCCCCAGAAGATCAGCAGAACAGCCAGCAAGCCAAGACCAAGTTTACCGATCAAGGAGAACGGGAGAACTCCAGCGCTAGGGGAATACTGCACATAGAATTCATGGCTTTTTTTTTTTTTTAACATGATTCATTAGTTTTTCAAAGTTAATTTTTTTAACTTTTTTTAATTTCTCTTTTTCCTTTTATCAACCAACATCTTATCAATCCCTTTTTTTAAAAAAAAAATTTTTATTTTTCATTTTTAGAGTCAATTTTTATCCCTTCATAGTAGTTACCCTTATTTTTGGCAAATATATATCAGTTGTTCTCTCTTTAAAATTTTGAGATACAGTTTCTTCTAACAGATCAAAATATACCCTAAATCACTAGTGTATGGCTTTGTTCTAGTCTCCTGCCTGATCACATTCTCTCCCTTTTTTTTTTAAATCTTCTTTCTTTTTCAAACAGCTTCTTATCGTATCAATTCCTTTTATAAAATCTTTTATAATTTTCATCTTTACAGTCATCTTCCATCCGTCCATTGTATCAACCCTTATTTTGTACATATATAAGTCTTTCTTCCTTTAAAATTTTAGGAGGCACTTTTTTCTAACAGACTAAAATACTCCCAAAATCTAGTGTGTGGCACTGATCTAGGCACTAGCCTGATCATATTTGAACATATTCAGTTTTTTTTATTGTTCTGTTTTTGTTTTTAATCGTTTTCTTTTTTCTTTCTTTCTTTCTTTTCTCTTTCTTTTTTCTTTCTTTCCCTTACTTTTCCCCTGGTTTCAGGTCTTTTCTGATTTGTATAGAGTATATTTGCTGGGGACATTGTTAACCTGTTAGCATTTTGTTCTCTCATTCATCTATTCTCCTCTGGACAAAATGACAAGACGAAAAAATCACCTCAGCAAAAAGAACAAGAGATAGTACCGTCAGCCAGGGACCTACTCAATACGGACATTAGTACGATGTCGGACCTAGAGTTCAGAATCATGACTTTAAAGATACCAGCTGGGCTTGAAAAAAGCCTGGAAGTTATTAGAGAAACACTTTCTGGAGAAATAAAAGAACTAAAATCTAACCAAGTCGAAATCAAAAAGGCTATTTTTAATGAGATGCAATCAAAAATGGGGGCAATAAATGCTAGGATAAATGAGGCAGAAGAGAGAATCAACAATATAGAAGACCAAATGATGGAAAATAAAGAGGCTGAGAAAAAGAGAGATAAACAACTGCAGGATCACGAGGGCAGAATTCGAGAGATAAGCGATACGATAAGACAAAACAACATTAGAATAATTGGGATCCCAGAAGAAGAAGAAAGAGAGAGAGGGGCAGAAGGTATATTGGAGCAAATAATAGCAGAGAACTTCCCTAATGTGAGGAAGGAAACAGGCATCAAAATCCAGGAGGCACAGAGAACACCTCTCAAAATCAATAAAAATAGGTCAACACCCCGACATCTAATAGTAAAACTTACGAGTCTCAGAGACAAAGAGAAAATCCTGAAAGCAGCTCGGGAGAAGAGATATGTAACCTACAATGGTAGAAACATTAGATTGGCAACAGACCTATCCACAGAGACCTGGCAGGCCAGAAAGGACTGGCATGATATCTTCAGAGAACGAAACGAGAAAAATATGCAGCCAAGAATACTATATCCAGCTAGGCTCTCATTGAAAATTGAAGGAGAGACGAAAAGCTTCCAGGACAAACAAAAACTAAAGGAATTTGCAAACACGAAACCAGCCCTCCAAGAAATATTGAAAGGGGTCCTCTAAGCAAAGAGAGAGACTAAAAGCAGCACAGATCAGAAAGGAACAGAGACAATATACAGCAACAATCACCTTACAGGCAATATAATGGCACTAAATTCATACCTTTCAATAGTTACCCTGAATGTAAATGGGCTCAATGCCCCAATCAAAAGACACAGGCTATCAGATTGGATTAAAAAGCAAGACCCATCATTATGCTGTCTGCAAGACTCATTTTAGACCCAAAGACATCCCCAGATTGAAAGTGAGGGGGTGGAAAACCATTTAACATGCTAATGGACACCAAAAGAAAGCTGGGGTGGCAATCCTTATATCAGAAAAATTAGATTTTAAACCAAAGACTGTAATAAGAGATGAGGAAGGACACTATATCCTATTTAAAGGGTGTATCCAACAAGAAGATCTAACAATTGTAAATATCTATGCCCCGAACATGGGAGCAGCCAATTATATAAGGCAATTAATAACAAAAGTGAAGAAACACATTGACAGCAATACAATAATAGTGGGGGACTTTAACACCCCCTGACTGAAATGGACAGATCATCTAAGCAAAAGATCAACAAGGAAATAAAGACTTTAAATGACACACTGGACCAAATGGACTTCACAGACATATTAAGAACATTCCATCCCAAAGCAATGGAATACACATTCTTCTCTAGTGCCCATGGAACATTCTCCAGAATAGATCACATCCTAGGTCACAAATCAGGTCTCAACCGGTACCAAAAGATTGGGATTATTCCCTGCATATTTTCAGAGCACAATGCTTTGAAACTAGAACTCAATCACAAGAGGAAAGTCGGAAAGAACTCAAATACATGGAGGCTAAAGAGCATCCTACTAAAAGAATGAATGGGTCAAACAAGAAATTAAAGAAGAATTTAAAAAATTCATGGAAACCAATGAAAATGAAAACACAAGTGTTCAAAATCTTTGGGATACAGCAAAGGCAGTCCTGAGAGGAAAGTATATAGCAATACAAGCCTTTCTCAAGAAACAAGAAAGGTCTCAAATACACAACCTAACCCACACCTAAAGGAGCTGGAGAAAGAACAGCAAATAAAGCCTAAACCCAGCAGGAGAAGAGAAATAATCAAGATAGGAGCAGAAATCAATGAACTAGAAACCAAAAGAACAGTAGAACAGATCAACGAAACTAGGAGCTGGTTCTTTGAAAGAATTAACAAGATTGATAAACCCCTGGCCAGACTGATCAAAAAGAAAAGAGAAATGACCCAAATCAACAAAATCATGAATGAAAGAGGAGAGATCACAACCAACACCAAAGAAATACAAACAATTCTAAGAACATATTATGAGCAACTCTATGCCAGCAAATCAGATAAGCTGGAAGAAATGGGTGCATTCCTAGAGATACATCAACTACCAAAATTGAACCAGGGAGAAATAGAAAACCTGAACAGACCTATAACCACTAAGGAAATTGAAGCAGTCATCAAAAATCTCCCAACAAACAAAAGCCCAGGGCCAGATGTCTTCCCAGGGGAATTCTATCAGACATTTAAAGAAGAATTAATACCTATTCTCCTAAAACTGTTCCAAAAAATAGAAATGGAAGGAAAACTTCCAAACTCATTTTATGAGGCCAGCATTACCTTGATCCCAAAACCAGACAAAGACCCCATCAAAAAGGAGAATTACAGACCAATATCCTTGATGAACATGGATGCAAAAATTCTCACCAAAATACTAGCCAGTAGGGTCCAACAGTACATTAAAAGGATTATTCACCATGACCAAGTGGAATTTATCCCTGGGCTGCAAGGCTGCTTCAACATCCGCAAATCAATCAACGTGATACAATACATTAACAAAAGAAAGAACAGGAATCATATGATCCTCTCAATAGATGCAGAAAAAGCATTTTACAAAGTACAGCATCCTTTCTTGATCAAAACTCTTCAGAGTATAGGGATAGAGGGTACCTACGTCAATATCATAAAAGTCATCTGTGAAAAACCTACAACCAATATCATTGTCAATGGGGAAAAGCTGAGAGCTTTTCCCCTAAGGTCAGGAACACGGCAGGGATGTCCACTATCACCACTGCTATTCAACATAGTATTAGAAGTCCTAGCCACAGCAATCAGGCAGCAAAAAGAAATCAAAGGCATCCAAATCGGCAAGGAGGAAGTCAAACTCTCACTCTTTGCAGATGATATGATACTGTATGTGGAAAACCCAAAAGACTCCTCCCCAAAACTGCTAGAACTCATACAGGAATTCAGTAAAGTAGCAGGATATAAAATCAATGCACAGAAATCAGTGGCATTCCTATACACCAACAACAAGACAGAAGAGAGAGAAATCAAGGAGTCGATCCCATTTACAATTGCACCCAAAACCATAAGATACCTAGGAAAAAATTTAACCAAAGAGGCAAAGGATCTGTACTCAGAAAACTATAAAAGACTCATGAAAGAAATTGAAGAAGACACAAAGGAATGGAAAAACGTTCCATGCTCATGGATTGGGAGAACCAACATTGTGAAGATGTCAATGCTACCTAGAGCAATGTACACATTCAATGCAATCCCCATCAAAATACCATCCACTTTCTTTAAAGAAATGGAACAAATAATCCTAAAATTTGTATGGAACCACAAGAGACCCCGAATAGCCAGAGGAATCTTGAAAAAGAAAAGCAAAGCTGGCAGCATCACAATTCCAGACTTCCAGCTCTATTACAAAGCTGTCATCATCAAGACAGTATGGTACTGGCACAAAAACAGACACATCGATCAATGGAACAGAATCGAGAGCCCAGAAATGGACCCTCAACTCTATGGTCAACTCATCTTTGACAAAGCAGGAAAGAATGTCCAATGGCAAAAGGACAGTCTCTTCAAGAAATGGTGTTGGGAAAATTGGACAGCCACATGCAGAAAAATGAAACTGGACCATTTCTTTACACCACACACAAAAATAGACTCCAAATGGTTGAAAGGCCTAAACGTGAGACAGGAGTCCATCAAAATCCTAAAGGAGAACACAGGTAGCAACCTCTTTGACCTCAGCCGCAGCAACTTCTTCCTAGAAACATCACCAAAAGCAAGGGAAGCCAGGGCAAAAATGAACTATTGGGATTTCATCAAGATAAAAAGCTTTGCACAGCAAAAGAAACAGTCCACAAAACCAAAAAACAACCGACAGAATGGGAGAAAATATTTGCAAATGACATATCAGATAAAGGGCTAGTATCCAAAATCTATAAAGAACTTATCAAACTCAACACCCAAAGAACAAATAATCCAATCAAGAAATGGGCAGAACACATGGACAGACATTTTTCCAAAGAAGACATCCAAATGGGCAAGAGACACATGAAAGGGTGCTCAACATCGCTCCGCATCAGGGAAATCCAAATCAAAACCTCAGTGAGATACCACCTCACACCAGTCAGAATGGCTAAAATTAACAAGTCAGGAAACGACAGATATTGGCGGGGATGTGGAGAAAGGGGAACCCTCCTACATGTTGGTGGGAATGCAAGCTGGTGCAGCCACTCTGGAAAACAGTATGGAGGTTCCTCAAACAGTTGAAAATAGAGCTACCGTACGATCCAGCGATTGCAGTGCTGGGTATTTACCATAAAGATACAAATGTAGGGATCCAAAGGGTTACGTGCACCCCAATGTTTATAGCAGCAATGTCCACAATAGCCAAACTGTGGAAGGAGCCAAGATGGATAAAGAAGAAGTGGTATATATACACAATGGAATATTATGCAGCCATCAAAAGGAATGAGATCGTGCCATTTGCAACGACGTGGATGGAACTGGAGGGTATTATGCTGAGTGAAATAAGTCAATCAGAGAAAGACATATATCATATGACCTGACTGATAGGAGGAATTCTTAATCTCAGGAAACAAACTGAGTGTTGCTGAATGGTGGGGGGTGGGAGGGATGGGGTGGCTGCGTGATAGACATTGGTAGGGTATGTGCTATGGTGAGAGGTTTGAATTGTGCAAGACCTTTCAATCACAGATCTGTACTTCTGAAACAAATAATGCAAGATATGTTAAGATAAAAGAAAAAGAAGAAGATAGCAGGAGGGAAAGAATGAAGGGGAGTAAGTCGGAGGGGGAGAGGAACCATGAGAGACGACGGACTCTGAAAAACAAAGTGAGGGTTCTGGGGGGCGTGGGGGGATGGGTTAGCCTGGTGATGGGTATTAAGGAGGGCACGTTCTGCGTGGAGCACTGGGTTTTATGCACAAACAATGAATCATGGAACACTACATCAAGAACTAATGATGTAATGTATGGTGATTAACCTAACAATAAAAAATTAAAAAACAAACAAAAAACAAAAAAAACATGATGAAGATTATACATGCCATAGCCTAAAGTCTAGTACAAATACCTTAAATAACAACTTCATAGTTTTGGGGAAAATGGTGTCTTGTTTTCTGAGATGGAATTCAAAAGACCTCAGTTCCAGAATTAATTTTTTCTCATTTTTTTTAATCTCCTCTTCTTGAATGATTTTTTTTAAAAAAGATTTTATTTATTTATTTGACAGAGAGAGAGAGAGAGATCACAAGTAGGCAGACAGGCAGGCAGAGGGAGAGCGAGAAACAGGCTCCCCTCTGTTCAGGGAGCCTGAGGCAGGGCTTGATCCCAGGATCCTGGGATCATGACCTGAGCCGAAGGCAGACGCTTAACCGACTCAGCCACCCAGGTGCCCCTTGAA